>NC_056625.2:149744272-150099272 GCF_002870075.4 Lactuca sativa
TTACACCGACGGATGATCGACAGCACATGCTCAAGACAAGCATTGGTATAAAGATGTTTATCCGCTAAAGCAAAGAGACATTTCTGTCCTTCTGCTCTAGTGAACATGACCGAATTACGCTTCGGGTCAATCTTGCCCATCTTCATTTGATTGAGATCACTGGCCGATCCAACAGAAGATATCTTCGGTTTCTTCTTGAAGACTGTGGCAATCTCCTGATCCATCAAGGCGACCTCCATGATGTAACAGACTATCATCCTTTTGAGATGGTCAATAATTGGACCATATTCAGCTTCATTCGTCAAAAGGATGTTATGCAAAACGATCCAATCATGAGGGTTGAGGGTCGGTAGATCTGCTAAGGATATAAGATGTTCGGTTATTGCAGACCCTCTGATCACCCTGAACCGAACGTTGATGAATCTCCCTTCGGTATACGGCTTTAAAACCCGAACATTAACGATCTTCTGAGCGCTCCATGTTTGGTACTGTGGTTGAGCGGCCTTCAGATAGAATTCGATTAACTCCCTATCGACCTCAGGATTAGGATGAGGGACTTCAAAAATGTTGGAGAAGGCGTGGAAGATAAACGCCTTTCGAGTCAAGGGCATATCGAACTGCGAATCGACAGAATTGTAGCAGTCGAAGGAGATCACCGGTTCGAGCCATATGATGTTAGGAGTATCTATGGCCTCCTTTATCATTCTCTCCCGAGTCCAAGCAGGGAAAAGAGTCTTCCTGCTCTCGAGGAGATCGTAGGCTTCTTTCTTCTTGCGTTCAGCTTCTTCAGCTTCTCGCGCCACACGAACATTATCATTTTCAACATTGCGACTATTTTTGCGTTTAAGCAAGTCAGCAATGGTTTCTTTATCATCTTCATCTTCTTCCTCAGCTATCTTCTTTCCTTTATCCTTCACACCCGAACCCGAAGTTTGACCAGTCGGAGGAGGTTCGGTTGTGTGAGCAGCTTTTGAGGAAGGAGGTGGTTTCGATCCGGACTTCACTTCTCCCCCTTGTTTCGGATTGGACACGAAACTAGGTAGCCCTTCAATTTTACTGAGAAGGTCCATGGCAGGAGTAAGTTTTTCAGCAAGGGTGCGCCTCACTGAATGATTGAGAATTGGATCGTGTGCTTCCAGGATGTTGGATAGGGCAGAGTGTACATCCGAAACACATGTTTTGATAACCTCTCGTTCGGATCGAAGAGCTTCAATCTGTTCATGATAGTTTGAAATCTGAGTGCTCTTGACCTTGAGGGCGGTGGTTTTACTTGCCAGAACGTCCATTAACGAGTTTTCGGCAGCGAGATCCTCTTGAAGTTTAGCGAGGCGGTCGTCAATGGAGGCACGAAGGGCCGAGTTGTTGTCGCTGATGGATTGGTGAAGGGTAGCGAACGACTGCAACTCCGTTGAGACGAACGTGGCCAATTGTTGAACGATTGGTTCCAACGTTGTCTTTGTAGCATCAGCGCTCTCCTGTAAGGACTTCAATAGGTAAGAGGCTTCAGAGAATAGTTTATCGACTTTTGCGGTCGCTGCCTCACAAGCCTTTGTGGAGGTGTCAATTGCTGCAGTGGCTGAAGCGACGGAATCATGCTGAGCCCTGGAGAAGGCATCAACAAGCTTCTGAAGAGCGGCTTCAGAGAGAGAGGACTGGGTGTTGGAGGATGAAGCAAGAAGCAAGTCAACCTTCTCGTTTAGCTCCTTAAGATGCTTCTTTGTTACTAGAGCATCGTCCTCGTCGTCGCTTTGAACTTGAAATGGACTAAAGTAGACCGAATCGAAGGTCATATTTTCCCCTCCAAGGAAAGGGTTATCTCCATCAGAGGCATGATCTGGAGATGTTGGGGGTGGGGAAGCTGGGGGTGTTGTGGGATGTGTAGGTTCAGGTTGAGTGTTGGTAGGGGTAGTTTCGGGTGGTGGTTGAGTGTGGGTAGGTTCGGTTGTATGCTGGGTTTCGGTTGTATGAGGAGGTTCGGTTACAGGTGGTGTTTCGGTTGCATCGGTATGAACCCCCGTATCAGATACGTTGGTTGTAACCTTTGCAGTAGTTGTAGTTGTATCTGTGAAAATGGGTGGTGGTATAGGGAAAGAGGTTTTAGGAATGGTGGTAGTGGGGTTTATGGTGGGAATGGAAGTAGGGATTGTTTGAGTAGGAGAGGGAATGGGTGAGACATGAATTTCCATGTCTGGGGTAGGTGACCGGGGTGGGGTGTTGCCTCTTGGAGGGGTTTCGCCTCTTTGAGAGCTGTCCGAACCCGAACTCTCGCCTTCTGAGTCACTCGAAGAGGAAGCGATGACAAGCTTTCGCTTCGGTTGAGTCTTCCGTCTCTTCGGCTGCGGGGATTGTGCAGCTTTGGTTGGTTTCCTCTTCCTGGGAGAAGGACCTTTAGCAGCTTTGGTCACTTGCTTCCCTTTATCCACCTTTTTGCCCCTATTAACAGGCTTGTCAGCATCATGGATGGACTTGAGCATTTCCTGTGTGAGTTCCCTCGGTCCAGACGCCTTGAACTCCTTAATCGTCCGGATGAGCCTGCTGTCAGATGGAACATCGCCGTACATTGTCTCCGGAATGGAGCCAATGAAAGAAAACTTGGATGCATCAGAGACGATGATCTTCGTGGTATGAAAAGTACCGATCGAAGACATCGATGCACCGGCAGCAGTGGGAACATCAAATTTATCCATCGCCCATTTTGTGATGAGAGTCCAGAACCGAGCATACGACACCTCAAAATGTCGTGAAGAAGAAGAGAGGCTCTGGATGAGTTGTTGCCAGAGAACAAACCCATAGTCAAGATTGACACCGTTGTATACGCCATACATAATCGACAAGAACAGTCGACTAGAACCATCGGATCCTGAGCTCCGTTCAGATAAGCCCTTGAAGAGGACTGTAAACATGTCGTTCCATTGTGGCGGCAAGCAGGATTTTTTAAACTTCACGACGGAGGGGAGCGCCTCCGTGTACCCCATATTGTAAAACATGTTGTAAAGATGCCCAATCGGAATCGTCTCCGGATTAATTCTTGAAGGGTCAGCAGCCAACCCTAGCAGTGTGTCAAATCGTTGTCTAGAAATGGAGGTCTTGTGATCAGAAACCTCGAAGAACACCCTATCGACTGCTTTATCGTAATGTGCAGTCACATACACCTGCGATAGGAGCTCCATGGGCACAGACTCAACCCTAGGAAGTGCAGGAGCGATTTGTGAGTATTTCAGGCACTCGATGATCGGAGACATATAAGAATCGTACGCCAGAGGGGTTAGGTCAATCACCAAACACTGTTGAGGGCGAATGGGAAGGATGTGTGATGTGGCATGGACTGAGGATGATTCTGCCATTGTTGAAGGTAGGAAGAAGAAGATGAACAGGAAAGCTTTAGGGAATTTTTGCTCTCTTGGAAATTCGGATGCAGTAAAGAGGTAAATGGGAGTGTAGACTGCCTTTTATAGTGGGTGAAAGGAGAGAGAAAAATCGGTTCAAATCTTCTATGGAAATACGAAAAGGTTTCCCGGAATGACAGATGCGTGACAGTTAAGGCATGCGATGATCACGTAGGAGAGAAAGTGTCAGATTCCTAGGAAGACGCCGCCCAACAAGCGCCGTTTTAGAAGAAACCGTTTCAAATCCACACGCGCCTTTAAGTGCCAGAGAGGAACCGCTTGAAATTCGCACACGCGTCCATTATGTCAGTAAAAGAATGGGCGTTTCAAATTCGCACGCGTCCCTTTTTAACCGCCGTTTGAAATTTAATCCTTTGATCTCCCGCCTGAGTCAGCAACCCTTAATCTTATCTTTTAAATGGCATCTTTTGAATTAATTTCCCACGTGGATGATTTTTGACCATAACTCGATAATTAACCACCAAAGCAAAAATACAGCCTGTAATTATCAGTACCAAAATTTTGGAAAATCAAAGATTTTCGTGTTAAGAGTGTAAAAAAGAAAAGAAATAAAGCAACTCTTTTTAGGAATAAATGTGATGTCAATAATGACACGAAACAAATGATCCCGGGCACGAATCTCTTCCTTCAAGATCAAGAGAGACCTTAAAGTGTTTATGTGGTTTCCCGTTGAATGACGATCAAACATTTATTAATAAATGTTGAAAGGCTTCTTTTAATTAGGCTACATAAGGGTGGCTTTCGCTTTGATGCAACAATTCTAATCTTGAAATAAGAAAGAAAGTGAACAAAGTACTTGTGAGACCGGTGTAGTCTGTTGAACAAGTAGGTAGGAATTAATTTTAAATTGGCTTGGAAAATAGAAAATCTCAACAAAAAAGAAAAACTGGATCCCAAAGGAAGAAATGTTATGGTGTTTAACAATTTCATAGGAACCACACAAAATAAAAATTTGAGATTTCATCAAGATACATCCGTCAATTCTTTGGTGAAAACTTGAGCAAATTTATTGTTCACCGTCAATTCAGATTTGGTGTTGAATTTTGGGTTTCACTCAGCTCGTAGTGGCACGAAACTGAGATCATAAACACAGTTGTTGTGTAACCATAAACCTCAGTGGTAATTGCTGAGAGTCTCAAGGGTTACGTTGATGAAACGAATGTGATGGAGAAATGTAATGGAGATGGTGTAAGAAATTAAAGTACCTCTGCTATGAAAATAAGGACCAAGCAGAAAACTCTTATCTCATGTGAGAAGAGAGTGAGGTAGCTCATGATTAGAATAAATGTGATAGCCTAATTGGGAAGACAATGTTTGTTTATACCAAGTCATTAAGGCTATTATTCAGAATCTTATGAGGCTTGGGACACATACAGCAGCATGCTTCTAGGGACACTTAAGTAATCCAACAATTATATCCCCATAAACAAATGAACACACAAACAAAATTAAAAGAGAAAAATATTTTTTTTTTTGAAGTTTTTGATATATATATATTAAAAAAAATAAAAGAAAATAAAATAATAATAAAAAAAAATAAGCAAGAAAAAAAATAAGACTTGGAAAGAGTAAAAAAAAACTTTGGAAAAATTTGGTAACCGAACCCGAACGTTCGGTTGGTTTCGGTTGAGAAAAGTTTTGAAAAACCGAACCCGAGCGTTCGGTTGGTTTCGGTTTTGGAAAATTTTTGAAAAAACGAACCCGAACCTTCGGTTGGTTTCGGTTTAAGAAAATTTTGAAAAACCGAATCCGAGCGTTCGGATGGTTTTGGTTTAAGAAAATTTTGAAAAACCGAACATGAGCGTTCGGTTGGTTTCGGTTAAAGAAAATTTTGAAAAACCGAACCCGAGCGTTCGGTTGGTTTTGGTTAAAGAAAATTTTGAAAAACCGAACCCGAACCTTCGGTAGGTTTCGGTTTTGGAAAATTTTGAGAAACCGAACCCGAACCTTCGGTAGGTTTCGGTTTTGGAAAATTTTGAGAAAACCAAGGAATTTAGGCTTGCAATAAGAAAATACTTTTGACAATGAGAGAAACAACTTTGTACATGAAATATACAACCAAGAAAACTACCTTTGTGGTGATGAGTGAGTCAGATTATGTAACCGAACCTGAACGTTCGGTCAATTTTGCTTCTTACGTTTGAGGTTGAGAGGTAGTTTCAGGTACTGACTCTGATTCCATCGTACCAAGCCCTTGTAAAATTCTGTTGAATGATGCTTCAGGAAGAGCTTTGGTAAAGACGTCAGCCAGTTGATCAGTGGTTCGAACAAAGTGTACTTCAACGTTTCCATCTTCCACATGATCTTTGATGAAGTGATACCTCAGTGCTATGTGTTTGGTTTTAGAGTGTTGCACTGGGTTATGACAGATCCTAATTGCACTTTCAGAGTCACAATATAGTGGGATCTTCTTCATATTGAGTCCATAGTCTCGAAGTTGACTCTGGATCCAAATCACTTGGGAGGTGCAGGATGCAGCGGCTATGTATTCAGCTTCGGCAGTAGACAACGACACGCACGTTTGTTTCTTTGATTGCCAGCTAACCAACTTCCCGTCAAGGAATTGACAGCCGCCAGTGGTGCTTTTTCTGTCGAGTCCACATCCTCCAAGGTCTGCATCTGAGTAGGCTTGAACGAAGAAGCCTGAGTTGGAAGGATACCATAGACCTAAGGAGGCAGTTCGCTTGAGATATCGTAAAATGTTCTTCACTGCAAGCATGTGAGGTTCGCGTGGGTTTGCCTGAAATCTAGCACAGTAACACACAGAAAACATGATGTCAAGCCTGCTAGCAGTAAGATACATTAGTGAGCCTATCATTTGACGATAGAGCGTGATATCAACAGCCGGTTTGTCGAGGGATGGAGTTAGCTTGGTGCCGAATGCCATTGGGACTTTGACTTTGGAATCTCCCATCATACCAAACTTTGCTAGGAGAGTCTTCGTGTAAGCTTCTTGATTGATAAAGATGCCTTCGGGTCCCCGTCTAATATTTAAGCCAAGAAAAAAGTTAATAGGACCCATTGAGCTCATTTCAAATTTAGTCTCCATCAGCTTTCTGAATTCAGCTGTTAGGCTGGGATTCGTTGAGCCAAAGATGATATCATCGACATAAATTTGAACGATCATAAGGTGGTTACCTTCCTTTTTGCGAAAGAAGGTTGGGTCAACCGAGCCTTGTTTGAATTTGGACATCTTTAAGAATTTAGTTAGCGTTTCATACCAGGCTCTCGGAGCTTGTTTGAGTCCATACACCGCTTTATCCAGAATGTAGCAATGATTGGGATACTTTTCGTTCACGAAACCAGGAGGTTGCTCCACATACACTGTTTCTTCGAGTTCTCCATTAAGAAAGGCACACTTGACGTCCATTTGGAAAACTTCAAAGTTTTTGTGGGCAACATAAGCAAGAAATATTCTTACAGATTCCAGCCTAGCTACAGGAGCGAAAGTCTCTTCATAATCAATCCCTTCCTCCTGACAATATCCTTTTACTACCAGACGAGCTTTGTTCCTTATAACGTTCCCTTCCTTGTCCATTTTATTCCTAAAGACCCATTTGAGACCAACAACCGAGGCATCTGGAGGAGTTGGAATGAGGCGCCAGACTTTGTTCCTTTCAAATTCGTTCAGTTCGTCTTGCATCGCTTGAACCCAATCGGAGTGATCGAGAGCAGTGTTAACTGTCTTCGGTTCAAATTTTGATACGAATGAGTTAAACATGCAAAATTCAACTTTGGAAAATAAGGATGTCTGTTTTGCCTTGAGTTGTGATCGGGTTAGAACCTTTTCAGAAACATCACCAACAACTTGAGAGATAGGATGATCTCTGGTCCATTTGGTAAGAGGAGGGTAGTTTGGATCAAAGGTTGGGTCCAGTTCAGCATTGATCATTTCTTCTGGTTCGGATTGGCTTTCGTAGTCGAATGACATATCAGCTTGCTCCCCCTCGATAGATGAGCTTTCTGGAATGCTTTGAGAAACTTGAGGTTCAGAGGTTTCTTGTGGTGCTGGGTTTTCAGGCGTTGATGCACCTTCGGATGTTGAAGAACTTTCGGTTTGAGAAGTACTTTCGGGAGTAGTTGGAGAGCTTGGCTCCCCCTCAACATGTGAGGTCGGCTGAGTTGATGACGGTTGATCCTCCCCCTCGACTGAAGCAACATTTGATGGAGATTCGTCAGAATTCGATCCCCCTTCATTCATTCTCCTGGCAGCTTCTTCGACAATTTGCTTCATGTGGTCTACCTTGTTGTCTGCTGCGCCTGCTTCTGAGAGAGTAGCTTTCTCTGGTTCGTCAAATAGCTCCATAAACTTCTCGAATAGATTAGCGATCGAGACTGTGACTTGGCCAGTTTGAGGAAAAATTTCCCCAGCTGTGTCTTCTTTGGCCTGTAGCTTTTTGACATAGCTATCATCAAAAGTCACGTAATAAGTCTCTTCGATTTTCCTCGAACGCTTGTTTAGAACTCTGTATGCTTTGGAAGTGAGAGAGTATCCCAGAAAGATTCCCTCGTCGGCTTTGACATCGAACTTGTTGCGGTGTTCTTTAGAGTTAAAGATGAAACACCGTGAGCCGAACACGTGGAAAAATTTCACATTGGGCTTCCTGTTGTTGAGAATCTCATAAGGTGTGAGCGTGAATCGCTTGTTGAGATATGACCTATTCTGTGTAAAACAAGCAGCAGAAATAGCATCAGCCCAAAAATAAAGAGGTAAGGAAGCGAAACTTAGCATGGTTCGGGCAGCTTCACACAAAGATCGGTTTCGTCTTTCGACAATTCCGTTCTGTTGAGGTGTGTAGGGAGCTGAGAAGTTGTGACTTATTCCCTTTTCTGCCAGAAATTCTTCAAATTCTCTGTTTTTGAATTCCAGACCATTGTCGCTCCTGATGTTGCGAACGACCTTCTTGAGCTGTACTTCAATCTGCTTGATGAACACTTTCAGCTTATGAGTCGCTTCAGATTTGAGCTTTAGAAAGAACACCCATGTAAATCGCGAAAAGTCATCAACAATAACAAGAATATACTTGCTACCACCGATGCTTTCGATAGATGATGGACCACACAAATCAATATGAAGTAATTCGAGTGGTTCAACAACTTTAGTGTTAATTATAGATGGATGACTTTGACGACTCTACTTCCCCATTTCGCATGCAGCACACAGATGATCTCTGTCGAACTTGAGCAATGGAAGACCTCGAACATGACTTCCAGTGACAAGTTTGTTGATATCTTTAAAGTTGAGATGAGAGAGTCTTCTGTGCCACAACCAGCTTTCGTCAGATTGTGCTTTTGATAATAGGCATATAGCTGGGTTTCCTTTGATGGGTTTGAGGTTTAGAGGAAACATTTCACCCTTACGCTTTGATTTGAGAATTACTTTCTTCGTCTTCTTCTCAATAATTTCAGAACCTTCATCGTCGAATGAGACTTTGAGACCTGTACCTCCAACAAGCTGAGATACACTGATGAGGTTGTGTTGTAGTCCTTCCACGTATGCCACCTTCCTTATAGTAAAATCACCATTAGTAATCATTCCGTATCCCTTTATGGTGCCGAAGGAGTTGTTTCCAAACTTGACATTGCCACCATTTGAAAGAGACCTGTATTCCCTGAGCTTTTCTTTCCTCCCTGTCATGTGACGCGAGCAGCCACTATCGATGTACCATTCTTCGTCAAACTGCTCGTCACTTATAACCTGCAAAAATTAAGCAGATTTAGGAACCCAAAGTTTCTTGGGTCCACGTGAGCCTTTCACAGGTACAGGAATAGTAAGGGAGATGTCAACAAGATATGTTCGTTTTATTAGTGTTGTTTCATCTTTCTTTTTGATGGTAAAAACTTTGATTTTATTAGAATTAGGTGTGTTCGGTTTAGATTCCGGTTTGGATGCTGAAACCTTCTGTTTGCCTTTTTGTTCAGCTGACGAATGAGATTTTTGAGAACGAACAGAATGAACTTTTGAGTGAGATGGAGATGAATTGGAAGAATTAGAAGAATTAGATGAGTGAGAAGGAGAGGGATTAGATGACTTCTTGTCTGGAGACTCTAGGTGACCCTTTTGCTTTTGATCATTGGTGGGACTGACCTTAGAGTTTTGATCTCTTTTGATTTCAGAACCGAACCTTTGCTTTCGGTTGGAGTCGTTCTCTGTACCGAACCTTTTCTTTCGGTTGGAGTCATCCTCAGAACCGAACCTTTGCTTTCGGTTGGTATTCTTTTCCGAACTGAACCTTGGCTTTCGGTTGTTGTGGCTCTCGTGCTTTTTAACAGGGTTATTCTCAAACTTTAGATTTTTGTCTTGATGTGAGAAATATGCATTCTGGGATTGCCAGAATTGTTTCCTTTCAGAGAGATTCTTCTTGTATCTCTGGTTCCTTTGACGTTTCTGATTCCTCATCTGCTTCGGTTGATGATGGATATTGGCTTTCATTTTCGGTTTCTCTTTGGCTGGTTCACTTTGAACTGTGGAAGTTTCACTTTGAACTGAGGAACTAGAGGGAACGTCTTCTTTTGCCGAACTTCCATTTTCTTGAGGAATGTCTTTCGTACCACTGGTACTTGGCACATCGAAATTATCTGGCTTGTTCAAGGGTTCTGGTATGTATCTACCTTTACTTATCCATGAGGTCCTTTCTGATAAGCCTACCGTTTCATCTGCATTATCGATTAGAGCTGACCAGAAGAACTCATCGCAGCCATCAGCATTGTCTTCGTTTACAATTGCTGTGAGTTCAGCAGTCTGATGTTCGGTTGCTCCTGTGACCTTGTACACTTGATTTGGAGTGGTTCTAACCTTTTGATATACAACGACTTTCTATGCTAAGATCGGGGACTTTTGTTGGGACAATCGAGCGAACTCCACTGAATTTTCTGAAATTAGATTCTTGTGGTTTTCAGGTTCGCTTTTCACAAATTCTGAGCAGTCAACCGTGTCCTCTACAGAAATTTCACTCATATTGTCATCCTCATTAAGCTCAGATGCATTTTCAACATCAATTTTGTTTTCTGAGCTCAAGTTGGCGTTTAATGAGTCAAATTTTTGTATGGTTTCGGTTCTCAGTTTAAGTCTATCATTTTCATCCAAAAGGTTTTTAAGCATGTCCTTATGGTCCTTGGATTTAATGAAAGATTCTATTTTGTCCAGTCCATACATATAGGTCGGATTGATGTCATCAGATGATATCACACTCTCACAATTATAAGCTTCAGCATCAATTTCATCCTCCTTAAACTCAAGGAAGGGCAAAATCATGCGATGAATCTTTTGTCCTATTTCACAGTCCAAGTGAAGCTGAGTAATATTAGTGTAAAGACGTTTTGCAATCAAACAAAAAACATTTCGCTGTTTTAACAGCTTTAAATTGTCTCTTTGTAAATAAATGTTTTCATCTTTTATTTTAACTAATTCTGACTCCTTCAACTCGATCCACATGCGCCTTTCCTCACTCTTCGAAGACACCCTGCTTAATTGATCAGTTAGGTTAGAATTGGTGACTCGAGTTTGAGTTAAACTACTATCTAGATGAGAGATTCGAGAATTAACACTTTTCAGTTCTTTTTCATATGAGCATTGTGGTACTTTAAATAAAACAAAAACCGATTGTACCTTCTTGATCAGTTCATCGAGCTCGTTGAACTGCACGCTGAGCGGTTTGGCTGTAAAGCACATATCCTGCTGCTCCTTCTGTTCATTGCTTCCACCATCAGTGTTGTATCCCCTCATCTGAGATACTTCGGACACCATCAAGCACCTTCCTCCACTGCTCTCCTCTTTTGCCACACAAGCCTTTCCATGAGAAGGCTTCCTTACTTCATCATCTTCAGAGTCGGTTGACCAAACTTCCACGCCACCGAACTCATCCTCAGCAACCGAACCCTGCACAATTAGAGCATTCATGGAAGGGTTAGCGGTAGATTTCTTCTTCCTCATCTCATCAAGATTTTTCTGCAGCAAAGCTTCCTCATCCTTTTCAGCCATCTTTTTGAGGACACAATCCTTAGCATAGTGGTTTTTCCCTCCACAGTAGTAACAGCTTACTCCAGAATCACCTTCTGCCTTCGGTTCCTTCTTAGACTCTTCAGCCTTCGGTTCATTGTTAACCTTTTCTGAACTATAACTCCCCTGCCAGTTTCGGTTTTTGTTGCTGGGGAATCTTTTCTTAATGAACCTCTTGGGGTTAGACACCATCATAGCATAATCCTCAGACATGAGGTCATACTCCTCCAAGTTGAGGTCTTCGTCCTCCATCACAGCTTTACTTTTTGACAGGAGGGCCAGCGAACCTAGGCTTGAGACAACATTCTTTTCCTGCAGCACAATCTTCTCCTGAGACTTGAGAATACCCACCAGTTTCACCAAAGAATATGATTTAAACTGCTCATGGGCTTTAACTGTAGACACCACTGCTCTCCACTCTGATCTTAGACCATTTAAAAACGTAACCTTCTGCTCGATAAGCTTCCTTTCGATGTCATGTTTGATCATCTTGCTGAGAAGATGATTGAAGCGATCGAACGTTTGGGTCACAGTTTCTTCGGCTCCTTGCCTGAATTCTCCAAACTCAGATAAGAGTAAGGTTTGGATAGAGTGTTCAAGATCCTCGTCTGTAGAGTACAGTTTACGAAGTCTATCCCAAACTTCCTTTGCCGTCGTGCATGAACTTACTAACCTGAAAGTGTCGGACTGAAGGGCGAATCTTATCAATCTTAACGCCTTGATATTGCACTGGAATTTATCCTTTTCATCTTGCGCAATATCTTTAACGTCCTTCAGTAGATCATTATACTCCTTTTGAGTTTTAATAATCCTTGACGTTGCAGAGTGAGAAAACGGTCCATTAATAATTGCTTCCCAGATGAGGTATCCATTATCCTCAGATCCTATAACATAGTCTTCAAAGTGATGCGCCCAGCCTTCATAATCATGGGTGTATAGGATGGGAATCTTCGTGGTTGATCCAATGCTGTTGGAAATATTGATGGGATTCGATTGCGACTCGTCCATAATGATCGAATAACCTGTTCAAAGATCAGACTTGTAATAAATCAGATTAGGGCAAAACAATAAATATCAAGATACGTCAATAATGAGATGACGGCTCAATAAATAAGTAATTGCGGAAAACCCTAATTGAAACCTTTTCACAGAAAAGAAGTGTATCGATTACACAGCCTCTTGCTCTGATACCAATTGATGTGATTAAAACTTAATCTTGAAGATCGATTAGATCTTAAACAGGTAAATAAAGATTAAACAGCAAGAACACGAAAATAATGAACAATTCAAGAATGAATCAAACGTGTCGAATGATTATAAAACAACCCTCAAAAGAGCTCGATCAAGAACATCAGCTGTAGAGGGTTAGAAGGTTTACACGAACGATGAAGAAAATCAAAGCTATCGTAATTCTCTCTATTGTATTCTAGATCGTTATCTCTAAATCGTTAACCTAATATGCATGCAAGCATATTCTTATATAGTAAACCTAACAGGCTCACGGTTGGACAGGCCCAAACCGGAGTACAAAACAATTGGACTAACAACCGAGCCCAATGACGCAATACTTAAACGAATCTTCAACCCAACACAAAAAAAAACATAACTTTATCAAAAATCATATCTTTATGAAACTCTTTAGCTCCAAAGATCACTGTATTTCGATACGCCCAAAGCATCCATATCTTTGTCATGCAAACTACTTCCAATCCTAACTTTTTTATATCCAATCCTGACTTTTTTATATACCTACAATTTACGAGTATCTATCCACTAAAAAACCACTATGATGTGATGTAAACTCGACAATAGCAAATCAACCTACGGACCATATTCCAAACTTAACATGACAAGTTGACAACCCAAGAGAATATGTTGTGTATCTTCTATATGAGTGAGACATAAATGGCACATATTTAATTCAACTCAATACCCCTTTGGTTCATGTTATCTCTATAAGAGATCATATCTAAAAACAATCTAAAAAATGTTTATCTTTAACGGTTGAAAGTCATTATAACCGCGTCTATGTACCATCATTAGGAAGAAATAGCAAAGATATCGAGAACTATCTAGACTCCACACTATTTAAAACAATCTATAAGTGTATGGCTGATAAAAGTGCATAACACATCTTTTTCTTAGTATATAACATTAGACGATCATTCACAATTTGATCACTCATCTTATTGTACAAAATCATTTTTATCTGTGTATATTGCATCGAGCAAAATCAATGCTATTTTAGAGAATATATCATCGGATATAGTATGTGTTAATATGTTCCAATGTCATATTTTGTAACTCTTTACCATACATTTAACCATTTTAAGCGGTTAATCCATTATGAATGTATATGAACACATCTCATATCCAATTTATATTTTCCCTACGGTGAAAGACTCTATTTATGTGTCATTTTAAAAGTTAATTTGTTATAACAAATATAACACGTCTCTTTGTTCTAAAGCAATGACAATTCACATAAATATTGGGTTTAAATGGCAATAAGTCTATTTGTTTTCCTCTTAGAGTCTCTTTAAAGCAAATCGATGATGGACGATATTCACCAACAACTCTAATGTCAATTTAGTTTTCGTCGACCACTAGCAAACAAAAAAATTTACAATGAGATTTTACAAATACCAGTTAGGATTAAGCCATAAATGGTAAAAAAAAGGAGTTGGTTTATCGTTTAACTTTGATATCCTGGTACTATCGTACACTAAAACTAAAATTCAATTACAAATTCAAATCCACTCGGTTAAAATGTTAACAAGATTGGAAACGAAAATCTAAATCGGAGGACTTTAATTTTAATTGTTTTTTATAAAGGACTAAAAATGAACATCTAAATAGTTGATTACCTTAAATCACATTAACCCTAAATCTAACTCAAAAAGGAAATATATAATACCAATCTCAAAAAGTACAACTGTAATTTCACATAAGGCGCTAACCCGACTTCATCACATGTCATTTATCAGATTTCTCCCCCTCATTCCATTCTTCCCATAAGTAAAACTTCGCCGGAAAATGTCCCGGAGTCTCCCTCTCTCCGCCGTATGATCTTATCGTCTGGTTTTCCATCAGCCAGTAGGAAGAACAGTTGGAGCTCTTTAATGGCTTCCCCTTTTTAATCCTTTAATTCAATTTGTATCTTATCAGAAGTCAAATCACCTCTCTCTCTCTCTCTCTCTCTCTCTCTCTCTCTCTCTCTCCGGGTTTCCATATCTCGGAGCTGCATCATTTAACGTTCTCACCATAAATCATCATATCTCTCTGTTTTTCTCGGCATTTATGAAGGAAGCATGAAGTTTCTCAACAACATCAACTAAACCACTTTAATGACCTATCAAAGTCAAACGTTTTCTCTCTCTCAATTTCAACGTTCCCCGATAAAATTTCTGCCACAATTCAATTCCGAAAGTATTCAAACATGATTTCTCATCTCCTCTTCTTTTCCGTGATTCTAATAATATCAACGCCATCGTCAACATCTGCTCAAGCAAACTGTAATCGGGTTTGTAGTAGTCAAAGCGGTGATCGGCGAAATACAGTTTCCTACCCCTTCGGATTTAGCGACGGTTGTGAAATTCGTCTGGAATGTTCCGATGGAGAGATCCGTTTTGGTGGATACACCGTTCAGAATTTAACCAGAGATCATATATCGATTATTCTACCGGCGAATTGCAGTCGTTCGTTTGAAGAAATTAATCGCTTCGATAACTCAAACTTCGCTCTCACTTCACGAAACGCATTGCTGTTGGAAGACTGCAGGGCGAGGTTGAATGATTGTATAGTGTCGACTAGTTTAGTTGAGAGTCGTTTCAGCATACAACAGTGTGATTCGGCGATTAATCGGAGCATGAATTGTTACTCTGAGGATAATTCTCGAGAAGAGTTCATTGATTTGACGGAACTGAAATCCGCCGGTTGTGAGGTTTTGTTGTCGTCGGTGACGATTGATATGAACGCGAACAGTTCACAGGGATTGCCGGTGTCGTTGGAGTTTCAGTCGTTGGAATTGGGTTGGTGGGTTCACGGCGATTGCGGTTGTCATAAAAACGCGGTTTGCCGGAATGTGTCTCGTCTGAATCAGACGGTGGGTTACCGGTGTCACTGTAATGAAGGATACGACGGTGATGGGTTCATCGCCGGCGATGGTTGCCATAGAGGTTAGTTCCCTTTCCAACGACCACCACTTTTACTATTATCATTTCTTTTACGACAATTTTTAAAAAAAAAAAAAAAAAAAAAAATCATGTTTTAAATCCTTTTTACGTGAAAAATCACTAAAAAAATTTGTCATGAAGATTTTTTTATGTATAAATAATTATTTTCCTACCAAAATTCAGTAAAATTTTACAAATGCTTATATGATGCAAAAAAAAAAAAAAAAATACAACATTTTGTTTTTAGGTATATTCATTTGATCATTTTAATATATCGTGTCCTTGTAATTATTTCTAACCAATTTTAAATGGTAAATTAAGATTTAAAAAATAAGAATTATAGATGGAATTTTTATTAAAATGTAAATCCTTTTTTTTCTAAAGTTTACTGTATATTTTAATAAGTAAATCATTTAATCATAATCACTTTTCATTAAATATTATAAACTAAAGTACAAACATTGATTTCATACCTTTTCCCCTTTTTTTTATTCTTGTAGATTAGAAAATTGAAAAACTAAGAATAAACTTTAATTATGTGCATATGACGCATAATTTATGGATTAATTCAGAAGAAAAGAAGTATGATACTATTATATTCGGATAAAATAATGTACAAAAGTCAGAAACTATGACATAAAAAAAATCAACTAATCCTTTAATTAATTAGTATTATTAATTTATAACTTTTCTTATACATGGAATTTATTTGAAGGGCCACCAATATTGATTTACTTGTAGTTTGGTCAAAGGGTATGAGTCGTCATTTTGGAATGAGTAGGAAATTTAAAAAAAAATTGAAACGGAAGGGACTCAATTCTCAAACTCTTTCATGTGAACAAATAGTTTAAGTAGGTAGCATAAATATCTTTCCAAAAAAGATTGTTACATAAATAGTTATTATAATTTTTATGGATGATTTAATGGCGTTTGACTTTTGACTATTTCATTGTGGGATGAATGTGGACTTTAGACAATTGTAATCGAATATCTAATCTATCTTCATGAATGATGCGATTCCAACATGTATAGTTTGGTAGCCTTGATTTAACAAATCTTTGATTGATGGTGGGTTGTAGGTTGTTTCTTATGATGATTTTGGTTGACTTTTTAACGATAATGGGGGAATTAACATTTGACTTTTTATTATTCAAGAGATATATTATTGTTTTGTTGAGAAAAGTTGAAATTCAAAATCATAATTAAAGTAATAAATAAACATTTAAAACGAACAAAAATTAAAAAAGTTGGAATTTTTCGGGGTCTCATGAAATTAAAAACTTATATTTTGATCTATCAAAATTCAAAACTACGGTTTATCCTTTAAGTTTTTTTTATTTAATTTGTCGACATTAACTTGCAACAGTCTCGAATTGTGGCGCTTCAAGGTACATGTCTGGCCAATGCGGTGAAACATCAAGAGTTGGTGTGCTTATTGGAGGTAAATTTCGCAACTATATTAGATATAAATTGTTTCTTTCTCCAATATTACACACTAAAACACAAAACCCTAACAAGCTAGACATTTTATCGAATATTTTGTGTGATCTGTTTAGTCGGTCACACATTTTATCAAACAGTTGGTGTATTATCATTAGTTTCATGAGTCAGATGTTTTACCAAACACTTGGTGTACATTTCTTACTCTCAGGTATAGTCGCCGGAGCTTCTCTAATGTCAACGTTCGCACTCGTTTGCTACTGCCTTAGAAAACGAGCCGCTTCTAGAAACCTCCGGAGTGCAAGACGACAGTTCTCTGAAGCCACCGCTAGCTTCAGTGTCCCGTTCTACCCCTACAAAGAAATTGAACGCGCCACAAACTATTTCTCCGATAAACAACGATTAGGTGTCGGAGCATACGGTACGGTGTACGCCGGAAAATTAACCACCAACGAATGGGTGGCGGTGAAGAAACTCCGACAACGAGACACGGACGGAAACGACCAAATCATGAACGAAATCAAACTAATCTCCACCGTAAACCACCCTAATCTGGTCCGTCTTTTGGGATGTTGTATCGAAAAAGGCGAGCAGATTCTTGTATATGAATTCATGCCAAATGGAACGCTTTCACAACATCTACAAAGGGAACGCGGGAAAGGTCTCCCATGGACAGTTAGACTCACGATCGTAACCGAAACTGCACACGCGATTGCTCACCTACATTCGGCTATGAATCCGCCTATCTACCATAGAGATATCAAATCTAGCAACATACTTTTGGATTATAATTACAACTCTAAAGTCGCTGATTTCGGTCTTTCCAGATTAGGAATGTTGGATGATTCCCACATCTCAACCGCTCCACAAGGCACACCAGGGTACGTCGATCCGCAGTACCATCAAAACTTCCATCTTTCAGATAAAAGCGACGTGTATAGCTTTGGAGTTGTTCTCTTAGAAATAATCACCGCTTTAAAAGTGGTTGATTTTTCTCGGGATCATAGTGAGATAAATTTAGCATCTCTTGCTATAGATAGAATTGGGAAAGGTTGTGTGGATGATATAATTGACCCGTTTTTGGACCCGAATAAAGACGCATGGACACTTTCGTCAATTCACAAAGTGGCGGAATTGGCTTTCCGATGTTTAGCATTTCATAGAGATATGAGGCCTTCGATGATGGAAGTGGCGGATGAGTTGGAAGAGATTAAGGTTAGTGGGTGGAACACGATTGATGATAATATGACAATTGGATCATTATCATCGGTTTCTTCATCACCGTATAACGCCAGTGAGAAATCAATAGGCGGAAGTATCATAAAAAAGGTGGCAGGAGTGGCGGCAATTGGTAGCCGTAGGCTTAGTGTTATATCAGATTGTTTAACAATACAAGACGAAAAAGATGCAAGTAAAGATAAAGATAAAGATAATTCACCTGTTTCTATACAAGATCCATGGTTAAGTGAACAGAGTTCACCTTCAAGCAACAGCTTGTTAGGGAATATTGTTAGGTGACTTGTAAAATGAATCATATAAGAAAAGAAAAGATATCTTTGATTTAATTGTTTTTTTTTTTTTTTTGTAATTTTATAAAAGAATTAATTATTATATTGTTACATATATTTTGAATTATTTAACCGTGACTTCTCGGGTCGGATACATTGTGGACTTTTCTAGTTACAGCATTTGCGAACTGACTGACAACTCAGGCAAGTGGGATTGATGGTCTTGAAGTAGCATTAATGTTTTTCCATGAAGTATTTTTTGGGCAGCTTGCCCACTACATTCCAACATATTTTCGTGGCATCTTCACTTGATAATTTTCTAAGACTTTTTATTTTAAACATCCATGTAATTTAACATAAAAACACACGGTACCAAGGAGCATTGGTTTTGTATGGTCGGTTTTTGTATTGGTTTCGGTTTTGATTTCTTCTATATCTTTTTTCTTTTTTCTTTTAAATTTGTTTTGTTTTTGCTTACCACTACCAAAATGTTTTTAAGTTATTAACACATTTATGTAACTTTTCAGAAACATAAGGCTTTATTAACTCAAAAAAACTTCAAAGGGTAAAACCATCATTTTTTTAGAAATTTAAGGTTTTTTATGTCATCTCCCATTCACTAGAAGTTTCTACTATTCTTGATCTTTTAATTAGATTGAGAAGAGTCATCTCCGACGTGTTGTGGGCACACCACCCTCTATTCTCAGCAAGAGGCAAAAAATGTTTTAATCAGCAGCTGCTCGATGAATCTTTTTACCGTGGCTAGTGTTTGACAGATCCTGTTTGATAGTTCCTGTTCGGAAAAGTGTTGTATAATAAAATTTTGTTATTTGATTGTACACCTGATTGACTGTGCTGAATGATGATAAATGACAATATTACCATATTGTTCTATATGTTTTATACTGTGATGGATGAAGTTGCTGAATAATTATAAAAAGATACAAATTGTCATACAAAGGAAATAAAATAAAGAATTATTTAAAAGAAATTAATAATCTAATAAAATAATATCAATTAATACATAAATATTATATATTAAAAATAATATTTATTAATATATAATAATCCAATAAAAAGTAATAATTCAATAAAAAATAAAAAATAAAATTATTTGTGACAACCCGAAATCTTTATTCGATAAAACCCTAGAGTCAATCATTTCAAATTATAAGTCAAGATCACTTTTATTGGTTTTAGAAAATTTAAAGTTCGTTTGATTATTTTAATAATTAATCTTTAAACGAACAGACGAAAGGATGTGCCGACTCGGGTCTTGAAATTTCTAAACCGCAAATACCACGTAGCTTAGAAGTTCACGGCCAAACTTTTATGTTTGGGCCGTAAACACCCATGAAAACCGTAAACTCATGCCTTAAGCATGAGTTTACTCCCCAAGACACTTCATTTCTCATTTGTAAACTCAAGAGTAAACTCCAAAACTCTCTCAAGTATCATCCAAGTTTTTGTTCAATATCTTCAATCTAGTAAGTGTTTCTAGCTCTTTCAAGTTAGTATAACACTTAATCTAGTGATTGTACATCTTTTCATCCATCCATTTATGTGTTTTGACTAGATTTCCAGAACACCAAGAACACACACTAGTGTTCTTGGGCCCTTAGCACCTTTTCAAGCTTCCACAAAGTAAGTACTTCTATCCTAGAGTCATTTAAAGCTTGTTATACATGTTTACATCAAGAAAATGTCACTAGAACACAAAGAGTAAGGTGTTTACGGTCCAAGAATGTTCTTGGGCCGTAAACACCAAATAAGGGCACCAAAGTGTGCCTAAGTCTCCCTCTAGCCCTAGATTGATGTTTAAATCCTTCCTTGAGGTGTTTAGGCCTTGAAAAACACCAAATTCCATCATTTATAGGTGTCTACGGTTTGGGGATCTCCCAAAACCGTAAACACGTCATTGTGGGTATAAATGAACCATATTCCTTCCTTAGGCCTAATATCTAGCCTAGACAATTATCTTGATGAGCTAAGGACTTGAATACATCAAAATACCTAAGTCCAAGAGAGTTTACGGTAGTAAACTCAGGGAGAAATGGTCCTTAGACCGTAAACTCCATTTAGGAGTGTTTTGATGCCACACAACACTTCCTAAGGCTTAACCATGAAGTATGAATGCTTGGAATAGCTTAGAAGACTTCAAAACAACAAATGGTCAAAAGTTTAGGAGCTTACGGCCGTAGACTCAAGAGTTTACGACCGTAAAATCAAGGGTTGTTGGTCTTTAGGGAGTAAACTCATTTTAAGGGTTCCCTTGAACCCTAAAACCCAGAAGCCTTGCCTTACAACACTTAGATACAATCCTTGAGACTTATAACACTTGTATAAGATGTTTAGCATGTCCTAGGGTGTCTTGACTTTGTTTATTAATTGTTTAAAGACTAACTGGATACATATATGTGATATTATATGTTAACTAGGATCATAGAGTGTGTTCAAGACTTCACTTGACACCTAGCCATCCTACATATTCAGTTCATCCGTACCACTCACAACAGGTGAGTTCATACCCCTTGAATTAACCTTTTAAATGTTTCAAATATTTATAAATGCTTTATGGGGGGAATACATGTTGAATCGTGATTAGTTATTATATCAATCACATATGATTAATAATTAAACATGCAAATGACTTTACTTTACGTTAACTGTTTTGCCAATCAGTTTTCATCAAATGTTTATCTTGAACGTTTTTAAGTGTTTAAAACACTTTATTAAAGTGTTTATTAAACATAGTATGTTTCATTTCAAACCCTGTTACATTTGTGGGTCAAACAAAGGTTCCTTTATACTTAAACTGTTGTTATCAATCAAATACTTTCAAACCATTTTCTAAATTGACATCAAGTCGATCTCTTCTTAGGTATTAATTTTCCTTTAAAGGTTTTACAAAACTCCTTATATACTTTTATATTGTCAATTGCATGCCGGTATATGTATAGTTATATAATTAATGTTTAAAGGACTTAGGAAGGCTAACCCGCTTTATTTCCTTTTTCCCGTTGGGATGGGGTCTGGTAGGGTATCGGGTATCCATCCGAAGGTCGTTTAACTAGCAATTATATATCATGTATACATATAGAGACATAAGAGTTGTCCTCAGTCAGTTCAGTACCGTTGGGTAGTAAAGGCATTACTTCAGGTTATACACATACATGGTTAGTAACTATTATAGGTTTAGTTAAGAGATACCATTTACCATTCCAAGTACAAGGAATCACGCAAGAGTCAGTTCCTTCATGAGTCTATACTAGTACATTACATTATATATGAGTACGTTTACATAGACACGCTTACATGAGAACATTTACATAGGTACGCTTCCATGAGTACGCTTACATATGCTTACATGATACATGAGTACGTTTACATAGACACGCTTACAGGAGTACATTTACATATGCTTACATGATACATGAGTACGTTTACATAGATACGTTTACATAGGTACGTTTACATGAATACTGTTACATAGATAATATATGATGGGTTACTATTACATATTTTATGTGTAGATACTGCCATATATTTCCCCTTCGTATCTTTATCTGGTGACTCAATCACATAATCGACGAGATAGATTGGAATTTACATCCTAGTGCCAAAGGATACTTTGAGGGACTAACCATTCCTATAGCCACTGTTAGCTACAGAGGATAATGAACATCTACGGATGCCTACGGTTGATACCATTACAGGTATACTTTAAGGGACTAACTATTCCTAAACCCGGCTGTTAGCAACAGAGGTAAATGTACATCTACGGATGTCTTAAGTTAGCACTGTTAGTTATCCTAGTGCAAAAGGATAGTACTTATGTTATTATGTTATTTTCTTCCTTTACTTTGTGACATATTCACATGAACGACGAGGTAGGACATATTTGATATAGATAACTATTTTCCTTATTACCTTTATATTGTGACTCATACACATAAACGATGAGGTATACTTTAGTTTTATACTAATAGTTAAACAGGGAAAAACCATCACATTTACAGAGAATACTACTTTCAAAACAGTCGGGTCTTGGTAGAAGACTACTTTCAAAACAATAGGGTCTTGGTAGAAGGCTTCTTTTATAGGGATCATAGGGATTTCTAGGGTTAGTCAAACGCTTTCCATTTCTTACAAACATTTACATACTTATATGAGCGTTCCTTCAAAACAATGTTAAGACTTCCATTACAAGTTTTACACATCAAAGACACATTAATACTTATGAATTCACCAGCTTCTTGGCTGATACTCGCTTTCAAAATAACTTGTATACTCAGGTTACACATAGACAGGTACGACGACCATGTTTGTGAAGACGGAGCAGTCCAGACTCGTCTTATTATGATTATTCATTTTATTGTTGTACATTATGAAAGAACACCCTTGTAATTAAAATCCATACTATTAATGCAATGGATGATGTTGTTGCTTGTTTACTACTTTACATTGTTGTGATACATTACATGACGTCCTCTGCCCCTGAACGTTTCCGCTGTTCTCGGTTTTGGGGTGTGACAGATTCGTATCAGAGCATTGTTTATAGTGAATATAGTATATCAACCCATAAAAGATATACTAACTATAAATACATTGGGATTAAAACACTTTGTCTAAGAGTTTATATTTTTAAATAATAAAATATTTAACAAAGTATACGTGCCTGCATTCATACTAAAATCCGTGTCACAATGACAAGAACAAAAGTATTACGATTGTTGAGTATCACAGGTAAGCTCGGGGATGTATGGTCAGTCTTGGGAGTGGCATAGCCTGATCAACTATGTTGTTCCGAGGAGTGATTAGCACATGCCCAAGAATGGTTGTGATATGGCGACAAGTCTAAAAACTTACCAACATTACCACAATGAGAACATTATAACAGAACCCAAGTCTAAAATACCATAAGGGTGTTTTGTGTTACCATAATTACTTACTTGAGAACTAAAAAGGGTCTCCATTACTAAGTTGATAGTTGCTAAGTGGATACACTAAGGCTATATGTAACTAGGATGTTATAGACTTAGAATCGGTGAAATTTTTGCTTTACCCCTATTCCTTGTGAACTTGGAGTTAAGGTCACTCATTCGAAGGCCTATCATGTGTTGATTACATATAACTGGTATGCACTTTACAAATAGTGATGTAACTAATGAAGGTTTTCTAATAATTATCTAGATAGTTCGTCTAATAATTATTTTCTTACCCCAATTCTCGTGTAGATAACATGGCTGGACTCCATCCCCACATCAACCAGTACCTTCCGAATGAAGTCATTGTTGGATGGTTTGAAGAAGAGCCAAATAATGATCATCCTATCCCTGTGAATGATCACCATGATGAAGACCTTTCGGACGGTGCTAACTCCGAACCCGAGGTTGAGAACCTACCCCAGGCAGCTCCATATCCAATTCCTAACCCTTGTCCGGCTTTTCAAGGCCCGACGCCTGAGTGGGTGGAATGTTTGGAAACATGGAGCCAAGGACAGGATCAGCCCATGCCATTTGATGGAGACCGAAGCTTTTATGACCTGAGCAATGGGGGCTCAGCAGACAGAATCTTGCCAATTTTGGTCCGCAGAGTGGCCCGAAATGAGATTCAAGGCAGGACAGCTCTACATCAGATCACTGAAGTAGTTGCCGATGCGAGAATGCATACCCTCCGCACCATTCGTCTAGAAGATGATCGTGAGAGATCTGAGAGAAACCATGAAACCCTGCTGCAAGCGCTGGCTGAATCACGAGCCGAAGTCATAGAACTCCGCGTACGCCAGAGGGTGTACGAAAGACACCTACTTGATGTGGAACGTCAACTGGCTGAACTGAGAGTTCACCAGAGGGATGATCGTCTCCAGTAGGAGATACTTTAATTTCCTTCTTGTTTTAAAAGAACTGTGTTCCTGTGTATGCCCTATGTGGCATTTTCTATGGAACTGCCTAGTACTGTAGGTACTTTTGATTAGGCCTTTATACGGCCAAAACTTTGGATACTCCGGGTATGATGTAAGACCTGCTTCAAGGTCAATTTTCCCTGAACTTATTTCATCTTAAACATCGTTGATGTTGACAGTCGACTAAATTCCATGTCATGTTTTTGTTCAAATACTCTCATCATACTTTCATTGGAGTCTAGCTGAATCATGCTTTAGTCAAGTCATCGGACTATAATAATTTAAAATCCGGAGACATTTCCATGTCTCCTTCAGTGGTTGGATCATATTATCCACCAACCCATAGTACCTCGGCACGAATGACAAACGTCTTGACACCACTGTAGGAGCTTACTCCCACTTTTTCTAGGACTGCATCATAGGAATGTAGGTCAAACCTTAGTGATCATGTTTCCATTCCGTACTAGGACTGCATCATAGGGATGTAGGTCGAACCTTAGAGAACATACTTATATCCTTTACATGAGCGATCGAACTACGTCTAGGTTCAACCATTCTCGCTCACAAATTCATTTTCTTTCAGTGAAACAGAATCATGTCGCCAAAGAAAACCGATCAACCCATCAACCAAACACCGACTCTTCAGATTGATGCGGCTACCTTTCAAGCTGCAGTTTCGGCTGCCGTGTCAGCTATTCTGACCCACCTCAGCGCTAACAACGCAAATGTTAGCAGGATTGTTAACAACAGTTCCAATCCAGTTAACAATCAAGTACCTCAACGAGCAACAAACTACCACGATACTCCGAGTTCCAAGACCAAGAGTAACAAACGGAAAAAAGTGGGTTAGATCTGATCCCACATCGGCTGGGAAGGAGAACTAAGCATTCCTTATAAGGGGTGTGGATACCTTCCCTATCACAACGTGTTTTAAAGGCGTGAGGGCAGCAGATCCCATAAGAACTCTGCAGTTAAGCGTGTTCGGGCGGGAGTAGTACCAGGATGGGTGACCCCCTGGGAAGTCCTCGTGCCGAGTGGCCCAAAGCGGACAATATTGTGATACGTGCCAGAGGGGGATGTTACAAATGGTATCAGAGCCAGGGCACGGGTCGATGTGTTCGACGGGGACGTCGAACCCTATAATGGGGGGTGAAAGTGGGTTAGATCTGATCCCACATCGGCTGGGAAGGAGAACTAAGCATTCCTTATAAGGGGTGTGGATACCTTCCCTATCACAACGCGTTTTAAAGCCGTGAGGGCAGCAGATCCCATAAGAACTCTACAGTTAAGCGTGCTCTGGCGGGAGTAGTACCAGGATGGGTGACCCCTTGGGAAGTCCTCGTGCCGAGTGGCCCAAAGCGGACAATATTGTGATACGTGCCAGAGGGGGATGTTATAGTTTTGGGCTAAAAAGAAGGACAAATCGCTTCGAGGAGAGAACAAGAAACAACCACCGGTAACGAACTTCACAGCTACGACATCTGTACCTCCTACTACCATTCCTTCTGGTGTCCCAATTGTCCCTACACCAGCCAGGCAATATGCCGAAAACCTACCGAAATGCTATGAGTGTAATTTTCATCATCTGGGTGGTTGTCGTCCGTTACACTATTTTAAGTGCAACAAGAATGGACATACTACCAGCTGCTGCAGGACCCAGATCCAACACATTACTTCAACCATCAATGTCCAAACCTCTCGGATATACCATCTATGTGGCGTCATAGGACACTTCAAAAGGGACTGCCCAGCAGAGAAGAACAACGACGAATCCGGAGGAGTTTGACCTCAGAATGGAAAGAGGCAATTAAGGACCCTACTATAGTATAGGTTCCCTTCCAATCGTCAGTATTTTGTATGTTTTTAAAACCTGTTTAAAAACTAGTGCAACTAGAGTCTTACCCTTTTGCGAGATCCCGTCGGTAGGGATGCTCGTGCTGCGTATACTTGTCTTTTGTAGTATACCTTATCCGCAGCAATAGTCTTATAGTAAGTCTAAAGTACTGTAACTCTGTTGATGGTTGCATGGTTGTGTTTTGTCTGTAACGCCTTATGTTTAAATCTAATGTCTTTAATTTTCCTTATAATTCCGACATTATCATACGACTAGACTCAATTTGATCAGCACGAAACCAGCTTCATACGTACATCTCTTTCTTCGAAATCGCCTTTCCAGCGAAGCCGTCATATCAGAACACCTAAGTACTCATGCATGGAGTACCTCATAGTTCTTTTCCTTCCGAAGAAATCCCCGAAGCACAACTCGTACAGTACGTCAAGTTCAATCCAAAGATCCATACGGTTGACCAGTCGCTGAAGAATGTATATATAGGGGTGGTATATAATCAAAGTTCTACAGGTTTAGAATTGATGATTCCACTTTAACTTCTTTTTCCTCGATGGGATGTGAGCTTAAAGAAGAATCAGTTATTCGACTATCTTTTCAACCTTAATTATATACGACTCGTATACACGAGATTGTGATCGTTGAACCAGGTATGGATTCTAATAGGAACTTCAGGACGGAGAACTGCCCAAGTCTACGAGTAATCGTATCATCATGTGAACAAACTTAGAACCTAGTACGACTTCTGTAACCAGATCGCCCTACAGTCTAAACACCTACGGAGATACAAGGACAGTCCGGACAACTTAGCAAACTACTCAACAATAGAATTGGAAGACCAGGCATCTCACCCTGGAGAGCTCCGATCTTATTCTTCCAGAGGTCGATGGATTGCATCGTATGTACCTCAGCTATCGAGGAATCCGTCAAGATTTTCCATTAGAAATCGTTGTCTCTGTCTCGCATAGATGAATTAGTTGAGCAAACTCAAGGAAAGAATTACTTTTAGAAATGGACCTGAGATCCGAATATCACCAATTTGAGTGTTAGGGAAGGATGTCTGGAAGACTACCTTCCGAACTCGATGCGGACACTTCGAGTCCGTAGTGATACCCCTCGGATAGGACCAATACGCCCTTGATATTCATGAGCTTAATGAGTAGGGTACGCCGTTCTTACCTAGATCAGCTCGTCATTCTCCTTGTAATGACTTACTTATCTACCCTCGTAGTAAGAAGGAACCCATGGAAACCTAACGCTCAGAGAAACTTTCGCGAAGTTCTCTAAACACGAGTTTTGGAATTGAAGAGTCAGATTCCTAAGACACACTATTAGTGATGTGGGAATTATTGAGTATTCTATCAATTTATCAAAACCGTTGAGAAATTGTCGACACCAGAGACGCCGACAGGAATTCGCCAAATTCTAGGTCTTGCAGACCTACTATCGTAGTCCATTTAGAACTCCTCGCAAATTACAGAAACCCTTAAGAATTTGGCCCAGCAGGGGTTGGCCCTTGACTGGGAAGTTAAGCAAGAGAAAGAACCTTTGGAATTCCAAGTGAGAGGCCAAATTCTTTAAGAAATCTCACTCTGGGAATGGCTTAATACTCTTTGTAAAGCATGGAAAGCTAAATCCAAGATAGTTAGGACCCCCGAGATTCTTACCAGAATCGGTCATGTATCTCACAAACTAGACCTACTCCGCAAACTCAGTAACGTACATCTTACCCTTCGCGTCTCAATCTTGAAACCGTACCTTTCCGTTAGGACTCTCGTAAGTCCACTCGACGAGATCGAAATTCACGAGATCCTCGCCTTCGTATAAGAACTGTAGCGACCCTAGCCCGAGAGGTCGAGCGGACGAAGCAGCGCCGCCTCCCTTTAGTGAAGATTCGTTGGGATACCAACCGAGGACCCGAATTCATGTAGGAGCGCGAGAATCGATCGATTTGGAAGTATCCCCACTTCTTGGCTTGATAATTCATGCCTACTTCCTTACCTAAATCCTAATTTCGGGACAAAATTCCTTCAAACGGGGGGATGATGTGACAACCCGAAATCTTCATTCGGTAAAACCCTAGAGTCAATCATTTTAAATTATAAGTCAAGATCACTTTTATTGGTTTTAGAAAATTTAAAGTTCGTTTGATTATTTTAATAATTAATCTTTAAACGAACGGACGAAAGGATGTGCCGACTCGGGTCTTGAAATTTATAAACCGCGAATACCACGTAGCTTAGAAGTTCACGGCCAAACTTTTATGTTTGGGCCGTAAACTCCCATGAAAACCGTAAACTCATGCCTTAAGCATGAGTTTACTCCCCAAGACACTTCATTTCTCTTTTGTAAACTCAAGAGTAAACTCCAAAACTCTCTCAAGTATCATCCAAGTTTTTGTTCAATATCTTCAATCTAGTAAGTGTTTCTAGCTCTTTCAAGTTAGTATAACACTTAATCTAGTGATTGTACATCTTTTCATCCATCCATTTATGTGTTTTGACTAGATTTCCAAAACACCAAGAACACCAAGAACACACACTAGTGTTCTTGGGCCCTTAGCACCTTTTCAAGCTTCCACAAAGTAAGTACTTCTATCCTAGAGTCATTTAAAGCTTGTTATACATGTTTACATCAAGAAAATGTCACTAGAACACAAAGAGTAAGGTATTTACGGTCCAAGAATGTTCTTCAGCCGTAAACACCAAATAAGGGCACCAAAGTGTGCCTAAGTCTCCCTCTAGCCCTAGATTGATGTTTAAATCCTTCCTTGAGGTGTTTAGGCCTTGAAAAACACCAAATTCCATCATTTATAGGTGTCTACGGTTTGGGGATCTCCCAAAACCGTAAACACGTCATTGTGGGTATAAATGAACCATATTCCTTCCTTAGGCCTAATATCTAGCCTGGACATTATCTTGATGAGCTAAGGACTTGAAAACATCAAAATACCTAAGTCCATGAGAGTTTACGGTAGTAAACTCATGGAGAAATGGTCCTTAGACCGCAAACTCCATTTAGGAGTGTTTTGATGCCACACAACACTTCCTAAGGCTTAACAATGAAGTAGGAATGCTTGGAATAGCTTAGAAGACTTCAAAACAACAAATGGTCAAAAGTTTAGGAGATTATGGTCGTAGACTCAGGAGTTTACAACCGTGAACTCAAGGGGTGTTGGTCTTTAGGGAGTAAACTCATTTTAAGGGTTCCCTTGAACCTTAAAACCCAATAGCCTTGCCCTACAACACTTAGATACAATCCTTGAGACTTATAACACTTGTATAAGATGTTTAGCATGTCCTAGGGTGTCTTGACTTTGTTTATTAATTGTTTTAAGACTAACTGGATACATATATGTGATATTATATGTTAACTAGGATCATAGAGTGTGTTCAAGACTTCACTTGACACCTAGCCATCCTACATATTCAGTTCATCCGTACCACTCACAACAGGTGAGTTCATACCCCTTGAATTAACCTTTTAAATGTTTCAAATATTTATAAATGCTTTATGGGGTGGGGGGAATACATGTTGAATCGTGATTAGTTATTATATCAATCACATATGATTAATAATTAAACATGCAAATGACTTTACTTTACGTTAACTGTTTTGCCAATCAGTTTTCATCAAATGTTTATCTTGAACGTTTTTAAGTGTTTAAAACACTTTATTAAAGTGTTTATTAAACATAGTATGTTTCATTTCAAACCCTGTTACATTTGTGGGTCAAACAAAGGTTCCTTTATACTTAAACTGTTGTTATCAATCAAATACTTTCAAACCATTTTCTAAATTGACATCAAGTCGATCTCTTCTTAGGTATTAATTTTCCTTTAAAGGTTTTACAAAACTCCTTATATACTTTTATATTGTCAATTGCATGCCGGTATATGTATAGTTATATAATTAATGTTTAAACGACTTAGGAAGGCTAACCCGCTTTATTTCCTTTTTCCCGTTGGGATGGGGTCTGGTAGGGTATCGGGTATCCATCTGAAGGCCGTTTAACTAGCAATTATATATCATGTATACATATAGAGACATAAGAGTTGTCCTCAGTCAGTTCAGTACCGTTGGGTAGTAAAGGCATTACTTCAGGTTATACACATACATGGTTAGTAACTATTATAGGTTTAGTTAAGAGATACCATTTACCATTCCAAGTACAAGGAATCACGCAAGAGTCAGTTCCTTCATGAGTCTATACTAGTACATTACATGATATATGAGTACGTTTACATAGACACGCTTACATGAGAACATTTACATAGGTACGCTTCCATGAGTACGCTTACATATGCTTACATGATACATGAGTACGTTTACATAGACACGCTTACAGGAGTACATTTACATATGCTTACATGATACATGAGTACGTTTACATAGATACGTTTACATAGGTACGTTTACATGAATACTGTTACATAGATAATATATGATGGGTTACTATTACATATTTTATGTGTAGATACTGCCATATATTTCCCCTTCGTATCTTTATCTTGTGACTCAATCACATAATCGACGAGATAGATTGGAATTTACATCCTAGTGCCAAAGGATACTTTGAGGGACTAACCATTCCTATAGCCACTGTTAGCTACAGAGGATAATGAACATCTACGGATGCCTACGGTTGATACCATTACAGGTATACTTTAAGGGACTAACTATTCCTAAACTCGGCTGTTAGCAACAGAGGTAAATGTACATCTACGGATGTCTTAAGTTAGCACTGTTAGTTATCCTAGTGCAAAAGGATAGTACTTATGTTATTATGTTATTTTCTTCCTTTACTTTGTGACATATTCACATGAACGACGAGGTAGGACATATTTGATATAGATAACTATTTTCCTTATTACCTTTATATTGTGACTCATACACATAAACGATGAGGTATACTTTAGTTTTATACTAATAGTTAAACAGGGAAAAAACCATCACATTTACAGAGAATACTACTTTCAAAACAGTCGGGTCTTGGTAGAAGACTACTTTCAAAACAATAGGGTCTTGGTAGAAGGCTTCTTTTATAGGGATCATAGGGATTTCTAGGGTTAGTCAAACGCTTTCCATTTCTTACAAACATTTACATACTTATATGAGCGTTCCTTCAAAACAATGTTAAGACTTCCATTACAAGTTTTACACATCAAAGACACATTAATACTTATGAATTCACCAGCTTCTTGGCTGATACTCGCTTTCAAAATAACTTGTATACTCAGGTTACACATAGACAGGTACGACGACCATGTTTGTGAAGACGGAGCAGTCCAGACTCGTCTTATTATGATTATTCATTTTATTGTTGTACATTATGAAAGAACACCCTTGTAATTAAAATCCATACTATTAATGCAATGGATGATGTTGTTGCTTGTTTACTCCTTTACATTGTTGTGATACATTACATGACGTCCTCTGCCCCTGAACGTTTCCGCTGTTCTCGGTTTTGGGGTGTGACAGATTCGTATCAGAGCATTGTTTATAGTGAATATAGTATATCAACCCATAAAAGATATACTAACTATAAATACATTGGGATTAAAACACTTTGTCTAAGAGTTTATATTTTTAAATAATAAAATATTTAACAAAGTATACGTGCCTGCATTCATACTAAAATCCGTGTCACAATGACAAGAACAAAAGTATTACGATTGTTGAGTATCACAGGTAAGCTCGGGGATGTATGGTCAGTCTTGGGAGTGGCATAGCCTGATCAACTATGTTGTTCCGAGGAGTGATTAGCACATGCCCAAGAATGGTTGTGATATGGCGACAAGTCTAAAAACTTACCAACATTACCACAATGAGAACATTATAACAGAACCCAAGTCTAAAATACCATAAGGGTGTTTTGTGTTACCATAATTACTTACTTGAGAACTAAAAAGGGTCTCCATTACTAAGTTGATAGTTGCTAAGTGGATACACTAAGGCTATATGTAACTAGGATGTTATAGACTTAGAATCGGTGAAATTTTTGCTTTACCCCTATTCCTTGTGAACTTGGAGTTAAGGTCACTCATTCGAAGGCCTATCATGTGTTGATTACATATAACTGGTATGCACTTTACAAATAGTGATGTAACTAATGAAGGTTTTCTAATAATTATCTAGATAGTTCGTCTAATAATTATTTTCTTACCCCAATTCTCGTGTAGATAACATGGCTGGACTCCATCCCCACATCAACCAGTACCTTCCGAATGAAGTCATTGTTGGATGGTTTGAAGAAGAGCCAAATAATGATCATCCTATCCCTGTGAATGATCACCATGATGAAGACCTTTCGGACGGTGCTAACTCCGAACCCGAGGTTGAGAACCTACCCCAGGCAGCTCCATATCCAATTCCTAACCCTCGTCCGGCTTTTCAAGGCCCGACGCCTGAGTGGGTGGAATGTTTGGAAACATGGAGCCAAGGACAGGATCAGCCCATGCCATTTGATGGAGACCGAAGCTTTTATGACCTGAGCAATGGGGGCTCAGCAGACAGAATCTTGCCAATTTTGGTCCGCAGAGTGGCCCGAAATGAGATTCAAGGCAGGACAGCTCTACATCAGATCACTGAAGTAGTTGCCGATGCGAGAATGCATACCCTCCGCACCATTCGTCTAGAAGATGATCGTGAGAGATCTGAGAGAAACCATGAAACCCTGCTGCAAGCGCTGGCTGAATCACGAGCCGAAGTCATAGAACTCCGCGTACGCCAGAGGGTGTACGAAAGACACCTACTTGATGTGGAACGTCAACTGGCTGAACTGAGAGTTCACCAGAGGGATGATCGTCTCCAGTAGGAGATACTTTAATTTCCTTCTTGTTTTAAAAGAACTGTGTTCCTGTGTATGCCCTATGTGGCATTTTCTATGGAACTGCCTAGTACTGTAGGTACTTTTGATTAGGCCTTTATACGGCCAAAACTTTGGATACTCCGGGTATGATGTAAGACCTGCTTCAAGGTCAATTTTCCCTGAACTTATTTCATCTTAAACATCGTTGATGTTGACAGTCGACTAAATTCCATGTCATGTTTTTGTTCAAATACTCTCATCATACTTTCATTGGAGTCTAGCTGAATCATGCTTTAGTCAAGTCATCGGACTATAATAATTTAAAATCCGGAGACATTTCCATGTCTCCTTCAGTGGTTGGATCATATTATCCACCAACCCATAGTACCTCGGCACGAATGACAAACGTCTTGACACCACTGTAGGAGCTTACTCCCACTTTTTCTAGGACTGCATCATAGGAATGTAGGTCAAACCTTAGTGATCATGTTTCCATTCCGTACTAGGACTGCATCATAGGGATGTAGGTCGAACCTTAGAGAACATACTTATATCCTTTACATGAGCGATCGAACTACGTCTAGGTTCAACCATTCTCGCTCACAAATTCATTTTCTTTCAGTGAAACAGAATCATGTCGCCAAAGAAAACCGATCAACCCATCAACCAAACACCGACTCTTCAGATTGATGCGGCTACCTTTCAAGCTGCAGTTTCGGCTGCCGTGTCAGCTATTCTGACCCACCTCAGCGCTAACAACGCAAATGTTAGCAGGATTGTTAACAACAGTTCCAATCCAGTTAACAATCAAGTACCTCAACGAGCAACAAACTACCACGATACTCCGAGTTCCAAGACCAAGAGTAACAAACAGAAAAAAGTGGGTTAGATCTGATCCCACATCGGCTGGGAAGGAGAACTAAGCATTCCTTATAAGGGGTGTGGATACCTTCCCTATCACAACGTGTTTTAAAGGCGTGAGGGCAGCAGATCCCATAAGAACTCTGCAGTTAAGCGTGTTCGGGCGGGAGTAGTACCAGGATGGGTGACCCCCTGGGAAGTCCTCGTGCCGAGTGGCCCAAAGCGGACAATATTGTGATACGTGCCAGAGGGGGATGTTACAAATGGTATCAGAGCCAGGGCACGGGTCGATGTGTTCGACGGGGACGTCGAACCCTATAATGGGGGGTGAAAGTGGGTTAGATCTGATCCCACATCGGCTGGGAAGGAGAACTAAGCATTCCTTATAAGGGGTGTGGATACCTTCCCTATCACAACGCGTTTTAAAGCCGTGAGGGCAGCAGATCCCATAAGAACTCTACAGTTAAGCGTGCTCTGGCGGGAGTAGTACCAGGATGGGTGACCCCTTGGGAAGTCCTCGTGCCGAGTGGCCCAAAGCGGACAATATTGTGATACGTGCCAGAGGGGGATGTTACAGTTTTGGGCTAAAAAGAAGGACAAATCGCTTCGAGGAGAGAACAAGAAACAACCACCGGTAACGAACTTCACAGCTACGACATCTGTACCTCCTACTACCATTCCTTCTGGTGTCCCAATTGTCCCTACACCAGCCAGGCAATATGCCGAAAACCTACCGAAATGCTATGAGTGTAATTTTCATCATCTGGGTGGTTGTCGTCCGTTACACTATTTTAAGTGCAACAAGAATGGACATACTACCAGCTGCTGCAGGACCCAGATCCAACACATTACTTCAACCATCAATGTCCAAACCTCTCGGATATACCATCTATGTGGCGTCATAGGACACTTCAAAAGGGACTGCCCAGCAGAGAAGAACAACGACGAATCCGGAGGAGTTTGACCTCAGAATGGAAAGAGGCAATTAAGGACCCTACTATAGTATAGGTTCCCTTCCAATCGTCAGTATTTTGTATGTTTTTAAAACCTGTTTAAAAACTAGTGCAACTAGAGTCTTACCCTTTTGCGAGATCCCGTCGGTAGGGATGCTCGTGCTGCGTATACTTGTCTTTTGTAGTATACCTTATCCGCAGCAATAGTCTTATAGTAAGTCTAAAGTACTGTAACTCTGTTGATGGTTGCATGGTTGTGTTTTGTCTGTAACGCCTTATGTTTAAATCTAATGTCTTTAATTTTCCTTATAATTCCGACATTATCATACGACTAGACTCAATTTGATCAGCACGAAACCAGCTTCATACGTACATCTCTTTCTTCGAAATCGCCTTTCCAGCGAAGCCGTCATATCAGAACACCTAAGTACTCATGCATGGAGTACCTCATAGTTCTTTTCCTTCCGAAGAAATCCCCGAAGCACAACTCGTACAGTACGTCAAGTTCAATCCAAAGATCCATACGGTTGACCAGTCGCTGAAGAATGTATATATAGGGGTGGTATATAATCAAAGTTCTACAGGTTTAGAATTGATGATTCCACTTTAACTTCTTTTTCCTCGATGGGATGTGAGCTTAAAGAAGAATCAGTTATTCGACTATCTTTTCAACCTTAATTATATACGACTCGTATACACGAGATTGTGATCGTTGAACCAGGTATGGATTCTAATAGGAACTTCAGGACGGAGAACTGCCCAAGTCTACGAGTAATCGTATCATCATGTGAACAAACTTAGAACCTAGTACGACTTCTGTAACCAGATCGCCCTACAGTCTAAACACCTACGGAGATACAAGGACAGTCCGGACAACTTAGCAAACTACTCAACAATAGAATTGGAAGACCAGGCATCTCACCCTGGAGAGCTCCGATCTTATTCTTCCAGAGGTCGATGGATTGCATCGTATGTACCTCAGCTATCGAGGAATCCGTCAAGATTTTCCATTAGAAATCGTTGTCTCTGTCTCGCATAGATGAATTAGTTGAGCAAACTCAAGGAAAGAATTACTTTTAGAAATGGACCTGAGATCCGAATATCACCAATTTGAGTGTTAGGGAAGGATGTCTGGAAGACTACCTTCCGAACTCGATGCGGACACTTCGAGTCCGTAGTGATACCCCTCGGATAGGACCAATACGCCCTTGATATTCATGAGCTTAATGAGTAGGGTACGCCGTTCTTACCTAGATCAGCTCGTCATTCTCCTTGTAATGACTTACTTATCTACCCTCGTAGTAAGAAGGAACCCATGGAAACCTAACGCTCAGAGAAACTTTCGCGAAGTTCTCTAAACACGAGTTTTGGAATTGAAGAGTCAGATTCCTAAGACACACTATTAGTGATGTGGGAATTATTGAGTATTCTATCAATTTATCAAAACCGTTGAGAAATTGTCGACACCAGAGACGCCGACAGGAATTCGCCAAATTCTAGGTCTTGCAGACCTACTATCGTAGTCCATTTAGAACTCCTCGCAAATTACAGAAACCCTTAAGAATTTGGCCCAGCAGGGGTTGGCCCTTGACTGGGAAGTTAAGCAAGAGAAAGAACCTTTGGAATTCCAAGTGAGAGGCCAAATTCTTTAAGAAATCTCACTCTGGGAATGGCTTAATACTCTTTGTAAAGCATGGAAAGCTAAATCCAAGATAGTTAGGACCCCCGAGATTCTTACCAGAATCGGTCCTGTATCTCACAAACTAGACCTACTCCGCAAACTCAGTAACGTACATCTTACCCTTCGCGTCTCAATCTTGAAACCGTACCTTTCCGTTAGGACTCTCGTAAGTCCACTCGACGAGATCGAAATTCACGAGATCCTCGCCTTCGTATAAGAACTGTAGCGACCCTAGCCCGAGAGGTCGAGCGAACGAAGCAGCGCCGCCTCCCTTTAGTGAAGATTCGTTGGGATACCAACCGAGGACCCGAATTCATGTAGGAGCGCGAGAATCGATCGATTTGGAAGTATCCCCACTTCTTGGCTTGATAATTCATGCCTACTTCCTTACCTAAATCCTAATTTCGGGACAAAATTCCTTCAAACGGGGGGATGATGTGACAACCCGAAATCTTCATTCGGTAAAACCCTAGAGTCAATCATTTTAAATTATAAGTCAAGATCACTTTTATTGGTTTTAGAAAATTTAAAGTTCGTTTGATTATTTTAATAATTAATCTTTAAACGAACGGACGAAAGGATGTGCCGACTCGGGTCTTGAAATTTATAAACCGCGAATACCACGTAGCTTAGAAGTTCACGGCCAAACTTTTATGTTTGGGTCGTAAACTCCCATGAAAACCGTAAACTCATGCCTTAAGCATGAGTTTACTCCCCAAGACACTTCATTTCTCTTTTGTAAACTCAAGAGTAAACTCCAAAACTCTCTCAAGTATCATCCAAGTTTTTGTTCAATATCTTCAATCTAGTAAGTGTTTCTAGCTCTTTCAAGTTAGTATAACACTTAATCTAGTGATTGTACATCTTTTCATCCATCCATTTATGTGTTTTGACTAGATTTCCAAAACACCAAGAACACCAAGAACACACACTAGTGTTCTTGGGCCCTTAGCACCTTTTCAAGCTTCCACAAAGTAAGTACTTCTATCCTAGAGTCATTTAAAGCTTGTTATACATGTTTACATCAAGAAAATGTCACTAGAACACAAAGAGTAAGGTATTTACGGTCCAAGAATGTTCTTCAGCCGTAAACACCAAATAAGGGCACCAAAGTGTGCCTAAGTCTCCCTCTAGCCCTAGATTGATGTTTAAATCCTTCCTTGAGGTGTTTAGGCCTTGAAAAACACCAAATTCCATCATTTATAGGTGTCTACGGTTTGGGGATCTCCCAAAACCGTAAACACGTCATTGTGGGTATAAATGAACCATATTCCTTCCTTAGGCCTAATATCTAGCCTGGACATTATCTTGATGAGCTAAGGACTTGAAAACATCAAAATACCTAAGTCCATGAGAGTTTACGGTAGTAAACTCATGGAGAAATGGTCCTTAGACCGCAAACTCCATTTAGGAGTGTTTTGATGCCACACAACACTTCCTAAGGCTTAACAATGAAGTAGGAATGCTTGGAATAGCTTAGAAGACTTCAAAACAACAAATGGTCAAAAGTTTAGGAGCTTACGGTCGTAGACTCAGGAGTTTACAACCGTGAACTCAAGGGGTGTTGGTCTTTAGGGAGTAAACTCATTTTAAGGGTTCCCTTGAACCTTAAAACCCAATAGCCTTGCCCTACAACACTTAGATACAATCCTTGAGACTTATAACACTTGTATAAGATGTTTAGCATGTCCTAGGGTGTCTTGACTTTGTTTATTAATTGTTTTAAGACTAACTGGATACATATATGTGATATTATATGTTAACTAGGATCATAGAGTGTGTTCAAGACTTCACTTGACACCTAGCCATCCTACATATTCAGTTCATCCGTACCACTCACAACAGGTGAGTTCATACCCCTTGAATTAACCTTTTAAATGTTTCAAATATTTATAAATGCTTTATGGGGTGGGGGGGAATACATGTTGAATCGTGATTAGTTATTGTATCAATCACATATGATTAATAATTAAACATGCAAATGACTTTACTTTACGTTAACTGTTTAGCTAATCAGTTTTCATCAAATGTTTATCTTGAACGTTTTTAAGTGTTTAAAACACTTTATTAAACTGTTTATTAAACACAATATGTTTCATTTCAAACCCTGTTACATTTGTGGGTCAAACAAAGGTTCCTTTATACTTAAACTGTTGTTATCAATCAAATACTTTCAAACCATTTTCTAAATTGACATCAAGTCGATCTCTTCTTAGGTATTAATTTTCCTTTAAAGGTTTTACAAAACTCCTTATATACTTTTATATTGTCAATTGCATGCCGGTATATGTATAGTTATATAATTAATGTTTAAAGGACTTAGGAAGGCTAACCCGCTTTATTTCATTTTTCCCGTTGGGATAGGGTCTGGTAGGGTATCGGGTATTCGTCCGAAGGCCGTTTAACTAGCAATTATATATCATGTATACATATAGAGACATAAGAGTTGTCCTCAGTCAGTTCACTACCGTTGGGTAGTAAAGGCATTACTTCAGGTTATACACATACATGGTTAGTAACTATTATAGGTTTAGTTAAGATATACCATTTACCATTCCAAGTAGAAGGAATCACGCAAGAGTCAGTTCATTCATGAGTCTATACTAGTACATTACATGATACATGAGTACGTTTACATAGACACGCTTACATGAGAACATTTACATAGGTATGCTTACATGAGTACGCTTACATATGCTTACATGATACATGAGTACATTTACATAGACACGCTTACAGGAGTACATTTACATATGCTTACATGATACATGAGTACGTTTACATAGATACGCTTACATAGGTACGTTTACATGAATACTGTTACATAGATAATATATGATGGGTTACTATTACATATTTTATGTGTAGATACTGTCATATATTTCCCCTTCGTATCTTTATCTTGTGACTCAATCACATAATCGACGAGATAGATTGGAATTTACATCCTAGTGCCAAAGGATACTTTGAGGGACTAACCATTCCTATAGCCACTGTTAGCTACAGAGGATAATGAACATCTACGGATGCCTATGGTTGATAGCATTACAGGTATACTTTAAGGGACTAACTATTCCTAAACCCGGCTGTTAGCAACAGAGGTAAATGTACATCTACGGATGTCTTAAGTTAGCACTGTTAGTTATCCTAGTGCAAAAGGATAGTACTTATGTTATTATGTTATTTTCTTCCTTTACTTTGTGACATATTCACATGAACGACGAGGTAGGACATATTTGATATAGATAACTATTTTCCTTATTACCTTTATATTGTGACTCATACACATAAACGATGAGGTATACTTTAGTTTTATACTAATAGTTAAACAGGGAAAAACCATCACATTTACAGAGAATACTACTTTCAAAACAGTCGGGTCTTGGTAGAAGACTACTTTCAAAACAATAGGGTCTTTGTAGAAGACTTATTTTATAGGGATCATAGGGATTTCTAGGGTTAGTCAAACGCTTTCCATTTCTTACAAACATTTACATACTTATATGAGCTTTCCTTCAAAACAATGTTAAGACTTCCATTACAAGTTTCACACATCAAAGACACATTAATACTTATGAATTCACCAGCTTCTTGGCTGATACTCGCTTTCAAAATAACTTGTATTCTCATGTTACACATATACAGGTACGACGACCAGGTTTGTGAAGACGGAGCAGTCCAGACTCGTCTTATTCTGATTATTCATTTTATTGTTGTACATTATGAAAGAACACCCTTGTAATTAAAATTCATACTATTAATGCAATGGATGATGTTGTTGTTTGTTTACTACTTTACATTGTTGTGATACATTACATGACGTCCTCCGCCCCTGAATGTTTCCGCCGTTCTCGGTTTTGGGGTGTGACATTATTTAAAAGAAATTAATAATCCAAGAAAAAAAGAGGTGGAGTTTGGGACACAACTGTCTTTCAAGCCTATTCAGCCAGAAATATGTGATTTTGGAGCTTTCTGGAAAAGACATATCTTAGTGGGAAAGATCTATTTTTTTGTGCATATCAAACAGTCTTTCTGGTACATTCAGAAAGATCTGTTTCGATCTGAAAAGATATCTATCAAACGAGACTTAAGAATAATTTGCATAATTTTGATATTTGAAAATTACACAATGACCCTTGGTCCATAAAAAATGATTTAACCTTTCATTCCTTTATTTTTACTAGTTTTTATAAATTTACAATTTATTAAAATATAAAACAAATTAAGGCCCAACTCCCCCAAGAAGCCAAGACACAGCCCCCACTCTAGCCTTCTCCTCCCTTTTTAATTTCTTCTGTGTATATGAAGGACTAACAAATGAACATCTAAAATCTAAATAGTTGACCATTTTAAATCACATTAACCCTAAAACTAATTGGGTTTCCGTCATTGGAATTGGGTTGGTGGGTTCACGGAGATTGCGGTTGTGATAAGAACACGTTTTGCCGGAATAGGACTCATGTGAATTAGACGATGGGTTACCGGTGTCACTGCAATGAAGGATACGGCGGTGATGGGTTCATCGTCAGTGATTTTTTGAAAAAAAAATCACGATTTATAATTATTAATAAATTATTAAATAAACATGATTTTGTAGGATTTTTAATATAGAAATAGAATTAATTATCAGCACTCATAACCGAAACTTATTCGAGACTAATTTAAATTTCTCCTAAAAATCAGGGATCAAATAAATAATTGTCTAACTTATTATTAATATTAATACTTTTTAAAATTTAAAAATGATAAGAAAATGACAAATGTAATTTTTATAGAACATTTGAAAAGAAAACGTAAATTATGAGAAAATGACAAATGATACTAATAACTATTCTTTTATTAATATATTAGTTGTGAGACTTATGTATTACATGTGTTAATTTAAAAAAAAAAAGTTAAATATAAATGTCAAATTATTTGAAAACTTTGAATTTATAAGAAAAAAAAATGAATTATTATAATAAAAATGTTTTTTATCTTTTAAATTTAAACAAATAATTTAAATAATAAACAAAAGAAACTAATGAACTTTAATTTTGAGATTTTGAAAGTAAAATATAAGTTGAGTAATGAAATTGATATCCATTTAATACTACATTTATTGCAATTATTACATTAAAATATTATGTGAAATTTAATAAAGTAGAAAAACTCATAAAATGATATATGGAAAAAAATTAATACAAAATAGCCACAAAATGATATTTAACAAATTAAATGAGAGTGTTACAAGCGACAAAAAAAAAAAAAAAAAAAAAAAAAAAAAAAAAAAAAAAAACTTTCATTGATCAAAGGGCATGTTCGGCAAAACTAGCTGGTAGCGGGTAGCTTGTAGCGTTTTGTTAAACGCTACATGAAATATCATTTGGATTTAAAGCGTTTTGATTAAACTAAACGCTAGAAGCTTGTAGTGTCAAACGAGGTTTTCTGTTTTAAACGGAGCGTTTTGTCAAACGATAGAAGCTCTCAAACGCTCCGCGTCGAACACGCCCAAAGTAGATGAAAAGGAAGATTATACATACATAATTGAGATGATATAAATCAATGACGGAGCCAGGGTCATAGTAAAGGGGTATCCAAAAAAAAAAAAAAAAAAAAAAAAAAAAAAAAAAAAAAAAAAAACGCCATGTAATATACTATAAGAAAACAATAAAAACCAAAATTCCATTAGACAAAAAGTTCAACATAAACGAAATATACTACTGAAATATTTTTTAGGGTTACCCTGGGATACCTCAGGCCTCCAATGTGGATCCTTAATAAAACATAAATAATATCGCAAAAAATTACACCATTTTATTTTCGGTATATTGACCTCATTTTTAGTTGGTAAATAGCGATCTAATTTTTACTTTTTTTGTAACCCGTAGATCTCTTTTCTAAAATTTGCCGTATATTTAAATAAGTAAATCATAACCTTCTTTTTTTAATTCTTGTTGATTAGCAAATTGAAAAACTAAGAGTAAACTTTAATTATGTGCTTATGACGCATAATTTACGGACTAATTCAGAAGAAAAAATGTATGATATTATATTTTGATAAACTAATGTATGAAGTCAGAAACTGTGACGGTAAAAAACCAATTAATCATTTAATTAATTAGTAATATTAATTTATTTTTGTGTTATAAATAGAGTTTATTTGAAATTATGATGATTAATTTATTATTAGGTATAAAACTTGTGTATTACACGTAGAGGTGAGCAAAAACCGCACCGCAACTAAAATTAACCGCAAAAACCACATAAACCGCAACCGCAATAAAAACCGATGATAAGGTTTTCTGTTTTCCAAAAACCGGAAACTTGCAGTGCGGTGCAGTTATTAGTTTTCAAAAACCGCAAAAAAAACGCACCGCACCACATATATTTTATACATTTTTTAATTAATTATTAATATATCAAATATTAAAAATAAGACAAGTTTCATGGATGAAAGATGGATAAATACTAGAAGATAAAAGTGTTGGTTTTTTGTTATGTTTACCTTTGAAAAATAATGAAATTAGACAATTTTAAGATATTTATTGTTAATTACTATTGATTTGACATTTTTAAGATATTAGTTGTTTGTGATTTAAGTTTATTTTCTTATACCTTATGGTTTTTTTATTATTATAAATAATATGTTTGAACTCTTAAAACCGTTTGAGCTCTAAACTGTGGTTAAAAACCACACAAAATTACTACACCAAATCCATGCGGTTAATAACCGCAACACAAAAAAAAAAAAAAAAACCGCACCACAAAAATAACCGCTTAACCGCACCGCAAAAATAACCGCAACAAGCGGTTTTGAGAATGGATCAACCGCATTTGCGGTTAGTGGTCAGGTTTTAGCTAATAACCGCACCGAACCGCACCGCGCTCAACCCTAATTACACGGGTTGATTAAAAAAAATAAAATATTAAAATGTAAATAATAAGTATTTTTTAAAATAAAATTTTGAAATAAAGAATGAAAAAACATATTAATTGTAATGTATTATACTATTTATTACATTTGATACTTTACATATATAAATATAAGATTATATTTTGATAAACTAATGTACAGAAGTCAGAAACTGTGACGGTAAAAAACCAATTCAGAAGAAATACTTATTATTTACAGACTAATTCGGAAGAAAAAATGTATGATATTATATTTTGATAAACTAATGTACAGAAGTCAGAAACTGTGACGGTAAAAAACCAATTAATCATTTAATTAATTAGTAATATTAATTTATTTTTGTGTTATAAATAGAGTTTATTTGAAATTATGATGATTAATTTATTATTAGGTATAAAACTTGTGTATTACACGTAGAGGTGAGCAAAAACCGCACCGCAACTAAAATTAACCGCAAAAACCACATAAACCGCAACCGCAATAAAAACCGATGATGAGGTTTTCTGTTTTCCAAAAACCGGAAACTTGCAGTGCGGTGCAGTTATTAGTTTTCAAAAACCGCAAAAAAAACGCACCGCACCACATATATTTTATACATTTTTTAATTAATTATTAATATATCAAATATTAAAAATAAGACAAGTTTCAAGGATGAAAGATGGATAAATACTAGAAGATAAAAGTGTTGGTTTTTTGTTATGTTTACCTTTGAAAAATAATGAAATTAGACAATTTTAAGATATTTATTGTTAATTACTATTGATTTGACATTTTTAAGATATTAGTTGTTTGTGATTTAAGTTTATTTTCTTATACCTTATGGTTTTTTTATTATTATAAATAATATGTTTGAACTCTTAAAACCGTTTGAGCTCTAAACTATGGTTAAAAACCACACAAAATTACTACACCAAATCCATGCGGTTAATAACCGCAACACAAAAAAAAAAAAAAAAAAAAAAAAAAAAAAAAAACCGCACTACAAAAATAACCGCTTAACCGCACCGCAAAAATAACCGCAACAAGCGGTTTTGAGAATGGATCAACCGCATTTGCGGTTAGTGGTGAGGTTTTAGCTAATAACCGCACCGAACCGCACCGCGCTCAACCCTAATTACACGGGTTGATTAAAAAAAATAAAATATTAAAATGTAAATAATAAGTATTTTTTAAAATAAAATTTTGAAATAAAGAATGAAAAAACATATTAATTGTAATGTATTATACTATTTATTACATTTGATATTTTACATATATAAATATAAGATTATGTGGCATTTTAATTTTAAAAATTGAAAAAAAAATATAAATTGACATATGAATATTATTTATTTAAAAAATATCACAAAATGACAAGTGTCAAAACTTATTAGAAAATTGACATGTGGCAAAATTATGAGAGATGATTTGTATACAATAATTTTTCTCTATACACAACAATTGATGCTTTAATATATTGTAATGTACAACTCTATAATACATCAATTGTTGTGTATAACAAAAAATTATTGTGTACGAATCACTTTACCAAAATTATCTTCATTTATTTAAGTAGATTTAATTGATTTGGTTGTGGTTTAGTCTAAGGGTATGAGTCGTCATTTTTCGATTTTATAATTAATTTATGTATTGGTTTATTAAATTGTTACATATATCAATAAAGTTTATCATGTATATATTAGAATGTTAATACATAAATTAACAAAAAAAAAGATTGTTATATACTACATTAATAGTTCTTTTATTTTTTGTGAGTGATTTAATGGCCTTTGACTTTGATTCTTTCTTAATATGTGGAGTTTAGACAATGATAATCGAATATCTAATCCATCTATCTTCACGAATAGACATATATAGGAACGTAGCCGGTTTGAAAACTAGTTGAATGGATCGGAAAGCCAAAGACCGGATAAATAGATGATCGAAAAGCAGACCGATATAAAGAAACGGTTCCGATTATAGGCTGGTTAGGTCGGTTATTGGACTGGGATTAGGGATGAGCGTGGGACAGAACCGGTACCAACCCGTATTGTTTTGATTTCTCAAAAACCACATTTGATCGAAAGTCAATCCCGAGTATCGAACCGAATTAACATTACCAGTACCGGTACTGGAAATGGTACCGATTTTGGTATTAGTATCGGTACCGACGATACCAAATCTCAATTGTCGTGATTTTGGAGTATCAAATATCGTCCTATATTTTTAAATTCGGTACCGGTTCCGGTACAGTATCGGTAGAGAATCGGGATTTGATACAAACTACTCATCCTTAATTGCAATTACCGAAAGAATTTAAAAAAAAAAAAAAAAAAAAAAAAAAAAAAAAAAAAAAAAAAAAAAAAACCCAATGAGAACCGGTAAGAACCAGCAGCTGTTTTCAAAAAAAAAAAGTGTAAAAACGGGGTATGTTTTATACTTGTAATTAGGGTTAATGTCACAAGATCCATTATTTATAACGTCTGTTTTAACCCTAATTTTTTTTTGTTGCTTATGAAATTATATTTTTCAAAGTTTTTTATTTATGGGCCCTTGACCGGTTAATAAAACTGGTTTTGATGGTGTGTCGGTTTGGTTGAAATGAGTTTTTTGTATTATGACACAACATTTACATATCAGTTTGAATTTAGCCCCAACATTTTTCTTGTTTCCCATGTGCTATTATTTTTTGGATAAAATTTCATTTTTAGCCATTGGCCAATCACCAATAGGTATTTTAAAACATAATAGTTAAAAAAATAAAAATAAATAAAAATAAAATAAAAAACGTTGAAGGCAAGAGTCGAAACCACAACTTCTCCTTGAGGTGTGAAAAATGTTACCTATTAAGCTAATTGCTCTTTTTTGTATTATAATATATGTTGTATTTAATATGTACATATAATTTAAAATGAAGGAAAAATGCCTAATGTAAGTCACGAACCCAAGACATCTAATAAATGATGTGATATGCTAATATATGAGCCAATCAAATTTGTTAACTTTTTTGTAAATTGTCTAAGAAACAATTGGCTATTTTTAATGAGTTATTTATTGCTAAACCAAAGAAATTAGATGACAATACATACAATTTTATGGGTTTAATGCAAGAAATAGCATTGTATTTTCTTTTTCTTATTATAGTTTTGTATTTTTATATTTTCTTATTACAACAGATACTTTCAAATTAATTTCTATTAGGACAATGTACTTTGATAAACATTGATGTGTCGAAAGAACCGCATTTGAAAGAGTGTTGAACTTACATTGATATACTTGTTTATTTTAAATAATGATAATGATTTTCAATTTTTTATTGCAAAAAATAATTCGATACAATTAAAAAACTAGTTGTATTTCACTAATGAATGGTCTCACCTGATCATGCAGATCCCTAAAGTGGAAAACCATCCACATTGGTGAAAGACCAATAATAGTCTTTTGTACCAAATCATTATTTGCAATAAATAATTACATCAAATGCAATTTCAGATGAATCAGATGGACAGGAGTGGGGAAATATCATCAGCATTGTGCTTGGATATATAATTGGTTTTTGGGTTGTGGTCGATCCTTTGATTGCAAGCAAAGAATGGAGAAATAGTTACTTTTATTTTCTCCACAAACTGTGGTTCAATATTTCTATTGCTATAGCTAGTCGTAATTAGTGTTTCTTTGCATGCTTCAGATAATAAGATTTGTGGTTCTAAGTTAAAGGCACATTCATATACAGTTTTATGCGATTTTAGACCCTTCTTACACTTGCATATTGTTATGCATTTGCGGAAACGAAACAAACTAATTGCACTATAAAGAAACAAACAAGATGGCCACTGTGTAAAGGCCACTTTTTAACTATATCTCGTATGTAACAGTGTTTTCGTGTTTTAAAGAAAAAGAACCTTCAAATGCCGGTTCCGTTAAGCCAAGAACCGGTTAAGCCAATTTATAATACCTGAGGACCGGACCAACAATGCTTATTCAGCTCTAACCGGTACCGGTGATTCGGTCCGCTCATACAAACATGTAGTTTGGTAGACTTGATTTAACAAATCTTTGATGCCGGGTTATAAGTTGTTTCTTATGATGATTTTTAAGGATATCAAAAAGTCCCGCGGGACTCCGATCTGTATGGTGGATATTTGTTAGAAAAACTCGGAGTAGGGGTGGGCAGTTTGGTCCCGTCCTACCCTATATATATATATATATATATATATATATATATATATATATATATATATATATATATATATATATATATATATATATATATATATACACACACACTCTAACAGGGCCGGCTCTATGTTTAGGATTTTTAAGGCAGGGCTTAGGGCCCCCAATTCTAAGGGGCCCCATATTCTTTAAAGTCCAAATGTTTAGTCCATTAAAAAATCCAATCCGGTAACTACAAAATAAATGAAGCAGAAGAATAAATCAACGATCGCTGCACTCATGAAACTGAAACGAATTTGCTTTCTTCTACCGATTCTGATTTCTGCGAAATATTCATCTCATCCGTTTTCGATTTCCGAGTATAGTAAAGACCAAAGGGCTCCAAATTTTTAGCTCGCTTAGAGTCCCCAAAATGATTGAGCCGCCCATGTACTCTAATAAATGAAAGTTTTTTTTGCCACATGTCATCTTCTCATTCATTTGGACACATGATATTTTCTAAAATTTTTAAATTTTTTATTTTCCACTTGTCATTTTATTAAATGAAAATTCCACATTTAATATGTAAGGTAATATATATGTAAGTTATTTATTAGAAATGGTTTATATATGTAATGTATTCAATACATTAACGTCTCATGAATTTTAATAATTCAAAATTTTCTTATTTTTTATATAAATTCAAACTTTTCAAATTGTTAAAATTTCATATTTAATTCTTTTAAAATAAATCTATGTAATACATGAGTCTTACACCTAGTATATATATATATATATATATATATATATATATATATATATATATGTATATATATATAGGAGGGTTCAATTGAGAAAAAAAAAAGGTTGAGAATAGGGGAATCATTTTCAGCCAATCATTTATTTTTGCCGCAAAAGCCTACAACCTATCGGCGAGAATGGGAAAGGAATGCACATGTCTTTTCCAACAAAACATGTTTCCTAAAACTATGCTAAGCATTACCTTAATATATACAAAAACATAGGTTTTTTTTTTTTTTTTTTTTTTTTTTTTTTTTTTTTTTTAACTTTTAAGAAGCTATTTTTATCGAAAAATGATTTTAAATCTACCAAAATTTATGATTTTTTATTCTCTACAAATAGACATCCATATTGATATAGTTTTTAAGATAAAATAATTTTTTTTTTATATTTTCAGCTATCGTTATTCATAAGTGAATAAAAATGAATCAGGTTTTTACTACAGTACATTCGTTATTCACTTATGAATAAAAACTATGATTAATTTTTTTTTTACAATTTAAGTATCATTCATATATAAATATAGCATATACTAAACATAATATATTCATATTTAAATATTAGACGATGCATTCACTTGTGAATATTACATAGTATATTCACTTGTGAATGTTAGATGATATATTCACTTATGAATATTAGATGATATTTTCATATGTGAATATTATATAGTATTACATGGTATATCACATGACAAAAGTATATAGTATATTCACTTGTAAATATTAGATCGTATATTCACTTATGAATAATAGTTGGTATATTCGTATGTGAATATTGCACAATATATTCATATATGAATATTACAAGGTGTTTTCAGAAATATATATAATTTTTATATGTTATTCACATGTGAATAACATACAGACTTGCATATTTGTTTTGTGTTTTAATAATCACATATTTGTTCAGGTGAGAAAACATATTCATATATGAATATAACGTGGTAATTTAGTTTATGCATTTCATGTTGGAGTGCATACAGGTTAACTTTTTTAAAAATGCGATAAATATGATACTTTGACTATTTAAATCTTACAAAATAGTAGATTGGTAGAGAAATATATGAAAATTTTCAAACAAAAAATGATTTGATATTTTTCTAACCTTAATTTCGATGTTTTATTTGATGATCGATGTTGAATGAATGATACAAATTGAATTTTTTGTTGATTATCGATGATGTTGATCTAATGATGTTGGAAGTATAATTAATCATAGATGTTGAAGATATGCTCGTATTCAAGCAGAATTGAAGGTTGGATTGAAAGAGCAAAAAACGAATTTTTGTTGTCAACTGTTGAATGGTGTTGATAAACGTGTTATAGACGAAGATCGATGATTGATTAACACAGGATGACGTTGATCGATGATTTAATTGAAGAAATCTGAATGATTGTTGAAGGTTGGAGGAGAAATTTAGATCATAACGATCGATTAGAATGAATTTCAACTGTTATCTAATTTTCTATACTTACGTATTTGTGATTGAAGGCTATTATATCATATTTACAAGTTTGTCACCGTGTCTTTTTATGCTTAGATTAAATGAGTGGCTGAAAATGATTCCTCCATTCTCAACCTTTTTTATTTTCTCAATTGAACCCACCTATATATATATATATATATATATATATATATATATATATATATATATATATATATATATATATTTATCTTTATACCTTAAAAAGCATTTACAAGATCTTGCTGAATTTTAAGAGGTACAAGCTTTTAAGCATCATATACAATAATTTTATGCATCGAAGAATAATAAATCTTATCCGGTCAAAGACAGATTTTGAATAGGTCTTCTAAGCTTATCTTCAAATTGAATGGGTTAAATATAAAAAAGTCAAATTACATGATGATGATAAGATTTTGAATGGGTCAAAGTTTGACCAAGTGTTCCTCATATCCAATTGAATCGGTAAATACTAAATCTTATCCGGTCAACATTTATGAAAAAGTCAAATAAGATGATGATGATAAGATTTTGAATGAGTCAAAGTTTGACCAAGTGTTCCTCATATCCAATTGAATCGGTAAATATTAAATCTTATCCGGTCAACATTTATGAAAAAGTCAAATAAGATGATGATGATAAGATTTTGAATGGGTCAAACTTTGACCAAGTGTTCCTCATATCCAATTGAATCGCTAAATACTGAATCTGTCAATAATAATGAAAAAGTCAAATAAGATGATGATAAGATTTTGAATGGGTCAAAGTTTGACCAAGTGTTCTTCATATCCATTTGAATCGGTCTAATACGATGTACACGTTATAAAACATTTCATATAAACTGGAAGAGGCGCATTGATCTAGCATTCGTCTATCATGAATGCCTTGCCATTGACCGCAAAACCTTGGTTCTCTCTCATGCTTGCTACCTCCCCCTTTGTTTTTCTTTCTATTAAAATCGAATAAGTCCAAAAATGTCTTACGTTTAATCCTAGCCCAGGTATAAGAAATCTCTATCTGTTCGTCATTTTGTTTAACAAATTTTTTATGTCATTTTGTTGATCCGCACCCGTCGCTTTGCGCGGGTAAACGGCTAGTGTGTGTGTGTGTGTATATATATATATATATATATATATATATATATATATATATATATATATAGAGAGAGAGAGAGAGAGAGAGAGAATAACAGTGATTTTGAGCTTTCAAATTTAAAAAAAAAAATTTAATGGTTAGTATAACATTTTAGAGCATAGTGGATGTTTTTACAACACTGCTTGCAACACTCTCGAATCGTGGCACTTCAAGATAGAATTCCGTGTATCTAATGTGGTGAAGTTTGTAACTACATATACGCTTCATTTGATTCATGGATTGAAACTGTTTTCTTTTTTTCTTCCATAGTACACCTTGAAACACCAAACCATCACAACCACGAGACAATTTATCAAACATTTGAATGTGTTTTCTTTAGCCAAGACACACATTTTAAAACACTTGGGGGCGTGTAAGGCACCCGGCTTTTGAGAGATCATTGCTTTTAGCTTTTAAGAAAAAGGTCGAAAAAGAAAGGTTTATTCTTCAATAGGAGCTTCTAGTTTTTAGTTAAAACAAAAAGTTCCAAATCCAAAAGCTACTTCAACTAGCGATTTAACAAAAAACTCTTTTGTAATTTTACAAATTGACTTAAATACCATTTTTAAAATCATGTGTTTTAGATAAATCATTTTATATAATTTTACATATTTTAAAAGTCTCCCGCTACTTTTTCCGAACACCCATATACAAATGAAAGTTACAGCTTCCAGCTACCATCTACTAACTAGTTTTGCCGAACACGCCTTTGATGTCCTTTCATTAGTTAGACAATTTACCAAAACACTTCGGTGTCGCTTACGTTGGAGAAGCTCCAACGACAATCTCTGTGAAAGAAATGCACACCAAGTGTTTGGTAAAATGTCCGACTAATGAGACACCAAGTATTTGATAAATTGTGTGACAGACTAAAGAAAACACACCAAGTGTGGTAAAATTTCTAACTAATGAAATGACACCAAGTGTTTGATAAAATGTGCGACAAACTAAAGCATGCACACTCGTCTGCTACTGCCTTAGAAAACAAGTCGCCTCTAGGAAAAATAAAAGCCTGAGGAGCACAAGACGTCAGTTCTTCGAAACCACCGCTAGCTTTAGTGTCCCATTCTACCCGTACAAAGAAATCGAACGGGCCACAAACTCTTTTCCAACAAACAACTACCAAATGTCGGAGTATATGGTACGGTGTAAGCCAGAATATAAACCACCAACGAATGGGCGGTAGTGAAGAAACTCCAACAACAAGACACAAACTCTTTAGCGGCTCCTGCTATATTGGAAAAGGGTGTGTGGATGATATAATTAACCCATTTTTGGACCCGAATAAAGACGCGTAGACACTTTCGTCAATTCACAAAGTGGCGGAATAGACTTTCCGATGTTTAGTGTTTCATAGAGATATGAGAAATTCGATGGATGAAAGTGGCGGATGAGTTGGAAGAGATTAGGGTTAGAGGGTGGAACACAATTAATAATAATATGACAATTGGATCATTATCATCCGTTTCTTCATCATTGTATAACGCCAGTGAAAAATCGATAGGCGGCAATATCATAAAAAAGGTGGCGGGAGGGGCGTTAATTGGTAGCCTCTTGTTACGAAATATTGCTAGATGACATATACCAATGCATCATTGATTTAATTGTGTTTTTCTTTTGTGATTTTGATACAAGAATTAATTATAAATTTGTTACATATATATTGAATTATTTAACCATGACTTCTCGGGTCGGATACTTGGTGGACTTTTCTAGCTTCAGCACTTGAAAACTGACCAACAACTCGGGCATGTGGGATTGATGGTTTTCCAGTAGCAAGTGCATCAATATTTTCCATGAAGTATTTTTTGGGCAACTTGCCCACTACATTCCCTTCTTCATTACCATTTTTATCCAAAAATGCAAAATGTGGAATACCCTCAACACCAAATTCATCTAGTTCTTGTTCCCATTTTGTATTATCAACATTTAGCATAACGAAATTTACTCGGTCCCTATAGATTAAAAAAAGTTTTTGGGATTATAAGTTAAGGATTTCTTACTTTCTAAAAGGGAAATTCGTAATTGAAAGAGATTTACTTGTATTGTTGCTCAACTTTGAAAACATCTGGAGCTAATTCACGACAAACCTCACACCAATCTGCATAAAACTCCACAACAGTTGGCTTCCCATTTGAAAGAGCCTATGAATAAGCAAACAAATTGTAAATCAATGTCTACAAAACAAAAACTTGAGATTGAAAATGGTGGAAAGAGTAACCTCTTCATAAGGTAAGGATGCAGCAGAAAGATCTTTCAAAGAAACACCAAAATCAAGTCTACCTGATGCAAACAGACCTACTGCTCCAAGAACAGACGCTACTGCAACTCTGCGGTTGATGGTTTTGTTTGGGAGAGCAGGTAATCCACCACCACTTGGAGAATCTGTAACTTCGGTAATCTTATCATCTTTATCAGAACCAGATTCAACAATCGAGTTTTTCTGCATTCAGATTTACAAATCGTTAAGAAAATGTAGCTGAATTCTGTTTCAATTGGTTAATTAGGGTTTATCCCCAATACTGTGTGTGCTAACTAACTGAAACGAATTCTATACATGATCTTTAAAGTGTTTTGCACCAATTCACCTAAACTATCTTATCAGCTCCTGTTTGTAATTCAGTCTGGTTCCAAAATGTCTATGAATTTTAAGAAATGGAAATCATTTGACGTTCTTCAACAATCACAGTTAAACTTCGATGTCAAAACAGTCAAATTCATGATTGATACAAGTGTGTAAAACCAAAAAACCGTCGCAGTTTTTCCTGTAATTTTTAGAAACAATATCTGATTTGCACTTTCGGAAACGAATTCATAATCGAGAGAGAGAGAGAGAGAGAGAGAGATGACCTCGGAGTTGGAATCGGTCGGATTAGGTTCAGTTTGGCAGTACAACCGCTGGAATCTGAGCTTTCTATTGCGAGAATGAACGGAAGGATTTACGAAACGAAGAGATTTTATGGCGGGATGAATACAAGACGGCCGGAATTTATGGAGTCCGACGGGATTTGAAGAAACTCGAGCCATTCAGTTCTTCTGTAGTGACCGGAATTTCAAAATACGTCACCGGAAAACTATAGTACTCCGAGAAATGCGGATTTTTGAGTAACGTCTAACGTGTGAACTGTGAAGTGTGACGCTTGCTAGTTGCTTATCAGATACTCAGATAGATATTAAGCATTTGAGTCATTGACTGGACTAACTCTACAAGCTTGGGCTTATAAATTTATATGGGCCAAATAAAAAAGTTATAACCACATCCTCATGTTCTCATTGAGCATCAGTTTAATTATCAAAGTTAGGTTGGAAAAGAGTTTTTTTTACTAGATATTTTTGTCAATTGCCATATAGCATTAGCCGTATTGTGACCGTATTTATGGTCAACTTGACCATTTTGCCCCTTATTCGTTAGTTTAAATAGGCATTGGATGTGTCATTTGTTAAATAAGATAAGAAGATAACATAGTCAGTTAGATTTAATATTCGTGATATACTTTGTATGTGATCAGACCCGTGTATTTAGGATCTATTGTTGTAAAGTCATCTATATAATGAAACACTAACCCATTGGGTTATTCACGGCAAATACATAGTTTCTCTTGGTATCAGAGCTTGATCCGCCTATCTCAAACCCTAGTTATCTTCCCGGCTCTTTTGGTTTCCTTCCAAAGAGTTTCTCTAAATCTTTCTAATCATGCCTGCTCCGGTTAAATCAACCACCATCGCCACAGCTATCTCCTGTAAACTATCTAGAACTAATTTCTTGCTGTGGAAAGCACAAGTCGTTCCAATCCTTCGTGGTGTCCAACTCTTTGGTCACCTTGATGGAACCACACCAGCACCAGCCGCCAAAATCACAATAGGAACCAGGGAGGCTGGCAAAAAGATAGAGGCTGCTGTCAAAGAACAAGCAAATCCAGATTATCAGACCTGGGTAATCCAGGATTAGGCTGTGATCGAAAGCCTTCTATCCTGCATGACTGAGGAAGTTCTCCCTCAGTTAATTCGCTGCACCAGCACAACACAAGAACTGTGGACATCGCTCCACACTATGTCCTCAGCCCAACATCGCGGTAATTCAATACAGATTCATACTCAACTCTCCACAACAAAGAAAGGAGACATGAGTGCCGCTGAATACTATCAAAAAATGACTGGTTTCACTGACACCATGACCAATATTGGTTAACCTATGAAAGATGAAGAAGTTATTGGCTACATATTAGTCGGGCTAGGACCTAGACACAATGCTATTTTCACTGCAATCACCGTTCTGAGCAACGAACGCAAGGTAACCCTACCTGAATTCTACTCTTACTTAATTGCTCATGAAGCTCAGGCCAAAGCTATGGGGAATACTGTTGAATTTATCTCTTCCGCCAACACCGCCTCTCGTCAAGATACAACCAACCCTCCTCGTCGCAACAGTCCCAACAACAATGGGTACAACGACCACTCGAACAACTACCAGCAAGGAAATTATCAAGGGGGGAGTGGACGTGGACGTAGACGCGGACGCGATCGAAATTATGGAGGACCAAGGTGCCAAGTTTGTGGCATACCTGGTCACACTGCATTGAATTGTAGAAACAGGTTTAATCAGGCTTACCAGGCTGAAGAACAACAACAATGAAGCGGCAACAGTGTGTCAGGAGGAAACTATCATCCCGATAATCCATGGTGGTTTGCCTGTGGAGCCACTGATCACTTAACTCATGACTTGGATCGTCTCACTGTGCAAGAACGATATCATGGAAAGGACCAGGTTCAAGCTGCAAATGGTGCAGGTTTGTCAATTTCACATATTGGTCATTCCCTATTACCCGGTTTAGGCCGACCCCTTGTTCTCAAAAATGTTTTGCATGTTCCTAAAATCAACAAACACCTATTGTCTGCTCAAAGGCTTGTTTCTGATAATCATGTTTTTATTGAACTCTACCCTAATGTTTTCTTTGTTAAGGACATAGCAACGAAGAAGGTGCTTTTATTCGGTAGAACCAAAGTGGGTATGTATTCTGTTCCAGTCACTCGTTCTCAGGTCATTCCCATCAAGTCTCCTCAAGTGTCAAGGTCTCCTCCTCACAGTGGCATCAACGATTCAGTTATCCAACACCTGCTACTGTCAAGTCCATTTTACATTCAAATAAACTAGATTATTTATCTAGTGAGTCAAGTGTCTGTGACGTGTGTCAACGTGCAGAAAGTCATCAATTACCTTATACAAGTTCGATTCATGTCACCTCTACTCAACTTGAGTTGGTTCATACCGATGTTTGGGACCAGCTCAAGTATCTAGTGGAGGGTATAAATATTATGTCATTTTCTTGGATGATTTTAGTAGATACAGTTGGATTTACCTTATCAAAAATAAGTCTGATGTTGAACAAGTTTTTTATAACTTCCAAAATCATGTTGAGAGTCTTTTGAAAGCTAAGATTCGTTCTGTGCAATCTGACTGGGGAGGAGAGTATCAGAGATTACATCAATATTTTCAAAAAGTGGGCATCACTCATCGTGTCTCTTGCCCACACACATCAGCACAAAACGAATTCGCTGAGCGCAAGCACCGCCACATAGTTGAGACAGGCTTAGCGCTCTTAGCTCAGTCGTCTCTTCCCTTTCGTTATTAGGATGAGGCTTTCGTAACTGCTTGCTACTTGATCAATAGAATGCCTAGTCGAACCATAAACAAGACAACAACTATTTTTCGTTACTCAAAATTAACCCTGACTACTCGTTCTTACGTGTTTTTGGATGTGCATGTTGGCCGAATTTGCGAAAATACAACACCAGAAAACTCATGTTTCAATCTAAATTGTGTGTCTTTCTAGGTTATAGCTCAATTCACAAAGGTTACAAATGTCTAGACAAACTCACTGGCAAAATATATATTTCTTGTGATGTTATTTTTGAGGAAACACAGTTTCCTTATGCCACTGCCTCTTGTTCTTTTATTCCTTCCAGTGAGGCTTCATCCACCTCGTTTCCTCAGTCTGAACCGGCTATATTAAATGACCATATGCGGAATTATGACTTGCCACTTTTATTGGCTAACGAGTTTCATGCAGATACATCACCTACTTCTTTGCCACACTCACAAGTTTCATTGCCTTGTGTATCCACAACTCCAACACATTAGGTATCTCAAGATGCAGCCACTCCACTCACAACAACTGAAGTCACCTCAGAACTCCCATCACCTTCACCGCCAGAAGTTTTACCAAAGACACCTCCAACTTCACCGACTTCTCCTGCATCTACAGTTCCATCTCCTGTCGAAGAAGCTCCAGCTGATCAAAGCTTGACTGCCCTAGCAATGAACACTAGAGGACGAGCTGGTAAGGTATTTCCTCGAAAATTTACTGATGGGACGTTTTGCTATGATCCAACCAAGTGTGCGTTTTCAGTGACCACTCCCATTTCTTTTCATGTCGCTTTGTCATCTCCTGTTTAGCGAGCAGCCATGAAGGCTGAGTTTGCTGCTCTCCAATCCAACAAAACGTGGACTCTTGTACCACGTCCCACAGGTGTCAATATCGTTGGCTGCAAATGGATCTTCAAAATCAAACATCATCCTGATGGTTCCATTGATAAGTATAAATGTGACATCCCCATTTTCACGGCAAAAAAAACACCGATTTTGTTTATGATTTATAAAAATCAGAGTATCTCTTTAATAAAAACGTTGCGGAATTTGTTCCCAAAAAAAACATGATAATTTTATTATCATAGCATTCCCGAAGAAATGTATTTTTATTCATTTTAAAGCATTTGGGATGTCATCGTCAATACAGAAACATAAACATAAACAGAACTTATATTCATTTACACTAGTGATCTATATCTCCTTAATCTCTCAATGTAATGTAACTTCACATCGTCACCTGTGATACAAGTAAACTGAGTGGGCCAGGTTGGGAAACCTGGTGAGTACATAGGGCTTTCAACCCACAATAATATAATTATTATGTTTAATCATCAAACAATTAACCCAATTCCCCATCCCCATTATCTTCTTTATTCGTAAGTACCTTCCCTAAGGATTTATCCTAAGGGTCGTCTCCTACATTATATTTACCTCTCATCTCCTTACATCATATTTCCTTATATGTTTGTTCCTAAGGACTCTCCCTAAGGATCATCGCCTACATCGCATAGACAGTATTGATTCAGAGATTACTCCCTCAATACGTGCCCAACAAGCGTTAAAATACGTAGTTACAACATCGCCTGAACTCGTAATTCATAGTAAGGGGTTAGAGTATCATCGCATGAATACGTAGTTACAACATTGCCTGAACTCGTAATTCATCACCTACAGGTTATGAGCCTGTTGGTGTTTCCACGGGGTTGTCTATAATAGTTTGTGGTCGCCATCTATACTCTGGTAGATGACTACATCTCCAAATTGCCGGACAAGGTTATAATATCTTTCATCCTACATCACCGATTCATCATCACTTATCTATCATCACCTATCTCTCATCATTTTATTTCATCACACATCAACTATTTCATCTACCCATGTTTTATCCCAACATATTATGTAGATATAAAATAAATATACAGTTTAAATCATTTACGATATGTATAAAATCATTCATCCATCATAGACAACAAGTATTCGGATAATATGCACACATAGCACATAATTTATATAAAATACTTCATATCTATGTGTAAGATGAAAGGGACCATGCACTCACTTGAAAAGGTGGTGATTCTGAACTCAGACAGCGCTTCGCTTCTTAAAAGTAATTTCCTTCGACGAAACCTAGTATTATTACCACTAGAGTTTAGTCTATTATTCATCGAGACTAATTAATAGTCTAGCTATTATTACTATTATATAAGTGCTAAACAATATTTATATAACCCGTAATAACAGCCCAAGTACTTACTATAAGTTCCTAATAACGTTACTATAATTAAATAAAAGCTATATTAAAAATAGCGTAAGCCTAGCTCACTTACAGCAGGTTTTATAGAAAACTGGGCTTTGCTTGGAGCAACGTTCCTGAGCTGAAAATCTCTTCTTCTTGGAGCCGTCGAGCACTCTGGGGCTTCCGCCTCATGCTAGGGAGGCTCCCTTGGCTTTTAGGGGGGTTTCGAGGCAAGACAGAGGTTCTGGAGAGAGTATAAAGAAGAAAGAATGGGAAAGGTGTGAAAAAAATGAAGGTGTGAGAGGTTCTATTTATAGGGTAAAAATGGTTGAACTTGGTGCAACATGTCACCATATAGTGGCAAGACTTGGGGAGAAAGCAATGGCCAAGATTGTGCCACATCACTCATTTTCGCACAACACACTTCCGATTTCTAAAATCCGTAACTTTCACATACGACCTCCGTTTTTGACGTTATTTACATCCACGCATAGGTAAAAATAATATCTACAACTTTCATTTTGACTCCGTCGGCTAATTCTCGACTGATCTTAAATTTAACAGTACGAGGAAATTATACTGTTAAATGTCCACGTAAAATTCATAACTTCTTCATACGGACTCTGTTTTCGTCTGTCTTTTTACCTTTGAGTTTCTATTAATGAGTTCTTCAATTATCATTTAGGTCGCGTAGGCCAAAACCCGCTCGATCTAAAATTCGATTTTCGGGTTGTGTACTGCTAAGCCAAATCTTAGAAAATTCATAGCTTCCTCATACGAAGTCAGATTTCGACGTTCTTTTTTTGTATGTTCTCGGCTTAACGTATACTACAACTTTTGTTTAGATCACTAAGGCTAAAAAATTCCTTTTCAAAAATTCACTATTTACGTCTCCCGGTGTCGTGCCGGTTTTGCCGTAAAACTTCAACGGACCATAACTTTTTCGTTATAACTCGGATTTCGGCGTTCTTTATATGTACGGAACCCTTGAGACGTATTCTACAACTTGGTTAATATTATTTATTCTAAATAATATTTTTTTGAAAAGTCATTTTCGTCCCCTATTATCTCTAAATTGACTAGCCCGGATCTACGGACGTTACAATTATCTCCCCCTTAGGATGATTACGTCCAGGAATCATAAACGAAACATGGCTCACATGATGACTCCATACGATATATCTTCATCCTAAGTAATAACCATAACATTGATGTTTCGTCGAACGGGTATCTTAATGGGATTTAGGTAAAATAAATAAACTAGAAAAACAATTCCTAAGTTCACATGCAACCTACTTTGGATCTATGTTTTAACTATTGAACATATAACTTTGAATTGCAAAATAAGAACTCTAGAGGAGAGAGGCTATTTTCGAAAATAACAAACTAGGGTTTAAGAGTTACATACCTTTCAATTGTTATATCAAACAATTGACAATCCTCTTGATCTTGATCTTGATCTTCTTGGAAGCTTAGTACCACAAATGTAATGCCTCTAATGGAATCACACCCAAGAACTAGCAAGAAGGAAACTAGAATGAGAGAGAGGGAGGGAGTATGAAATTCTCGGCCTAGGGTTTCTTCAAAAGAAGGAGTGCACAAAATGTGAGCCAGGAGGCTCCTTATATAGCTGAGGGATCTAGGGTTTAAGGAAAAACCCTAATGCTCCTTGCTTAGTGTGACAACCGTCAATTTCTGGTCAAGTCAAAGTCAAATAAAGTCAACAAGTCAAACCGGTCGACTCATCTAACCCTTGTATATTAGGGTTTCCATTATGTTTCTTATTGAGCAACTCGCAATCTTAATACAAAGTATCACTTAGAGTTTTCACGTGTCCGGAAATTCCATACCCTAATCGGGGTAAGTGATGAATCTACTCGATAAAACATTATTCCTTGACCCTCGGAGACATATAACAATCATAACGAAGCTTAACGAGGTTTACAAACCATGCATTACAAAGCCTAACACTCAGAAGGGTCTCAAAAGAAGTCTCTCTCTCGAACTCTTTCACTCTATCTCTACCAAATCTCTCTCCATATGCGAAATCTCTTCGAGAATGTCAAATCTCTCCCAAATCTCTCCAAGAATGTGGAATCTCTCCCAAATATCTCTCCATATGTGAAATCTCTTCGAGAATGTCAAATCTCTCCCAAATCTCTCCAAGAATGTGGAATCTCTCCCAAATCTCTCTCCATATGCGAAATCTCTTCGAGAATGTCAAATCTCTCCCAAATCTCTCCAAGAATGTGGAATCTCTCCCAAATCTCTCTCCATATACGAAATCTCTTCGAGAATGTCAAATCTCTCCCAAATCTCTCCAAGAATGTGGAATCTCTCCCAAATCTCTCTCCATATGCGAAATCTCTTCGAGAATGTCAAATCTCTCCCAAATCTCTCCAAGAATGTGGAATCTCTCCCAAATCTCTCTCCATATGCGGAATTTCTTCGAAAATGACAAATCTCTCTCAAATCTCTCCAAGAATGTGGAATCTCTCCCAAATCTCTCTCCATATGCGAAATGTCTTCGAAAATGACAAATCTCTCCCAAATCTCTCCAAGAATGTGGAATCTCTCCCAAATCTCTCTCCAAATCTCTCTCAAACTTTTTATGCGCTTTTGGGGCATTCCGACACTCGACTTGGTGAAAAACCACTCGAAAAGGGAAGATTCATTGGAAATAAGCCTCTTAGGGCCGAAGCCTCTCTATAGGGGCCACACCCTTCTAGAACCGAGGTCAAAGGGGTGAGGACCGGAGTCCCCATGAGTAGCCATCCGAAGCCGCAGCCAAGGAGACCGCAGTCAGCGAGCCGCAGCAAGCCGACCGCAGCCAGCGAGCCGCAGCGCCGAATCCGGAACCGAGCCCCCCGCAGCGAGCTTCTCTTCGGACCGCAGTCCCTTCCCTTCGAATTCACTTCAGCGACCAAGCCCTCCCTCCGGTTCTAAAGCTGTTGAGACCGAGGCCCCCTCCTGACTTCGGATTTCACCATTTTCACCCAGTTTTCGATCATTTCTTCGTTTTAAGCCCGGTTTTAATTATTTTAACGCGGGATTTTCTCCAGAAATCATATTTTAACATATAAGACCCTAAATATTCATAATTTAATCATTTTTTTATGAAAATATTTATTTAAGAATAAAATCTAGTGGGTGAATATTTAAGGTGGAGTGTTGACTTATCTTTGATTTATGACACAAGCAACCACCACACCCACTCCATGACTAACCCACACACCTCCCCACCATCCCTAGTTACTTCATAGTCCTCTCCCACTCAATTTTCAGCCTCTCCCACGTTTTAGAGCTGGAACAACTCTCTCTCTCTCTCTCTCTCTCTCTCCTCATTCTCACTCACTTCTCTCATTTCTACCAAAGATCAAACCCACTTTTCTCTCAAATTCTCTCCCTCAAATTCGAGATTCAAATCAAGTTTTCTCTCATTTGTGGTAAGATTTATCACCTTTCTCATGATTAATATATTTCCTTGTACTCAAATCATTGATTCTTACACAAATTTCCATCATAAATTGTGCTATGAATCTTCAAACAATCTTCAAGTGTTCTTGAGTTGAACACTTCTCATCTCCAACACTCATCTTCTGAAATCACATAAGGTGAGTTCATATCCCAGTATTTTCATGTTTTCTTAAGTTTTTAGGGGGAGAATACAAGTTAAAACAACAAGAACACCAAATAATTCTTCCAACAGCTTTCATCAGAAAAGTTTTCCTCAATTCACGGACTGTTTTGGACAACTTAAACATTTTAGTTTTCAAAACTGTTTTAGGTGCATGTAGTTCAAGTTCTTATCCTTAAAATTACTACTTGCACATCTCCAGACGATTTTTCTACAATTTATGGTGATATTTACAAAACTGCCTATCACTGTAGCTATGAATCCGGACCAGTCTGTGAATATGGATATTTTCACTCCAGTTAGAGGCATCTAAAAATCATAGAAAAATTTATGAACAAACTAGACACATTTTGGGAACTCTCAGATTTTACGGATTCAGTTTTCGACATCGTATGATTTTTCTGTGAATTTTCTAAGATAGTGCAGAAATAGGGAAAATCCGTTAACAGCATGCTATTTTTATCACACTTTGTAACATGTTGAGCAAAGTGTTAATCTTGATGATTTCCATTAGGTGTCATGTTGGCTTGGTAAATTCCACAAAAATCAAAAAACAAATGGATTTTTAACTTCAAGTCGTATAGTTATAAATTGATTTCATAAACAAAGTTCACACTCATGGGTATTCAAACATATGGTAAACTATGGTAGTATAGTTTATGTTCTTTACATTATCAATGATTTTAATAAACTATAATAGGTATAGTTTGTGATACATTTATACATTAAGGAAAATGAAAGGTTATTTTACTCCCACTACGGGAAAAATTCAATATCAATCTATTTGTAAACTAGTTAACTTGGTTGTGAGACATTTCTCTACCCGTGCGTTCGAGTACGGGATCCCAATTCCTGTAAGTTATAACCAGAGTCTCTTGTAGGGAGAGCGTGATAATTGTGTATAGATCTATATTGGGGTTGACATCCCACACCTCGCTGCTAGCTACAGCCGGACCGGCAGGTCTGCGGGTGACAAGAGTCATAGGATAAGGGCGTCTGTAAGACATTATGCATGTTATCTCTAGTCATAGTATGGTTATAGCGACTCACATAGGAGTTAACAATCTTTCAAGTTTACATCCAAAAATTCTATTTTGAAAAACGGTTTACTACTAAATTAATGAGTTTATGTCGATTTAAACTTGCATGGATTTCTCTAAGTATGGCAACATACTTGTATATACATTGCTATCATGGTTTTATGTTGATTTAAAGCCACCTTCATAACAATAAGTATGGATTTTAGTTGTACACTTTCGGTCTTGGAAATTTAGACCACATAACGTAAAACTCACACGTACATTTTGTCTCGGGGTTTAAGACTACATATCACTTTTATAAGGTAAATATAGGATTTTTCTTGGCAACATACAACTCATTACAAAGAACGGTTTCAAACTTTTCTTCCAAAAAGCTTATGAACTCACCAACCTTTGTGTTGACACTTTTTCAAAACTACTTGTATTCTCAGGAATCAGTGAAATCAGGTAACTACAAGCTCTTGAGGATGGAACGCTACGACGTTAAACAACTACTTTTACATAATGTTGTATTCAGTCATCGAAATATGTAACACTTGAAACTATGTAATACTTTTTATGTTATATTTATGATTGGTTGTATTGCTTTGATCATTATTATACTCGTTGTTATGATACTATAAATGAAGTCCGCCACCCCCGGACGTTTCCGCCATCCTTGGTTTGGGGGTGTGACACTTAGGGCCTAAGCAAACCCAAGGGCCTTATCCAAGCCCCCATGGACGAAATCATTAGGGTTTTCCCTATAGATTTCGTCCACCCTCTTCCAAGGGGGTTCTGGAGCCTTCCACTCAACTATTAGATAGATGCAAACTAGTCCCTGCACTTTATAATTAATACAGTTAACCCCAAAATTAATTCTAATTAATTAATGGCTAACTATTAATTAAACATTATGATTTCTAATCAATATATTAATCGTTTAACATATTAATAAACCATTTATATTAATTTATTAATCTTATAATAAATCAATATCTCTCTTTTCATAATTTCCTTGTCTGGTTGCTAGGTTTGAGGGCAACCCAAAAGGACTGTGATGCTATCAATTCAAGTACATACCAATTATAGTTATGAGCTTAGAAACCTAATCCAACAGTCTCCCGCTTGGATAAGTCTGTAACTATAATTGCTAGTATGACTTCTAAATTTGACCAGCAAATTGTAGCTTCCAAAAGCTGCTGCCGAAGTCTGACCCAGTCAGTTACGTGTCCTAAGATAAGTGATCAGATGACCTTTCGTTCTACTAGATATCCCTAGACATAAGACATGGAATACAATCAATCTCTTTGTCCAGAATCTATGTTTCCCAATTTCTGATTTGTGATGATATAGGACTTCTAATCGAACACATCAATTTAGTCCTGACTGGGCCCAGCACAAAAGTCAACACCAAATCATCGAGGGGCCCACATATATCGCTTTTCCCGTTAGGGCAAAAGGAACGAATAAACATTGACTCATATGCTTGTATTTTTTACTCATCAAACCATACATGAAAATACGTTTTATAACACCAAGTTACTGATGCGTTTTCGTATCACCAATGTATAGCCGACTTGCAAATTACAACTCATATATCTCTGTTTCAAGATCATAGATATTACCGTCTCAGTATTACTCGTGATGAATTCCATGAAGTAATACTCTGAGCGTGGGTTTATCCAATACTCAAATCTCACACTCTGAGTACTCATGAACATTGCAACAATTCTATTGCTATGTCTATCCTTAGACAATCTGCAATCCAATTCATGACAGTCTTAATTCACTACTTGCTTCCAAAACTACAAGCGACTATGGAGTTTGAACAATCGTATTATTCGGGAAGTAAAACATGCAAAATATGAAACACAATAATAAACAATTAACAAAAGGTAGTAAACTCATAAATAATACTTTATTATTTAATCACCAAAAGTCAATTACATTTACTTTGTAACAAGTTTCTGAACTAGACTAATCTAACCACTAAAACTAATATCATCTTTCAGCCCTATGCTTCGAGCATGTTGAATATGCTTAGCCCTACTCAGACCCTTTGTGAGGGGGTCTGCTGGGTTATCTTCAGATGATACCCTCTTTACAACAAGATGGCCTTCTTCTACTCTATGCCTGATGAAGTGGTACTTTCTGTCAATATGTCTGGTTTTACCATGGTCTCTGGGTTCCTTAGTTAAGGCAACTGCTCCCTCATTATAGCAGAACAATTCCATAGGCTCCTGGATGGTTGGAACAACTCCGAGATCCCCGATGAAGTTCTTCAACCAACTGATTCTTTAGACGCTTCACTCGTTGCTATGTACTCTGATTCACAAGTAGAATCAGCCACCGTATCTTGCTTGGAACTTTTCCAAGTAACTTCTCCTCCATTCAGTAGAAATACCCAGCCAGATTGAGAACGGAAGTTATCTCTATTTGTTTGAAAGCTGGCATCACTGTAACCATCTACTCTCAAAGTATCATTGCCACCAAGTACAAGGACCCAGTCCTTTGTCCTCCGCAAATACTTGAGTATATTCTTTACTGCTATCCAATGAGCTCTACCCGGTTTTCCCTGATAGTGACTGACCATGCTCAAAGCAAATGCCACATCAGGGCGAGTACATGTCATAGCGTACATGATCGATCCGACAGCGGAAGCATAAGGTACACGACTCATGTCAGCTATTTCCTTGTCTGTACTAGGGCATTGAGTCTTACTCAATTTTGTGTTGCTCTGGATAGGTAGCTCTCCCTTCTTGGAATTCTCCATACTAAACCTCTTTAGTACCTTATCCAAGTATGTGCTCTGACTAAGTCCAATTAGTCTCTTATTTCTATCTCTCAATATCCTAATCCCAAGAATATAGGCAGCTTCTCAAAGGTCTTTCATGGCAAAACACTTTCCAAGCCAAGACTTAACTTTGTTCAAGGTTGGAATGTCGTTACCAATGAGTAATATGTCATCGACATATAACACCAGAAAAGTTACTATACTCCCACTAGCCTTGATATACACACAAAACTCATCTTCACTCCTAGAGAAACCAAACTCTTTGACTTTCTCATGGAAGCAAAGATTCCAGCTGCGAGATGTTTGTTTTAATCCATAAATGGATTTCTCAAGCTTACACACTCTATTGGGAAACTTTGCATCACAAAACCCTCTGGCTGATTCATGTAAACATCCTCAGCCAGCTTCCCATTAAGGAAAGCAGTCTTGACATCCATCTGCCAGATTTCATAGTCATGAAAGGCAGCTATGGCGAGCATTATCCTAATAGATTTGATCTTGGCTACTGGCGATAATGTTTCATCATAGCCAACCCCTGGGGTTTGTGTGAAACCTTTCGCAACCAGTCTAGCCTTGAATGTGTGTACATTCCCATCCATATCTGTCTTCTTCTTGAAGATCCATTTTCATCCAACTATCTTATGACTTGGTGCATTATCAACCAAGTTCCAAACTTGGTTGTCATACATGGACTTTATCTCGTTGTCCATTGCCTCTTTCCACTTGGAAGCCTCTGGGCCTACCATTGCTTCCTTATAAGAGACCGGTTCATCTAAATTCACCAATCTCCTATCACTAATGAATGTGTCACTGTCTGAAGTAATATGAAAACCATACAACTCAGGTGGCACACTCACCCTAGTGGATCTACGAAGATGTAATGATTTATCAACTGGTTCAACAGGAACTATTTCCTCTGGTTAAGTGCTAGTGTCATCTAAGGTTTCTTCATTAGTTGACTCTTGAATCTCTTGAAGGTCAATGGTACTCCCACTGTCCTCTTTGAATATGAGCTCTCTTTCTAGAAAGACTCCTCTTCGAGCTACAAACACCACGTTCTCACTAGGTCTATAGAACAAATATCCAAAAGACTGTTTTGGGTAACCAATGAAAACACATTTCTCACTTCTTGCTGCTAGCTTGTCGTGAGTCTCTCATCTTACGAAAGCTTCACAACCCCAGACTTTAATATGTGCTAACGAGGGAACTTTCCCTTTCCACATTTCGTGAGGTGTTTTGGCAACCTTCTTTGTTGGGACAAGATTTAGGATGTGGACAGCTGTTTCTAAGGCATAGCCCCAAAAATGAATTGGAAGTGGAGCACGACTCATCATAGAACGAACCATGTCTAACAAGGTTCGATTACGCCTCTCGGCCACACCATTTAACTGTGGTGTCCTAGGAGGAGTTAATTGTGAGACTATCCCACATTCCTTTAGATAGTCGTTGAACTCAATGCTAAGATACTCTCCGCCTCTATCAGATCTAAGTATCTTTATTTTCCTGCCTAATTGATTTTTGACCTCATGTTTAAACTCTTTGAACTTTTCAAAGGTTTCTGACTTATGTTTGATTAAGTATACATAACCGTATCTACTATAATCATCAGTGAAAGTCACATAAAATCGATTAGCATCTCTTGTGGTTGATCTGAAGGTCCACAAACATATGTATGTATAAGGTCCAACAGACCTTCACCTCTTTCACAAGACCCTGTGAATGGTGATTTTGTCATCTTTCCTAAAAGACAAGATTCACACACATCATCTGATTTTAGGTCAAATGATTCCAACCCTCCATCCTTTTGGAGTTGGACTATGCGTTTCTTGTTAATGTGTCCAATACGACAATGCCACAAGCATGCCTTGTCTACACTATTAGACAAGTCAATATTAAACACACTATTTCCTAAGCTATCAACACAAGTCACTGTTTCATACACACCATCAGAAGGTAAAGCTTCAAACACGAAAACACCATTCTTATAAACCGAAATTGAACCATTCAAATCATTAAAAGAATATTTAAAACCTTGTCTGAACAATGCATGAAATGAAATAATGTTTCTCGTCATCTCAGACGAATAGCAACAATTCAATAAATCTAATCTAACATCATTACTAAGCAAAAATTGATAAACTTTGATCTTGGTCACTGGTGAAGAATTCTTGTTTCCCACGATCAAGTTTATCCTTCCTCGCTCTATCTCCTCACTTTCCCTTAGCCCTTGCAAATCAGAACAGATGTGAAAACCACATCCTGTATCAAGGACCCATGAACGAGAAGATAATGAGTTATTAGAAGAAATAGTGTAAATACCTGCCGAATATGGCTTCACTTTGCCATCTTTGATATCCTGCAGATATTGTGGGCAGGTTCTCTTCCAATGCCCTTTTTGATTGCAATAAAAGCAAATAGCTTCCTTTGGATCAGAAACATGGGGAATGGAAGCATTGGGCTTAGCTTTCGGGCCACTGCTAGATGACCCAACTTGGACCTTTGCCTTCCAGTTTTGCTTAGGAGGACCTTTCCTCTTTTTCCCTTTCCCTGTCCAATAGCTAGAATAGGAGCACTTGCAGGAGTGGAGGCTATACTTTTACCCTTCATCCCTGCTTCAGCAGTCTGCAACAAGTTGTGCAATTGGGCCAGTGTCTGCTCAGTGTTGTTCAAATGGTAAGTTAAGATAAACTGACCATAACAATCAGGCAATGAGTTCAAGACCATGTCAATGGCCAATTCCTCATCAAAATGAATGTTGAGCTTGACCAAACGCTCTATGTAGCGTTGCATTCTTTGCACATGAGATACAACCGACTCCCCCTCTTTCATCTTGCAAGCCATGAGGGACTTGACTACTTCAAACTTTTCTTGACGAGCTCGCTTATGGTACTTATCTATAAGGTCCTTGTTCATCTCAAAAGGCCAGTAGTCCTCATAGTACCTTTGCACTTCTGGGGACATGGTTGCGGCCATGATGCATGCCACATTGGTAGCATCATCATAGTGCTTCTTGTAGGCAGCGTACTCTTCGGGAGTGGCTTTGGACTCATCAAGTTCTTTGAGCTCCTTTTCAAGGACATATTCTTTGTCCTCGAATCGAAGCTCCATCTTGATGTTACGCATCCAATCGTTATCGTTAGAGCCATCCATAACGACTTTGGAGCAAATGTTGAGTAAAGAGAAGTTGTGGCTGGAGGATGAAGTAGAAGTGTTTCCAAGTGTAGACATCTGAAAAGAAAGATAGTTTTAGTTAGATTTCAAGACACCTCAATATAATAACCCAAAGATATCATATCAAGGTTAGGATCTAACTATGAAGATTTAAAACTTAGAAATGGGATGCCGAGATCCAAGTTCAAATCTCATAAAGGTAGGTGAATGACGATTCACCAATTCCACCATTAGACAAAATAAACGACATGAAATTCCTAATTCTTTTGAGATACATTAAAACTATTTAATGACATGTTTTAATCTCGGATTATGCTCTACTATTTGTGACTGGGATACCGAGGATCACAAACTAGATGTGAACAACCATGCAAATGTGCTTGGTAACCTTATTGTCTTTATCATTAACTATTGATGTGCCAGTAAACCACACACGCTCCATCAAAATGATAATTATAAGATACTCATTACTACTCTTTATTAGTGCCTATTAGTGTGCCGGTTATCCACACACGCTCCACCAACGACCAATAAAGCATAATGTGCAATTTCATGGATTAGCATACTTTTCACATTTTTCCTAAAGTAACTAGAGTTGGGATTTTTGAAAAATAATGTTCTAGTACTTTCTTTAATAACATTATAATTTTAATGAGATGTAGTTGTCCTATCAAATTCGTTCTGCTAACAACCCTCCACTAATCAAGGAAGCGGTGGGTGAGAGTGGACACCCATTCAACTACCATTTTATAGGAAGTTTCCTTATACCCCATTTATAGACTAGCTTCGTGAATGAGGCATACTAGCGATTTGACTGACCATATTATACATATATAATATTTAACTTTTAATTATAATATATATATATATATATATATATATATATATATATATATATATATATAAGGTGTGTTTTAAACTTTTTAAAACTTTAGGGTTTATATATAAATTTCGAAAATTAAGCCATTAATTTTAAATTTAAAATAAACCAAATAATTAGATCTAATATTTATCTATTAATTAACTTTTAATTAATTTATTAAATCTTGTAAGGATTATCTAATCAAATTAAACAATTAATTTAATCCTAATCCTTATCCCTCTAAATTTTGAAATTTAGGGTAAAGGATAATTATCCAATTAATCTAATCAAGTAACAATTATCCAAAACAAGAAACCCTAAAAATACTAAGCATATTTCAAAATTCAAGGGAGGAGGCTAGGGTTTTTCAAAACCCTAACCCTAATTTCGATTAGGGTTCATGGAGGCTAGGGTTTTTCGAAAACCCTTTGAACCAAATGGTGGTTGTCGAGGCCAACACAAATAATAACCCTAAATATTACACACTAAAATAGTGTATAGTGGTAAAGGGATCGAATCCACGGAGATTGGTTCAATTTATAACTCTATGAAAAATCTCTTTGTAAAAATACTTGTAAAATGACAATAAAAATAAAATGGGGGGTTTTGGTGTTTTGAAATACTTGAAACAAACTAGAATTAACTATGATTTAAATAGACAAATGCAACAAAAATAAGAGTTTGATGTAAAATCAATAAGGGAGAGATGGTTGACTTAAAGTTTCCTCACTTTGACTTTTGATGAACATATCATTAGAATCCAATGGTGCAATACTTTGATTTAAATCCTTAATTTGGCTATAGTAATCCAATGAGCTTTAGATTACCTAGACTTTTCTTAATTGTTGAAATGGCTAGAGAAGTCATAACAATTTCCTTAGTCAAAGTCACTAATTCCAAATAGCATGTAATTAGTGAAAGTCAACTAGCATTAAGAACCAAAAAGTCACCAAATCCAAGAGGGGTCAAATGCTTTCACCACCATGTTGGAGGAAATGTTTTTATGATTGTGTGAAGCAAAAACAACACAAAAATCATTTATTGCTTGCTAATTTGAGGATCCTTTACTTAATCAAGAAATTAGCCAACTAATCACCACAAACACATTTAAACTCATGAACTAAAACATACAAGTAGTGATAAGATGTTAAAACACAAAACATTCCCATAAAGATTTAAAAACATGTTCATGGATTCTTCAACATTCAACAAAAGTTCAAAGGATTAACCAAAAGTCAACCAAGATTAGTTTAGCCAGGCATGGCTAAACCCAAAGAAACAAAGTTAGAGAAAATTGTACCAAACATTAAGCAAGAATCAAGAGGTAAAAATATGATGTTCTTCAAGTGTTCTTGGCCTTCAAAAGTCTTCAAAACTCCAGAGAGAATCTCCAAAAATCGGATGTCCAAGAGTCTCCAAAAGATGGGCACCAACCTTCCTCAAATAGCCTTCCAAATGGATTTCCGAAATTGCCCCTGCAGGAGGTTGCGCGACCCGCGTGCTGCTGCGCGGGTGGTGCCTGACATGGGCTTCTTTGAGATTTTGGGCCTCCAAAGCATGTCCCACTAGCCCAGATCGAATCCAATCACCTCTTAGCCCATTTTCTTCAAGTTTTTATTCATTTTAAGCCCAATTTGGCCTCTCCAAATCCTCCAAACTCACCCGGTTAATAATCTACGCACGCTCGAATAAACTCCCGCGTTTTGCAAATTTAAAGTTTATTTCTCTCCAAACCTTCAAATAACCATCAAGCTCGCTCCATGCATCATCTCCAACATATCACCAAGCCTAACATCATTTTTGCCTATCAAATCTCATCGCTTCCCATACGTCCCGAACACTCCTGCTCCGCTAGACCCGAAAACCTGCAATTATGCTCACAAGATTCGAAAGTACCCGAAATAGTCATAAAATAACAAAATGGAAAATATGCATGGAAATTATCTAAATTATGAATGAAATATGCTAAAATAAACTATAAAAAGAAGTAAACAAAACTAACTATCACCAAAAACCCTAGAAATCGAAAATTTGGCCTTTTAGGGTTTAATAGCTATAAACCCTAATTTGCAATTCAACTATTATAGCAATTCAATTTAAAACAATAATGGCTCTGATACCACTGATGGGTTTTAGGTAAAACAAATAAACTAGAAAAACAATTCCTAAGTTCACATGCAACCTACTTTGGATCTATGTTTTAACTATTGAACATATAACTTTGAATTGCAAAATAAGAACCCTAGAGGAGAGAGGCTATTTTCGAAAATAACAAACTAGGGTTTAGGAGTTACATACCTTTCAATTGTTATAGCAAACAATTGGCAATCCTATTGATCTTGATCTTGATCTTCTTTGAAGCTTAACACCACAAATGTAGTGCCTCTAATGGAATCACACCCAAGAACTAGCAAGAAGGAAACTAGAAGGAGAGAGAGGGAGGGAGTATGCAATTCTCGGCCTAGGGTTTCTTCAAAAGAAGGAGTGCACAAAATGTGAGCCAGGAGGCTCCTTATATAGCTGAGGGATCTAGGGTTTAAGGAAAAAACCCTAATGCTCCTTGCTTAGGGCCTAAGCAAACCCAAGGGCCTTATCCAAGCCCCCATGGACGAAATCATTAGGGTTTCCCCTATAGATTTCGTCCACCCTCTTCCAAGGGGGTTCTGGAGCCTTCCACTCAACTATTAGATAATTGCAAACTAGTCCCTGCACTTTATAATTAATACACTTAACCCCAAAATTAATTCTAATTAATTTCTGGCTAACTATTAATTAAACATTATGATTTCTAATCAATATATTAATCTGTTAACATATTAATAAACCATTTATATTAATTTATTAATCTTATAATAAATCAATATATCTCCTTTCATAATTTCCTTGTCTGGTTGCTAGGTTTGAGGGCAACCCAAAAGGACTGTGTTGCTATCAATTCAAGTACATACCAATTATAGTTATGGGCTTAGACACCTTATCCAACATATCTAACTCTAAGACTTCCTGATTGCAGGCGGTGCTCGATCTTGCACTTGCTCCCTATCTGACGCTAGACTCCAAATTATGACATTCAAGTCATAATCTCGATCCTTACTGGAGACTGCTTCTTCTTCTTAACAAACTTAAGATAAGTTATTTTAATACTACAATGGACCGATGTGTCATATTCTAATGACTTATCATCGTATGTTCCCATGCTTAGACTCATGTCTCTTAGATACTTCCAGAACAGACTATACATTTCTTCATGTTCTAATCACATCTTAAAAGGTAGCATTTCTAGATACAAGAAACTATTGCGATATCTCTACCGATCGCTTTGATTATCTTTTATTTCAATCTTCCGGATTAAGTCCGATGCTACATCAAACTTGGTTCTCTGAACCACGTAACATACTCATCGTAGTCGGACTCAATTCGATATGACCACTCAAGTCGGAATAACAATCATCTTCTTAGTTATTACCGAAATGATGGTAACGACATATTTGAATAAAACGGTATCAATTACTAGCTTCTTGGTAACCTCGTGACTTTCCCTGATCCAAGTGTGAGTCCTGTGCTTCCAGTAGTATAGGCCTCTACTACCTTTCACACCTACTCATACTCGTCCTAAGTATTGTCTCGCAGTTTTCCAAGTTATTATCACAAAAACAATTTTAACACATAAAAATGTGTCCGAACAATCACAAAATTTTCCCTAGACTCTACTAGGACTTCTTCCATGCATATCTTCAATCATCAATTCTGCTTCAGCTCGATGGAAATGCCATACGATGGGTCAACTTCATGAATTACGCCAATCATTCCATCATTCTGCCAATCGAAGGTGTACTTCGGACGTACTGTACTCCTCTAAACTTACTGCATGACATAATCTAAAGGCAAGATACCACTCTTACAATATCTTCTAATAGGTGTCATTCACTATCATAAGCCTTTTCATTTCCTCTCTTTACTCAATTCTCTATGAGTCCTTATCACAACATTCTATTCTCCAAAGCAGGTGTTTGGTGTATCAAGACGAGAATATAGATAGAGGAAGAATTAGACGCACATTCCTCCTTATTACTCCAAAAAGTTAAATGTCAGTTCTAATATCGTAATTAAACATTTAGAAACCTGAGCACATAAAATTTCAAGATCTGGTCGGCAATAGACCATAGATCCGATCAAACGATAGCATAAAACATCACAAATCATTTAACATATAAAAGCATTTTAGGCATCTTCCCTAATTAAGCTAGTGCTTGTGTCTGTTCAGGTGTACTTCCTAAAATAAATTAGACACAATCCTCACGATCATCGCTTAGCATTCTAAGTTTAAGTCTAGAAATAAATCCTTATTCCAAGTTCGCTTAAACTAATGCTCTGATACCAACTGTGACATCCCCATTTTCACGGCAAAAAAAAAACGATTTTGTTTATGATTTATAAAAATCAGAGTATCTCTTTTAATAAAAATGTTGTGGAATTTGTTCCCAGAAAACAAGAAACATGATAATTTCATTATCAAAGCATTTCCGAAGAAATGTATTTTTATTCATTTTAAAACATTTGAGATGTCATCGTCAATACAGAAACATAAGCATAAACATAACTTACTTTCATTTACACTAGTGATCTATATCTCCTTAATCTCTTAGTGTAATGTAACTTCACATCGTCACCTGTGATACAAGTAAACTGAGTGGGTCAGGTTGGGAAACCTGGTGAGTACATAGGGTTTTCAACCCACAATAATATAATTATTATGTTTAATCATCAAACAATTAACCCAATTCTCCATCCCCATTATCTTCTTTATTCCTAAGTACCTTCCCTGAGGATTTATCCTAAGGGTCGTCTCTTACATCATATTTACCTCTCATCTCCTTACATCATATTTCCTTATATGTTTGTTCCTAAGGACTCTCCCTAAGGATCATCGCCTACATCGCATAGACAATATTGATTCAGAGATTACTCCCTCAATACGTGCCCAACAAGGGTTAGGGTATCATCGCATGAATACGTAGTTACAACATCGCCTGAACTCATAATTCATAGTAAGGGGTTAGAGTATCATCGCATGAATACGTAGTTACAACATCGCCTGAACTCATAATTCATCACTTATAGGTTATGAGCCTGCTGGTGTTTCCACGGGGTTGTCTATAGTAGTATGTGGTCGCCATCTATACTCTGGTAGATGTACATCTCCAAATTGCCGGACAAGGTTATAATATCTTTCATCCTACATCACCGATTCATCATCACCTATCTATCCTCACCTAATTATCATCACCTATCTCTCATCATTTTATTTCATCACACATCAACTATTTCATCTACCCATGTTTTATCCCAACATATTATGTAGATATAAAATAAATATACAGTTTAATCATTTACGATATGTATAAAATCATTATTCCATCATAGACAACAAGTATTCAGATAATATGAACACATAGCACGTAATTTATATAAAATACTTCATATCTATGTGTAAGATGAAAGGGACCATGCACTCACTTGAAAAGGTGGTGATTCCAAACTCAGACAGCGCTTCGATTCTTAAAAATAATTTCCTTCGACGAAACCGAGTATTATTACCACAAGAGTTTAGTCTATTATTCATCGAGACCAATTAATAGTCTAGCTATTATTACTATTATATAAACGCTAAACAATATTTATATAACTCATAATAATAGCCCAAGTACTTACTATAAGTTCCTAATAACGTTACTATAATTAAATAAAAGCTATATTAAAAATAACGTAGGCGTAGCTCACTTACATCGGGTTAGAAAACCAGACTTTGCTTGGAGCAGCGTTCCCGAGCCTAAAAGCTCTTCTTCTTGGAGCCGTCGAGCACTCTGGGGATTCTGCATCGTGCTAGGGAGGTTCCCTAGACTTTTCGGGGGGTTTCGGGGCTAGAGAGAGGTTCTAGAGAGAGTATAGACAAGAAAGAATGGGAAATGTGTGAAGAAAATAAAGGTGGGAGAGGTTCTATTTATAGGGTAAAAAATGGCTGAACTTGGTGCCACATGTCACCATATAGTGGCAAGACTTGGGGAGAAAGCAATGGCCAAGATTGTGTCACATCATCCATTTTCTTACATCACACTTTCGACTTCTAAATCCGTAACTTTCACATACCACCTCCGTTTTTGACATTATTTATATCCACGCGTAGGTAAAAATAATATCTACAACTTTCATTTTGACTCCGTCGGCTAATTCTCGACCGATCTTAAATTTAACAGTACAAGAAGATTATACTGTTAAATGTCCGAGTAAAATTCATAACTTCTCCATACGGACTCTGTTTTCGTCTGTCTTTTTACCTTTGATTTCCTACAATGAGATCTTCAATTATCATTTAGGTCGTGTAGGCCAAAACCCGCTCGATTTAAAATTCGAGTTTCGGGCTATGTACTGCTAAGCCAAATCTTAGAAAATTCATAGCTTCCTCATACGAAGTCAGATTTCAGCGTTCTTTTTTGTATGTTCTCGGTTTAACGTATACTACAACTTTTATTTAGATCACTAAGGCTAAAAAAGTCATTTTCAAAAATTCACTATTTACGTCTCCCGGTGCCGTGCCGGTTTTGCCGTAAAACTTCGACGGACCATAACTTATTCGTTATAACTCGGATTTCGGCGTTCTTTATATGTACGGAACCCTTGAGACGCAATCTAAAACTTGGTTAATATTATTTATTCTAAATAATATTTTTTTGAAAAGTCATTTTCGACCCATATTATCTCTAAATTGACTAGCCCGGATCTACGGGCGTTACAATAAAGCACGTTTGGTAGCTCGTGGTTTTACTTAACATTATGGGATAGACTAAGAGGACACGTTTAGCCTGGTTGTCAAGCTAGCCACCATCCGCTTAGTCCTCTTTCTTGCCGTATCTCGTGAATGACACATGCGTCAAATCGATGTCAATAATGCCTTCTTGCATGGTTTCTTAGACGAAAATGTTTATATGCAGCAGCCTCCTGGTTTTGAAGACACTAGTCATCCATAGTTTGTATGCAAGTTAAACAAAGCGCTTTATGGTCTCAAACAATCACCACGAGCTTGGTTCTCTCGTCTTAGTGAAAGATTACATCACCTTGGTTTCTGCTATTCCAAAGCTGATACTTCCTTGTTCATCATGCAAACGCCTACTATTACCATCTACATGCTTGTTTATGTAGATGATATCGTCATTGTTGGGTCGTCTCCTACATCTATTGATCACCTCATTCGCACACTGTCTTCTTCATTTCCTATTAAAGATCTAGGTCGTCTAACTTATTTCTTGGGAATTGAAGTACTTCACAATTCAGGGGGAATCACTCTTGTAAAACACAAATACGCCTCTGATCTGCTTAAACGGGCTAATATGATGAATTGTAAAAGTATTTCAACTCCCATGTCAGTAACAGATAAGCTTGCTCAAGATCTTGGTAAACCTCTTAGTGACGAAGACGTTTTTAAATATAGAAGTTTAGTGGGCGGTTTGCAATATCTTACGTTGACTAGGCCAGAAATTTCCTTCCCTGTTAATAAAGTTTGTCAATATTTGTCTAAACCCACTACAATACATTTGGAAGCTGTGAAGAGAATATTGCGATACATTAAAGGCACATCAACTGTAGGACTAAAATTTCAAAGATCATCATAAACTCTGCTCAGTGTGTTCACTGATGCAGATTGGGCAGGATGTATAGATTATAGAAGATCCACGGGAGGCTTTGCAATTTTTCTAGGACCTAACTTGATTTCATGGAGTTCAAGGAAGCAGCCCACTGTGTCACGTTCAAGTACAGAAGTTGAGTACAAAGCTTTAGCTAATGGCACTACTGAGGCTACATGGATACAATCATTACTCAAGGAGTTGGGAGTCCATCAAAGAAGAGCACCTGTGCTTTGGTGTGATAATATAGGTGCCACATACTTGACAACAAATCTGGTGTTTCATGCTAGAACTAAGCATATAGAAGTCGATTTTCAGTTTGTAAGGGAAAAGGTAGCTATGGGAGCTCTAGATGTACGATTCATATCTTCAAACGATCAGCTGGCAGATGGTATCACAAAGCCTACTACTCGCAACATGCTAGACAAATTAAAACATAATCTAAACCTCAAATCGGTTGGGATTGAGAGGGAATGTTAAATAAGATAAGAAGATAACATAGTCAATTAGATTTAGTATTCGTGATATACTTTGTATGTGATTAGATCCATGTATTTAGGATCTATTGTTGTAAAGTCATCTATATAATGAAACACTAACCCATTGGGTTATTCACGGCAAATACACACTTACAAATATTCGAATTTAGCTAAAAATGAGATGATTCGGAATAACTTTAACATGTAGTGTTTGCACGATTTTACATGGTTCAATAGATTTGTACTTTTATTTTAAGGCTCATTGGCTAAATTTGTAAAAGTGCCAAGTGATTAAACATATGATTACGTTTGAATTGTTCAGTTTACTTATAACCACTTTAATTACAAAACAAAGTTCTTTCTATATCCTTTGATAATGTGTCGAATAATGTTGTGGTGGTTAGACAATTAAACTTGTAATATAAACTCTTTCTTGTTGATGTTATTTTTCCATACTCAATGTGTTGCACATATTATCAACTTGGACGTTTACGACGGACTTAAATATATTAAGGATATAAAGAGAATTTTTAAGCAAATGTTGTGCAATGTTTTAGTTGTAACAATGCTCGATGTCATAAATATATAAACTTTTATGTGGATAGAATTACAATTGGTTAGATCTGAATTGGGATGTACGTACTAAGGTGAGTGCATATGGACATTTGCCCATTTTAGGATACAAGTCACAGAATCTGAAATAGTTTTGATAATGAGCTTTCTTATCAACAGGTCCTACAACACAACAGTTAGGTCAATTAAAACAAAACTTTCCTATAAAAACTTTCCAAAACAGAAGATATAATTGTGCAGTTGGAATGAATTTGTAGTAATGTTAAGGTAAATTTTGTGCTAATTGTGACCTTTGATGAGATTATAGAGGTTTTATTCTTTCTATGTGAAGTTTACACTGCGTTTGATATATATACAAAGAAAATCTTCTTTAATAAATGAAGGTTTTTTTGCCACGTGTCAATCTCTCATGAGTTTTGACACTTGTCATTTTGTGGTATTTTTGAAATAAATATTATTCACTTGTCAATTTTTGATTTGTTTTAATTTTTAAAATTAAAGTCATATACTTATATATGTAAAGTATTAAATATCATATATATGATATTAAATTACAATAAATACATTTTTTCTTTCTTATTTTAAAGTTGTATATTAAAAAATATTTTATGTTTACATTTTAATTTAATGTTTATTTTTTTTTAAATCAACCCGTATAATATACGGGTCTCACACCTAGTATTACTAATATTTCACGAGAGAAGCCTTATGATGGGTTAACGTGGAACGTTCATATAATTCAGTTTACATTTTTTTTTAATCTTAGAGCACCCACCTACTTTTTCAATAAGTTTTTTGATATGAGATCATCACCACATCAACAAATCAAAAACCTTAAAATACCTCAATTATCATAAAGTGTTTTCACAAAAGTTATTTATGTATCCTATCTATAGCTGTTTATTTATAATTTATTAAAACAAAAGAATAAAATAACTCTTTTTTTTTTTTCAAAAAGTATCGTAGATCTTCCAATATCTAATGGACCTCCATTGTTTTCAATGGTTGTACTCGGATGAGTTTTTCCTATCTCTGTGTCTATAAACGTGACACGTTACAACACAGTGAGTGATACACACACAAAAAAAAAAAAAAATTTATATCACGAAAACTTTACCTAATCGTAAATTCCATAAAAGAAAAAATGAAAACAAATGCTGTTGATGATTTGATCATGTATTCATCACCAAACTACTTTAAGAAACAAACACGATCAACAGATATACAATGCAATTCAAACAACTGATTAACAAACAACAATCAGAAAATCGAAGTTTGATTAAGGATTACCTGTGAATCTGTGATAGTAATCGAATCAGAATTTCAAAATTAACTTTCAGATCCTAATATTCCATTAACCACCGACGTAGCAACCAAAATCCCAACAACCTCCGCACCGGCAACCACTCCCGCCTGCGTCAAACCACCTCCGAAACGGACCTCCGTCTCAATCTCCATCTCCGCCGCCTCGATCTGTCTCTCCGCCGCTTCGACTCCTTTCTCAGCTGACTCAATTCCTTCCTTCACGATCTCCACCGCTTCTTCCTCTGCCTTCTTCAGCTTCTTCCTCAATCCAAATAGCCCTATGTTCTCCGCCATCGACGGCATCTCCATTGCCGTAATTGCCGTTGTTGCCGTCATAAGAAACAATAGATGTCTCCGGCTCTGGCCATCAGAACGAATCGACGGAGGCGCGACTTTAGGGCATTGTGCCTTGTAGGAGGAGACTGGGGTTATGGTGCGGGAGCTCCGGCTAGAGAATGGGTTTAGTAGCAGACTCAAGCTTCTGCAAGACATGGCTGAGTGCTGAGTGGTGATGAGTTTCTCAGCGGCGGAGCTTGATGACTACTGGTCTCTCATTTTGTGGCCAAGTAAAATACCGATCAGATAGACAACTGGTTTATTACCATATAATCCTTCCAAGATTGTTGATGACGTGGCACAATCTTGTTGGATCAATATTCTGTTTATTTTGGCGGATTTTTGTTTAATATTTTATTAAATACGATTAAAATAGGAGAAATTACAATTTTTGTGAAAAAAAAAATGATACATGTGAAATATCTCCATTAAAAAGTATATTTTCATAAATATTAACTTGTATTTTTGTCATTTAGGGTAATTATGTTCACAATAATTCATGTTGGAAAATACAATTCCATAGTAAAATACTTTTTTTAGGAATCTTTACATTTACATTTTCATTAGGTTTTTTGTGAAGTCTATTTTTGTTGTGAGAATATTATATAGTATTTTATTTATAACCTCCTCCCTATAAACTTTGAAAGATATTGTAATCTCTATCTTCAAATATGTTTTCCACATAATTTTTTTAAATCGCATCTCTTGAATATAATTGTTGGACTCACAAGGCTTGTTCATTGAACTTAGTGCTAGCCTCCTATTATAAATTCTGCAAGATCAAAATCAAAACAGGAACGCGTAATAAAAAAAGAAAATCATTCAAGTTTACAATCCAAAAACTAAAAACTAAAAAACACACCACATAAACAAAATAAAAATAGAAAGTCTTAAGCAAACCAAACAAATAAAACATAAACTAAAAATAAAACTATAAAAGGATAGAGTTAGTCGTCCTCATCGTCTGATGTGCTCCGCTCTTCCATGTTCCATCTCCACCGGGTGCCCATAACTCCTCTCGTGTAGGGATATAAGAAAATTGTTGTGGGATGTGTTCAAAATTATTGTGGCAAATTGTGGTGGCATGTGTTTTGGTCGTAGTACAAGTAGCATGTGTGAAAACATCAAATCAAGTGAAGTTCCCATATAAGATATGCCCCCACACATATTTCCAATCGTATAGAAAAAAAGATCCGTAGTGGGCCCACCCCCATGGGTACATCTCTAATAGGCTCATGAGCTGATGCCTCGGCTGGTGACATGGTTGTGGGTTCGTCACCTCCTCCTGTTGGCACCTCTGGGTCTTCGGCTGGTATTGTGAATCCACCCCAAACATCCAACACAACTCTCATTGGCTCTAACTTTCCCACCGTGAGGGGTTGACTTGGAATAAGTGTAAAAGTTTGTAGCATAGTCGGGTCCAAAATTCCATAAGATTTTGCAAGTCATGTCACAAAATGTCCCCCACATATATATGGGACTTCTCGCTCACGGTTTCAATGATTTTTCGGCTAAGAATCGGGTAATAGCATACGAGATGTTGAAAATTACTAATAATACTCCATAAATAAAAGAAGTTTGTGATTGACACTGGAAGTAATAAGACGATGGAGAAAACCATGAATAGGTGACTGGATTTGGCTTTCCTGTGACGTTCCCGGATCATAAAGCTCGTTGGCAATAGTAGTCCAAAATTCATAATTTTGAATTCCTACTCAAAAATCCCGAGGCCCGGACTCCATAAATGTGGTGGAATTTTCGGTCCTCGTTTATTTATGGCCATAAATTCCAAATCTCCATGCAAGCTTTACCAAAATTCATTCAAGATATTGTCCTCCTAGACTAAAGTGAGTGCCTTCCGATAGTGTGGATCCAATGTGTTCTCTTCAAAAGCGACTGTTGTGAAAAACTCCATGCACAACTCCCTATAAATTACTTCTTCAATCGTAAACAAATTCCTCCAAGCATTACACATGAATGAAAATTCGTCCCCGATAAACACTTTAGTCTAAGTATTGTTCAACATGTTCCATCACTTCATGATTTGTCAACCAAATCCAATCAATTGTAGGTGAAATTGCGAAGTCCCTATTATAAAGCCATCTGAACCGGTTATTATATCGGATTAAACGGTCCTCTGCAACAATGGTTGGAAAATGATAAACGGGTGTATATGTGGGACATCCAGATTCTCCTCTCTCGGGGGGGGGGGGGTTAATTCAGCCTTCTGGGAGCCATTTGCCTGCAAAACATTGAAACAAACATAACAAGCATTCCATAAATTAACAATTAAATTAAAAAGATAGAATTAGTTTTCCCCTAAAACCAAGTTGTAGTGAAAGGTTCACCACGTTGTGGTCAGTGGCGGATCCAGAACCAAATCTAAGCAGGGTCCTAAAAATACATAAAAGTATAAAATTTTGAAAATTTAAACTATTTTTGGGGTTTTTTTAGTAAAAAAATGACAATAAAGATGTTTAATGTAAAACTGGATGCCAAAAAAGGGTATTTTTAGTAAAACTCAGATTTTTAGAGGACTATTTAGTAATAAAAACTGTGGGACCCACCTCCAAGTGGGGCCATGCACCCCACTTAATGGGGTTATATCCGTTACTGGTTGTGGTGCACATCGGTGTACAGGGTATCTAATCGAAAGATGTTTTTGGCCAAAATCAAACCTAATATTTAAAAGGTCTAAAGGCATGTCTAAACACAATTACACACTATTTGTTCAACGTGATTAATCATTGAAAACCCAAATTTGAAAAAACCCAAACAATAAAAATCGCCCCTTTTTGCCTCAACTAACACAAAATATAGCAAAACAAAGTAAATTGGGCATAAAATCATACCTTTGTGATGTATAAAGCACAAAAATGAGAAGAGAACATCGATTTTGTAGATAAAAAATGAAGAGAACAAAGAAAATACAGTGTGGTTTTTGTTTATGAAAGTGAAAAATGAAAAAAAAAACATTTAGGTCTTGTTGGTGATTTGTTATCATCAATGTTATTTAAATGTAATATGATTACTTTGTTGACTAAAAATGATCTTGATAAATATTAAACAAGTAAGGAAGGTGTGGAATACACACTTGTTTAAGTTTGATCAAGTATTAAAGTATATTGTCTTTTAGGGGCGAAGCCCCTGAACGAACGGGGGTCCTGGGTAGCGCCCCTGGGAGCGGGGTCCAAGGGGCAGAGCCCCTGGCTGGGGTTGAGTTATATTGTTGTATTAAAAATGCATCAGAAAATCCAAATTTTGGATATTTGACCCGGTTTTGACTTTGCATTAATCCGTATACAAAACCCGGATTTATAACAGTTTTTACTGTTGAGAAAAACTGTTATATGACAGTTTTTCAGATAAGGAAAGTTTATAACCAATTTTAGTCATTTTTTCTGGTACTCACGAAATTATACCATCTCATTCTCTCTTTCTTTTCTCTCTGATTTTATCTGAGTCTTATCCAATTGAGGATTTGAGAGTACCACCCAAATACTTCGATTTGAAAGTGATTCTCAGATTTCCAAGTGCCACTAAACCATATTTCTAACAGGTCTTTAGAAAGTTACTGAACTCGAAAGAACTACGTCGTGGCAAGGTATTGACCATGTCGTGGTCTTTATTCATACGGGTTCCAATTGGGCTAAAAATTAACACCACATCATAGTCATATGAGGACCACGTAGTGGGTTTTACAAATTTGTAAAATCATTTTTTATTTACCAAAAATTTATTTTAATTACACCACCACTTGTTTTTGTTTACCCTGCCTTAAAATCTGACCTAGTAATCATATTTACAAGTTGCCAAAAACACACCACCATGGTGTGGCATAAGTCTCGCCATGTTGTGATGGACACTTCTTCACATGTCATCCAAGTTTTCATACAAACAACTGAGAATCTTCTACAAATTGACATGTCACCATGTCGTGGCAAAGATATGACCACGGCATAGTAGACACTTTTCTACACAAATTCTTCTCTTTGACGATTGCTTTCGATCCTTAGCCTCTAGCTTGCATTTTAGCTCCTTTTACCACGAGAATGTATTGCTACTACAAAAACGAAATATAAACATATTAAGTATCATTTATAGCAGATAATCACTAATTGTAGCTAAAAACACAAATATATTTCCTAGAATATATAACTAAATATGACAATATCATGATACGATACTTTATGACGAAGATTGTAAAAACCTAATCAAAATTTGTTTTATGTAGACATAGAAAAGGGTTTTGATAATATAGAAAAGTGTTTTAAGAGATTTAGAAGGTATAAAAGAAGAGTGTAGGTGGTTTGGTTGCTTAGAGATGAAACAACTTTGATTAAGAAGCAAAAGAGGTCAATAAAGTGAGATATGGTTTTTGTGGTTGAATATTGTTGAGTAGAGGTTGTGTTCGCAACAATGAGCATTGATAATAAGAAGAAGAGGGTCAACCATGGTGATATTAGGTCGATTATATGTAGGATAGGCCATGAACACAACAATTTGTGCTGTAGAGGCGATTTTGGGGGTCGATTTTGAAGTTGTAGGTGGCTGTGACGGTGACGGTGGCTTGTGGCGATGTTAGATGACAAAGTTAAACACAATAACCAATTTTTTTTAAAAAATAAAAAACAAACAAACAGAGTTAACCATGAAATTGGTTAAGTGGGCTAACGTAATACTACCTCCGTCCCAAATTTATAGTCTACTTTTGACTTTTAAAGTCTTTTTTCTTTAACTTTGACTTTAAATATTTTTTTTATAGATAACACTTGATGCAAAATATATGAATGGATTGTATTTTATATGTTTTATTTTTATTTTTATAAGTTTTATCAAGTAATATATAACACAAATAAAAATATTTAAGGTCAAAGTTGAAGAAAAAAGACTTCAAAAATCAAAAGTGGACTATCATTTTGGGACGGAGGGAGTAATTTTGTGTGAAAGTTATGGCCAAAAAACAATGTTACGGTTTTTTTCAATTACGGAGTGTAAAACTTAAGACTTTATGATATTTGTTTTTAAAAGGAGAATAACTCCTTTCTATCCAACTTGAATACCCATTGCCTCTTGACCTCCCCCAATCAAATGTTTGTGTTATTAGGCCGGATGGAGTGGGAGCGGGGAAGGGTCGCAGGGAGGATCCCGCCCGGCGGAACACCGCACCGTCGGCGCGGGGAAGAGTGGTGCGGGAATGGGTGAGGGGACAATACCCCGCGTTCTCTCTCTTCCTGTGAATGGTAGATTTTATTTTTATTTTTTTGGAGTTGTTGGTTTTTAATCACGAAGAAGATGAAAGTTTCTGGAAATGGCATATTTAGCCCCTATGTTTTGGTTTTATGGCAGAATACACCCAACTTTGAATTCTCTTCATAAAAATAGTTTTCGAAAATTACAAAATAGACCCTATATTTTTAATTTTCTACTAATTTAAATATTAGGTTTAATGTAATTTTTATTTTAATTAATTAAATGCTTTTTATTTTTAATTAAATTTTTTGGTTGTTTTTAATTTAAAAATTATAAATCACAAGTATCAATTAATTTTATTTAAAAAAAAAAAAGAGTGAGGGAAGGGCTTCCCACTCATTTCTTGGGTTTTAGGTGAGGGAAAGAAAAAATGAGAGAAAAGAAGGTATGCCCCACAAAAAATGATAGAAGCTTCCTTCCAGTCCTTCTGGTCTTATGGAGTCAACGATTTTTGTTGGAGAGGTATTCGTTTTGAAAATCTTATATGATTTCTTGCCAACCAAATATTCCAAAAGGTAGAAAAGAAAATCACGTTGAGGATCACTTTTTGTGGGGCAAGGTAGAAAAGAAAATCATATTGAAACTCCCTTACCAAGTACGTACACTTGTGTACCATGGAAACATAAATCGATAACTATGAGTAGGTGTCTAGGTCTAATGTTATTAAATATTGTGATAGAGAGATAAAAGGAATCATTACTTCCCGGATTTTTTTTTTTTTTTTAATCGGCAAATACAAATATACTAATCTACTCCTAAACTAACACCTAATTCCGTCTATGTCCACGACGGGACTTGAACATTTGACCTCAAAGAGGGAGGGCACCACCTGATACCGCTGGGCTAGAAGCCCTTTGGTATTACTTCCCGGATTAATAACCGAATTGTCCTTTGATAAATTTCAACTCTTTGAAGAAGTCCTTTCCAATAAGTAAATACCATGCCAAATTGTTTTGTGAATTGAAGGCAAACATAAATACGACTGTTCAAGCTTTAAATATAACGACTTGACCCGTCATCCATGCCTATCTTATATAAGTCTTATGTTTTGCATAGACGAAAGATCGATAAACAAGTCCCAGTTTGCACCACCACATTCCACTGTTTTGAATGAGTCAAAAAGATTACGATTTATATTCCACTGTTATCAGTCTTCTCACACCAAATATACTACAAGATGTTATTTCCCATCTTGCATGACTTTAAGTGTCCTACAACAATCAACCACCACTACAATAAGGAAAGTCCAAAGGAAAAACATTAAACAACCAATTATATAATAAATATGTACAGCAATCCCCAATGAAAATCGTTATCTTCAACCTCTACTAGGTACCTAAGGTCGATATTATCAAAGTCTTACTAATTATCATCCTATTTTTTCTTCTATAAAACTTGGATTTCGATCAAAATTGCTACAAACTCCATCATACATCAAACCCCGAAAAATTACAAATAGTAGCCAAAAAAAAACTCATCACCACAACAATGTGCTACAAGGTCGAGTGCAAGAAATGTGGGCTCACTGGCTGGGGAGGTTGTGGGGAGCATCTCCGCCCCCTCTACGCCAGCATAGACACCGGTAAACACTGCATGTGTCGTTCATGGCCTGGAGTTGTCATCCCTTCTGCCGGTAAGCCATCTACCTCCACCACCACCGCCACCACCACCGCCGGATAAGTTGATGGTTTATGGAATCCGGGTGGTTATCGGCAGGTGGTGGCCGGTGGGTGGTGTTTGAAACTTGTTTACTTTCGATGATTAAAGAATAATGAATTTGTTGAGTTGTTGGATACCATCGTATCTTGTCCACAAATTATTGTTTGTAAAGTGGTTTGGTTTGCAATTAGTGGGGAATAATTAATTAAAAAGGTTGTGTCTTGGGGAACTTTATTGTTAAATATTGTATTGTGCAGCGTGCCTTTTGGTTTTATAAGCTTGTTAATCTTGGCTCCACTAACTTTTGTGTGTAAAAACATGGTGTTTTGAGGCTTTTTTGGCTTTACTTTGTCCTGGTTTTATGTATTTGTCTTCCTAATCCTACCTTAATTTCTTGATTGGCTTATCATTACCACTACTATTGATTTCTTGATTGTCTTTTACTATGATGAAAAAAGTGTAATGTTATTCAATGTTTAGACAAACCTATAAATCTTGATTCCGAATTATAATGTTATGTTAGGAAAGTGCACGAATAATCAACCACTATTCCTATTCATGGAAGTATATTTTTAATCCTTGTATTTCACTACTTAGGCAACTAAGTATATAAAATTTGAATCAAGCATTATATAAGTATATATAAATTGAAAGAAAAAAATAATCAACATACCAAGAATGATATGAACCAAAGAGTCAAGTATGAAAATAGACAAAGTGCTATCTGATTTGTATCGTGTTTATTTTAAAGTTAAAATAAATTTTAATTTTGTTTCTTATTTAGAAATTAAAAGCTCCGTATCGACTTTGTTCCCTCAAACCTTGAAATGGGAACCAAAGTGCAAATGAAGACTTGAAATGTAGACCAAAATCAACAAAACCAAACCCGATATTAAACCTTGAATTATGAATCAAATATTTAAAAATAATTAATTTTGAACTGAATCAAAAGGCTACCGGTATCATGTTTTTTTAGGTCTTTGAGGTGGAAAGTTCAAATCATATTTGATACATAGATAAAATCAGAAATATTTAGATGCAGAATAAATATGCCGTTTAAAAGAAATTAAAATAGACATGAACGAAAAAAAAAACCTAAAAAATACTCTAAACCATAATTTTAAACAAGAAACATAGAGAGACAATAAATGTGGGGGAATGAGAGGTAGATTTGCAGTGATTTAGTAAGGCTCGATAACCCCCACCACATTTAATGTTTTTGTTCTCAAAGTTCAGACTGACATTAATGTCTTCAATTTAAATTTTGTCCCCAATTCTTAAATCAAATTTATGTGTTTCAAAAGCTAACTTTGTTAGATTCTTTTTGAAATGTATGAAAGATTTATTACTTTTAAGAAACATTTATCTTTTCTTTTTTCTCGTTTGTTTAGAATTAATTAATATATGCTCTGTAAACATATATTTAGTAAATTTATAATATATCCTTTTAAGAAACTCTTATGAAGGATGTTGATCCGGAAAGCTAGGAACAAGTTGTTTAGAAAGCTGAGAATCACTCGTTTGGAGAGAGCCTATAACAATGACTTTCAAGTGGATTAAACATAGATCAAATATGATTTCCTTAGATTGATCAAATTGGAATAGCTCTTCATTGTTGTTTAAGTGTGCATTATAACTATTATAACTGTTGTTTCTTTGCTAGTTTTTTTTTTCTTAATATATCATTTGTTCTAAAAAACAAGTATGTTGATCTTGATTTCCTTGACATAAAAAAGAGAACAAACTCAAATGAAGTGTTTTTTCTATCCAAATAATTTTGAGTATTAATAGAGTGCACATGATCTATTAAGGAGGCTTAATTTATTATTATTCTTTTTTATGGGTTTAATCACGTAGATACTTAATCTTGACATCAATATATGTTTGTATTTAAAAAAACTACAATTTTTTTTAATAAAACAGTAATTTAAAAAAAAAAAAAAAAAAACTGTATTTTTTTCTAAATTACTGCAATTTTTTTCAAAAAAAAATGCAACTTTTAAAAAAAAAAACACAATTTTTTTTAAAAAAAAAATTACAATTTTCTTAATAAAGCTGCATTTTTTTAAAAAATATAAAATTTTAAAAATCAATAAATTTATATATAAAAAACTAGAATATTTAAAAAAAAAAAACTCTAGTTTTTTTAACAAAAAAAAATCAATATTTTAGATGCATATATTCATTTTTTTTTTCAAATGAATACATGTATATTTCTTATACTATAATATTTGTAAGTAAATCATAAAAAATCTCATTTTTATTAATCAATCTATAAACATAATAGTACAAATATTTTATTTGATACAAAATAAAATATAAAAAATAAAAAATGCTATGAAGATTCACTATGTTATCATTTTTTCATATCAAGATTTTCATATTTTCTTCAATTTATCACTTTTCACCTCTTCAATATTTTCCACAAATTCTTCAAAATCAATAAGAAAATTAAAAAAAAATTGATTAATGCAAAACATTCACAAAAATGCATATGTAATTTACATCTGAATTACATGTGATTAATATGTGAATCGCATATAATTAATATGTGATTCACTTGTAAATCACATGTAATTCATATGTGATTCACTTGTGAATCACATGTAATTCATATACACAAGTAATTCTTATGTGATTCACTTGTGAATCACATGTACTTCATATGTGATTCACTTGTGATTTACATGTGAACTACATGTGATTAATATGTAAATCACATATAATTCATATGTGCAGGCCGATGCTGGATCGGTCTGTGATAGTTTTCATCGATTACATCTTGGTCTATTCCAAGACGTAGGAGGAACACGAGGAGCATCTGCGAGAAGTTCTAGAGATTTTGAGAAGGGAGAAGTTGTATGCTAAGTTCTCCAAGTATGAGTTCTGGTTACGCGAGGTGCAGTTTCTTGGGCACATTGTCAACCAGAACGGGATTTCGGTAGATCCGGCCAAAGTGGAGGCCATGATGAGATGGGAGGTTCCGAGGTCTCCATCTGAGATTCGAAGTTTCCTAGGATTAGCCGGATACTATCGGAGATTCATCCAGGATTTCTCCAAGATACTCGTACCCCTGACCAGGCTAACGAGGAAAGCAGTGGTCTTTCGTTGGGGGCCTGAGTAGCAGGCTGCATTTGAGTCATTGAGACAGAGATTGTGCGAGGCGCCAATCTTAGCCCTGCCAGAAGGCATGGAGGATTTCATTGTGTACTGCGATGCGTCCATCTCGGGTTTGGGCATAATATTGATGCCTAGAGGGCATGTCATTGCTTACGCTTCAAGGCAGCTGAAGCCTCACGACGCGAACTACCCGACGCATGATTTGGAGCTGGGGGCTGTTGCGTTCGCCCTCAAGATTTGGCGCCATTACCTCTATGGGGTTCGTTGTACGATTTACACGGACCACAAAAGCCTGAGGTATCTCATGGACCAACCAAATCTGAATATGAGGCAGCATCGGTGGCTTCATGTGGTAAAGGATTATGACTCTGAGATCCTCTACCACCCGGGAAAGGCCAATGTGGTGGCCGACGCGCTTAGCCATAATGCAGCTTCGATTAGGGATATCTGTCTGAGGATGACAGTGGTGATTCCGCTGTTGGAGCGGATTCGAGAGGCCCAGTAGGAGGCCGTAAAGGAGGAACATCGGAAGAGCGAGCGGATTGTGGGATAGGTTTCCTCTTTTGACTATGACAACCGATGATTACTGACACTACACTGTAGGGTGTGGGTGTCGTACCACGGGGGTGTACGCCAGGTTATGATGGAGGAGGCGCACAAATCTCGATTCTCCATTCATCCTGGGGCGACGAAGATGTATAGGGATCTTCGCTTGGACTATTGGTGGCCCTGCATAAAGTGGGATGTGGCATGGTACGTGGAGCGGTGCTTGACTTGTAGGAAGGTCAAGGTCGAGCATCAGAGACCTCACGGAAAGATGCAGCCGTTGGATATCCCGCTGTGGAAATGGGAAGACATTACGATGGATTTTATCACAAAGCTTCCTAGGACAACGCGAGGAGTGGATTCGATTTGGGTCATCGTCGATCGGTTGACCAAGAGTGCCCACTTTATTCCGATTCAGGAGAGCATTTCGGCCAAAAAGTTGGCCAACATCTATATCAGGGAGGTGGTGGTGCGGCACGGGGTACCAGTGTCAATGATTTCAGACAGAGATGTTCGGTTCACTTCCAGGTTTTGGATGAAGTTTCATGATGAGCTGGGTACTCGTTTGCATTTTAGCACCGCCTTCCACCCGCAGACAGATGGTCAGAGTGAGCGAACCATCCAGACTTTGGAGGACATGTTGCGGGCGTGTATCTTAGACTTCGGGGATAGTTGGGATACCTACCTTCCATTGGCAGAATTCTCTTATAACAATAGTTATCATGCGAGCATTGACCGCCCTCCCTTCGAGATGTTGTATGGGAGGAGGTGCAGGACCCCGATATGTTGGGGCGAGGTTGGCCAAAGGGTAATGGGGAGCACCGAAGTAGTGCTCAAGACAACAGAGAGGATTCAGCAGGTCCGGAGCAGGCTTCAGACTGCTCAGAGCCGGCAGAAAAGTTATGCCGATAAGCGCCGATCGGACCTGGAGTTCCAGGTCGGGGATATGGTTCTCCTGAAGGTGTCGCCATGGAAGGGTGTCATCCGATTCAGGAAACAGGGCAAGTTGGGCCCCAGGTACATTGGACCATTCAAGGTCTTAGCTAGAGTGGGCAAGGTGGCGTATAGGTTGGATCTGCCAGACGAACGCCACCAAATCCACAACACTTTCCACGTCTCCCAGCTACGGAAGTGCCTGTTGGACAACTCAGCAGTGGTACCCTTAGAGGATATTCAGGTCGATGACAGCCTGAATTATATTGAGCGGCCAATGGCGATCCTCGACCGGAAGTCGAAGGATCTGAGGAATAAGAGGGTGGAGCTAGTGAAGGTACAATGGAAGCACCGGAAGGGCTCGGAGTGGACTTGGGAGCCGGTGGATGAGATGGTGGAGCATTACCTAAAGCTTTTCCAGGAACGAGCAGCAGACTTCGAGGACGAAGTCTGAAATAAGTGGGGGATATTTGTAGCACCTGGTTCCTGGTATGTATTTTATTTAATGTATTTTGCATTTTCGGCCTGAGACTTGGTGAGTTGAAGGCCCAACTCGTCGAGTATGAGCGGGTTTGGACATGGGACTTAAGTGGCGGACTCGTCGAGTCGGTGGCCAGACTCGACGAGTAGGCTCTGGGTGGACAAAAACCCTAATCTGAGAGTTTTCACCCTATTTAATCATCTCTTTCAACCATCACTCGTCCCTATTGCTCCCAGAAACCCTCCATAGCAAACCCTAAGTGTTTTGGTGCAAGAGCTAAGGCTTTTGAGTGATTTTTGTGGGTTTTGACCTCAAGGAAGAAGGAAGAGCATAGAAGGATCAAGAGGAGACTGAAGGATTCAAGTTTGGTTCATCATTTGCAGTCTTTGAAAGGTATAAAGTCTGTACCTTGCTTGCTTGTTTGTTAGATCCCTTTTTAGGGAAGATTTAGGGCTTGTTAAGCCATATGAGGTGGCTAACCATGTTTGCAAACATGGTTGGGGGTCAAGACTTCGGATCTAAGTCTTGGGAGGAGTCACAAGGCAGATTTGGGTTGCTTTTGCACCCAAGGAAGGTCCCATGCAACAAAAGAGCCATTTTAGAGCCTTTTAGGCTCAAAAGTCCCATGCATGCATGTAAAGTTCGTAACTTTACGTGCTAGATCGAGCTTAGGGGATTGGATCTATCATTTGGTCAAGTGTTGTACATCAGAAATCGAGGATTCAGGATGTGGACGTTGTTGACTCGACGAGTCCGTTCTTGGGGCTAGAAGAGTCCAAGGCATTAAGTCCCATATCTGTTAAGGGTCAAAAGAAATCAGTTGGGTGTTAGAAGGGTTGTAGCATGTCAGAAGGAGTGACTTAACGCATTGGACTTAGTTTTAGACCTGGAGTTCATGGGACTCGACGAGTGCTAGAACAGACTCGGCGAGTCCAAGGCAATCTCCTTATGATTGAAGGTGAACTCGAAGAGTTGTTCATACAACTCGACGAGTCGGATGAAGGTTCATTCGATGCTCGTAAAGAAGAGGAACTCATCGAGTCATTGCCAAACTTGACGAGTCGAGTCGTGGATAGGGACGGGTAAAAGGTTAGGAACTCGACGAGTTGACGGCCCAACTCGGCGAGTCGGGTCAACTTGAAGTTGACTTTGACTGGACTTGATCTACCCTGTTTAGGGTTGCACGTTCTGTGTGCTAACTTGAAGGTTTTCGTGTAGGGATCGGGGAGTCAAAGGGAGTCGACTTGTACGCCAAGGGTAGTTCAAACACTGCACAACATTGAGGTGAGCTACCTTCCAGTAGGGGTGGGCTAAGGCCACAATGCCGGTCCACCAAAGAGGGGTATTTAGAAGGTGATTGTCTTTGTGATAATTATCTTGGTCTGGTTATGTGCTTTGGTCATGAGATTTATCTGTATGATATGCTATGTGTATAGTAAGGATCAGTTTCCCTGACAACGGTCCTTAGGATCGAAGGGTAGGTCAGTACCCGGATATGCCTGACTGTATGTTTATATCTTGTTGTTGTATGCTAGTGGTAAGGGGTGGAATAGTCCCCAGTTACCAGTTGAAAGACACCGATGATGATTACCGGTTGAAAGATATCGATGATGGTTACCGGTTGAAAGATATCGATGATGATTACCGGTTGAAAGATACCGATGGAAGTTACCAGTTGAAAGATACCGACGATGATTACCGGTTAAAAGATACCGATGATGATTACCGGTTAAAAGATACCGATGATGATTACTAGTTGAAAGATACTGATGATATTGTATGGTATGTGGTATGATGGGGGAACTCACTAAGCTTTGTGCTTACGGTTTCAGTTTTGGTTTAAGGTACCTCTTCGTCTAAGGGGAAGGAGCCGGTGGCGTAGCATCGCATCACACACACACATGATTCCGCATCGGACTTTCTGTGATTATACTCTAATTTTCATTATTTTTGATGTCATCGTTTGGGACACAACATTATGATTTTGTAATGTGCTGCTTTATTGACAATGTTATGGTAAAATGTTTTATAAATTTTAATTCAAAAATGAAATTTTCGGGCTTGAATTTTGGGATGTTACAAAGGACATTTCAATAATTTATTGTTATTTAACACTTTGCTTAATCGTACTGCCCCTTGATTCTTTATTTGTACTCCGATGAAGGGAGTTCGTGGATATGATCTATCCCGAGCTTCCTATTTTTGATAAACTTTATCTTGTATGGATGACCCTCAAAGTAATAAATATGAGAGAGCATAAGAAAAAACGAGGAATAATATTGAACGAGCGTTTGATGCACTTAAAAAGCGTTGGTAGATACTTGCTAAACCATCAATGTTTCGTGAAGTAGATACTATGACCGAGGTTATATATACATGTATGATATTACATAATATATACTAGAAGATGAATAAAATGCTATATGTGACTACGATGAGAATCAAGTTATCCTCGAGACACAACTGATAGTATATGGTAGTCCAAAGTTTACACAAAGAATGAGGATACTTTACAATGATGTTATCTATTCCAATCTTTGCCGCCATTCGACTGATCAACTTTGAAGGATTGACAATTCTGATCTTAATATATCACCTGAAGATGAATTGGCAGCCCAATTTTCAAAGAAAGGTCATTTGTTTTAGTTACGTTTCATTGTTTTTTTTATATATATGTATAAATCATGTTTCTATGTTTTAAGTCATTTATTACGTCATATTTTAAGTCGAATATTAAGTGATGTTTTATAACTCGAGTATTTTAATGTTAAAATGTTTGTGTTTTAATTATTAGTTCTTAAGAAAATAAACAAAATTAATAATAATTTAAAAAAAAAAGATATGATATGCTAAGACATGCAGCGAAATCTAAAGAAAGGTCTCACACTTTTGGGAAAAGTTTCAATAAAATCTTAAATTTATTTTAAGAACATAAAAGTCCCGATTATTTAATATTTTGCTCAAATTATCGAAAAAGTCTCTTTTTATATTTGAACAACAAATGATAGATTATATGCTTTTCTCAAAATAATGAGATTTTTCTGTTCAAAAAACAAAAAATATTAGGATTTTTTTGAAACTTTTCCCAAAAGTTTGAAACTTTTCTGTAGATTTTTTGAAGGGTAAATATGAAAGAAAAAAAGTCAATTACCAAATATGTACAAATCAAAAAATATATTACATTTTTAAGTCATTATTCCATCTAAAGTACATGAAACATAACCAAAAACTGTAAGCGGAAAGCTTGTGAGTTTTCCCCAAAGTACCAATGCAAACAACAATACGAATATAATAACAACATACTATGGGCCCAATCAACCATAGGGTTAGAATGCCCCATACCCTCAACCATCGGGTTGGAATGCCAACACACTATTGAAACATCCCGAAACTCAGGTAAAGCTATTTAACCCTTCCATTTTGTTAAGTTGTCAAGATTAGTCCCTGGAATGAGTTTTTGTAGCAAACGAGTACGTTGGGCGTACTGGGGCATACGCTGCGTGTACTCATGCGCTTAAGTTGGATGCGGACTCGCCTGGGTACGTTGGGCGTACCCAGGGTTACGCTGGGCGTAGCGGGCCCAAATGCAAACCCTAATATTTGGCTTGTACACTATATAAGGGATGCTAAGGCTCATTTCTCAGCCTCCATATCATAGAGTGAAACCCTAAGAGAGCCTTCCATCGTCCTTAGATTGAGTGTGAGTGTTTTGGAGCTAAAAGTGCCTTGGTGTGTTCGTGAAGAAGAAGGAGAGGAACTTGAAGTGCAAGTTTGGATCTAGGATCTTCAGAAGAAGGAGCTTCATCTAGAGGTATAAAGTTCAAAACTTTCCTCTTTATTTGGTTTGTGTTGCATGGACCATTTAAAGGGTTAAAAGTCCCAAAGGTGGAGACTTTATGAGTGTAATAGACTCCATGGACCTAGATCTGTCCCATTTCAATGATATTTGTGTTATAGATCCATAAAAATCCCAACTTGGTCTTTGTTATGGGGTCATGCTTGAGTTATGAGCTTTATAGGGTTGGTAATGGAATGTTATGGGTGTTAGTGACTTGTCCAGCCATGCAAAGGCTTAAAGTCACCAACTTTATGGATTAAGAGGCTTAGGGATGGTCAGATCTAAAGTTGGACGTGTGTATTAACTGTTTAAGACCCCAAAAGCTAAAGAGTCTGAAACTGGGAGTTACGCAGAGCGTAATCCCAGTACGCACGACGTAAGGGGTCGCGTACCTCGTTTCTGTGAGGACGCCGGGTACGCCCAACGTACATGTTTGGTACGCGCAGCGTAACCCGGAGAGTTGACATTTGTTGACTTTTAGGGTTTGGTCAACTTTAGGGTCTTTGATCCACTAGAGGAGTAAAATGGTCTTTTACCCTTCTGAGAGTACTAAGAGAGGGAATAGTCTAGCCTTGAGAGACGTATTGATTAAGAGTGTTTATTTTGTATGATTAGGCGGAGGCTAGATTAGATTTTTACAGAGTTCGAGATTCTCGAGTTACCCGAGGTGAGTCTTCTCACTATACTTTACCTAGAATGGTAATTAGAGTTATATGACAGAGTATCTTGTATGCTATTTATGTGATTGTGACGCACTGCATTATTTCTATGTGATTTATGTTTTGTATGTTCCAGAGTTTACAGAGTTAGAACCGGAATGTTCACAGAGTTAGGACCAGAGGGTCCACAGAGTTATAGCCTCGAGTGGCTAACATGTGTTATATGTGGTATTTTGAGGAACTCACTAAGCCTTTATGCTTACACTGTTGTGTTATGTGTTTCAGGTACCAGTGAGGATCGCGGGAAGGCGTCGGTATGATCAATACACACATGAGGAGTTTTTATGCATTATGATCTTGGGTTGTGTTTCTATGGTTGATATGTGACACAATGACATTTTTATAATATTTATGAATGAAAGCATGTTTTTTGAAAATGTAAAAATTGGTTGAAAATTTTGAGTGTTACAACTATGGGTCCAGTCAACCTTCAGGTTGGAATACCCCAGGCCCTCAACCATCAGGTTGGAATGCCAACATACAATAGGTCCAATCATCCTAGGGATGGAATACCCTTGGCTCTCAACCATCGGGTTAGAATGCCCAGCCTGTTGGCTTATGCACGAAGCAGAAAATCTCAGCCACCAAATCAAATATGTGCACATATAACAAATAATCAGATAACATCCTACAACCAGACAAATAGTCTAATAGATCATTAAGCATTGCAACATCCTATCTACCAGGGTACCAATCTAAATTGGGGCAAAGCAAGAGCATGTGTGGTGCATAGGATATCGGTTATGCTATAAGAGAATGGTGTAGTATTATTCAGTGAGCACCGTGGCACTTGTGGTAGTGTCAAGGCAGCCAAGTGGATTTCCTTGGTAAGGGAAAGGAAAGGAATGTAGCTCTGAGAGGGAGTATAAGTTCACGGAAGTGAAAGCAGTAGTGCAGAGTTATGATTGGGGTGTTTCAATCATGGTTGATGAGCAGTGTGTCGGCGGCTGTGGTGTGGAATCACATTCGGGTTGAATGTTTGCTAAGGCTCGGAAGGAATGCAAGGATGTAATCTTGGATTTCCAGTCCGATTTTGATTTAGGTGGCGGAAATTCATCTTGGGGGATGTTTGGGGGTGTTGTCAGTGTATCGTGTTTTCCCAACCCAAAGATGCTAGAGCCAGTTCTGCGTGGGTATGAGATTGCGGTGGAGAACTCATGGGAGTTGCTGAGAGGCTGAAGAATGTGTCATCCTATCAGCATGGATTTTTCTAGCTCGTATGAGTTGAGCGATTGTTGTGTTTTGGATCAAGTGATGTATCATGGGGCGGTACTCAGTTAATAAGTGTGGTTATCAGAGGATGAGGCCGGTGGCCGGCTTGAAGCGGTGGTCAGAACACCGCAAGAAAGGGAAAGTTGGGTTTCGGGTTTCGATGGTTGTGTCTTGAGGAACCTGGTCTGGTTAAGGCCAGGTGGTGCATTGCGGGAGAAGTTCTGGAGTCGAGTTGCCGCAGGCTTCGAGGGCGAAGCCTAATTTAAGTGGGGGAGAATTGTAATGCCCTGTTCTTAAAGTACTTATTTATGAGTCCTCGAGATTTAAGAGGAAGGGTATTTTGGTCCTTTTATGGGAAATGGGTTTCATCCAAGAAGGTTTCGGACCAGGGTATGTATCTAGAAGCGTATGGATTCTCGCCACCTATTCGTGGATATAAAGTTCATCAAAAACGGAGCTAGAATGAGGGAATTATGACACTTTGAAGATTTTGGCATTTATGGCCCTTAATGGAAAAGGTTGACAATGTGAGCCATGCATGCATGAGACACGCGTGGGTACGCCCAGCGTAGGCTGGGTTACGCCCAGTGTAATGAGTAAATGGACGCGGGTGCAAGGTCGAGTACGCCCAGCGTACTAGAGGTACGCCCAGCGTACTCTCAGAATCCCAAAACCCTAATTTTAAGGGCAACCACTATATAAGGAACATAAAGGTTTCCTCCTCAGCCTCCATAGACTCTCTCTTACCCTTAGAAACCATAGATATCCGTCTTACCTCCATTGTTGGGTGTGTTTGGCCTTGGAAAGCTTGTTTTGGCAAAAGAGAGGCTAGAAGCAGAAAGGGGAAGTTGTCAAAGAAGGAGTTGAGTGGCTGGAGCTTATAGATCTGGAAAGACATCATCCTTTAGAGCCTATCTAAGGTATAAAGCTTCTTGCTTGACATTTATATTGAATAGATCTATGTGTTGTGAGGTATTGACACCATTCTTGTCCCAAAAGTCCTCACCTTGATGCATGTTTCGAGTTTGTCGAGATTATCTATCCTTTCAGACCTTAGGAGAGGTCTTGAGTGAGAAAAATGAGGTCCCAAGGGCTGTGGTTGTTCCATGTGTGAGATAAGTAGGTCTTAATGGATTAAGACCTTGGATTAAGAGCTTTATGGACGTCCCAAGTAATAAAGTTTGAGACTTTATGAATCCTAGGCATATTTGGCCTAAGGATCTGAAGTTTGGGCTTAAGAGCTTAAGCCATTAAGAAGTTATGTGGACTTGTTGAGCAGCGAGGTTACGCCCCACGTAACATAGGTGTACGCCCTGCGTAGCGGGTCAGTGCCCCGATCCCCAATTGCGAATCAGCGTTGTACGCCCAACGTACCAAGGAGGGTACGCCCAGCGTACTCCTTCTGTTAGGTTTTCATTTTGGGCCTAAGGAGATTGGGCTGTTATTGGGCTATTGGACTTTGGGCCGTGTCTGGACATTGTGGATGGAGTATTGTGGACTCACTAATTATTATGGACCTTGGATCTTGGCCCATTTGGTGAGGTGGGCCCAATTTAGTAAATTGGGCCAATATTGGGCTTTGCTTCGGACTTTTGGTCTTTGGGCCATTAGTGGGCTTGAGAGCTTATCTAGTGATGGGCCTTTCATATTTTGATTATGGGCCTTAGTCATGGGCCGGATTGAGTTAAGGGTAAATTGGTCAATTTACCCTTGGAAGGGTATTGTGCTTAGCCTAATAATTATTTTTGCTATGTTGGCTAGTTCGGGATTTTCAGTGAGTCGGTGATTCGGGAATCTGCTTCTTCAGTTCAGAGTTTTGGCAGTGGCAAGGTGAGTTATCCTCACTATATCAACAAGGTCTAAGGCACCAAGGCCGGCCCTTTTATCGGACTGAGATCCGGGTATCGTTGTTATGTTATTGCTCTGCTATGTTTGCATCCTGGTAGTTAGGATGGTATTATGTTAGAGACCTGGTTAAGGTTGGTATCCTGGTATATAGGATGATGCTATGCTAGTGACCGGTTAGGTCAGTATCCTGGTTAGGAGGATGTTATGTTATGTGATCTGTTAGATCGGTTGATTGAATGTGAATTGTTATATGCTTGAATGTTTATGTTCACGTGGTTGATGGACTGGGGTTGGGTTGAGGCGGGTCCTGCTTTGTGTTGTAGGCCAACATACCCAGGGCGGACCGGTTGTCCTGAAGGCCCAGCGAGCGGTCCGGATAGGCTGTAGGCCCCAAGAGGGCGGACCAGACGTGCCAAGGCTCGGAGAATGGACCAGGCCGACTAAAGGCCCGGTGCGGACAGACCAGTCATACTGTAGACTCAAAGAGTGGACCAGGTGGATTGAAGGCCCGGCGCGGGCGGACCAATCACACTGCAGACTCGATGTATATGGCTAGACTCGGAGGGTGAACCAGGTGGACTGTTGGCCGGTGCGGCGGACCAGTCACACAGTAGACTCGAAGTGCATGGTTGTTCTGTGTTCTGATATGATATGGCATGTTATGCGTGTATGGTATATGTGGTTGGTATTTTGGGGGTATTTCACTAAGCTTTCGGGCTTACAGTTGTGGTTTAATGTTTTTCAGGTTCTTCAGGAGACCGTGACAAGGCAAAGGCATGATCGTACCGCTCCTCATGATTATGTTTTATGATGTGGTTCTGGGAAGACTCTGATAATAATTGTGTTGAAAACCTTTTTGTAATAACATTATGAAAATGGGTTGTTTTTGAAAAGTTAAAATTGGTTGAAATTTTATGGTCGTTACAGAAGGATTTGAAAATACCTGGAATAACGAGATGTTACAATTTGATGCACTTAAAAAGCGTTGGTAGATACTTGCTAAGCCATCAATGTTTCATGAAGTAGATATGATATTACATAATATATACTAGAAGATGAACTCTACACATTCAGTCCTTATGACAGTTTCTCTAGTTTAGCCATGAAAAAATGATTTAATAGGGTAATATATTTCATTTTGTACACATTTAGTCATTAATATTTTTTTATTTCAAAATAAGTCGTTTTTGTTTTTGTACTAATTTAGTAGTTATGAATGATTTCTTTAGGTTTTTCTCACGACATCTTACATATGACAATCATTTATGAGGTGTTTGGGGCAGTTGTCTATCGCGACCTCGACTGCTTGGTTGCGTATGTCTTGTTGTTTGGCTTAGGTCTTGTATTCAGAACTTTGTAACTTCTTAATACGATATCAGATTTTAACGATCTTTATATCAATTTGTTCGTTTTTTGAGTCTACTATAATTTTCGTTAAGATTAGTTCCTTTAAAATATAATATATTTTTACTTACGATTTATAAAAAAACATTCATACATGTATTCATAAAAAATGTATGGATATAAAGACCGTACGTAAAATTATATTACTTTCTAATGGAGTAATATAAATGAAAATTGATGCAAACTAAAATACGAACGCATTGATATAAAGATAATTTAAATACGAGATTGTATGAATAAGTGATGACCAGGGCCGGTTCTAAGAATTTAAATGCCCATGACAAGGCAGAAAAAAAGGCCCTTACGCCCTAACGTGTAACAGCTAACCGATAACCTGTAATGCACTCCACATGTTTAACATAAATATAACCCTTCTTGAAAACTCATGGATAAACATGTACTATGTCTACACCCCTTTTTATCTTTTTCATTCAATTTTGAGGTGAATGACATGTTTCACCAACAACAACACACCGTATATCACTTGTTCATTTATATAATTTAATATCCATCAAACCATACCTTGAAGACAGTTCCTTAACATCTTATTACCCAACAAAATATTATCCAAGTCTTCATTAAACACTCCATTTTCATTATTTGGTTTCTTTACAAAACCCTCAAAAACATCATAATATTCTCCTGAATCTTTTCGCCTGGATCTATCCCTATACAAACACCATCTATAAAGTGTACATTTTCAACTTCTTGAAAACCTCTAACTTTTAAGGCTTTTGAAAATATGACTTTGTCTTGAAAATGTGGTTCAACCAAGATCTTTTCAACTTGGTGACAGCTATTACATGTTTCACTATGGAGATTATCATCTATAGTTATAACATCAATCTAACTCCATAAACCAGATTACTACATGCCCTTTTGAACTCTTCAACATACGTTATGATACCTTTTTGTTGGTGTTAATACTTAAAACAAGAAAAATTACAGGAACATTTCTGCAAGTCTTGTGTGTGCAAGAAACTTTCTTTACACAGGAACACACATATTTATTGATTAACTCCACAAAAGTTACAACTTACATGAGTTGATTTATGGAGTTTCAAACCATGTGTATGCATTCTTTCTAGCCTAAAATCCTACCTAGATGTTATTTTCTAAACCTGGAGTGGTAGAACCCTGATATTGCGTTCTCAGATACTAAAAAAACTTAAAGATTTGGGTTAGGAAAACTAGGAGTAACCTGGAATGGCATGAAAATTAAAACTTACATAAATCATGTTGATTTATTGAAAGTTTATCAATAGTATTACATTTGCTAGCCAACAATCTCATTTCAAATTAACACTAAACAATCAACATAACCTCATAATCTGATAATTCAGTGATTTGGCAATTCCGATTCAAGGCTTGGAACAAAAAGAAAGATGAAAGCTTTTACCTGGAAATCGTTGCACGCTGATACTATGTTGCACGCTACTAAATCAGTGGACAATTTCACAGAGGTGGTCGATTGGTTGTACGATTTTGGATATCAACTTCACTTCTGTCTTCTCTTCTGGTGGAGCGTGGTCAACGAGCGATTGATGACCTTCATCCGTTTCTTTTTGGGCTATTGTGTATATAAATAAAAAAAAACTTTGGGCCTCTAAAATAAATGGGCCCTGTGCATATGCCTTGTTCGCCCATGCTCTAATCCGAGCCTGATGATGACAAAAAAAACATGCCTAAGTAACCAAGTAGTTGAGATCGCGATGAACATAAACATAAAAAGCCTGAAACGCGTTATTAATGAATGTTCCACGTAAGATGTCGTGAGAAAAATCTAAAGAAATTATTCATAAATACTATATTTTTTTAACGGCAAAATGAATACAAAAACAAAAATAACTTATTTTGCATTAAGAAAATATTAATGACTAAATGTATACAAAAATATAAAGAACTAAATGTATACAAAGTGAGAAATATATTACCATATTAAATTATTTTTACTGGTTACCCTGAAGTAGCTGGTCATAAGGACTGAATGTATAATTTTAAGAAATTAAAAAGATAAGTATGAACGAAAAAAAAAAATCAATAACCAAATATGTAGGATTCTAAAAATATTTACTCTTCCCATCTTATATTTGTCAATAAATGTTTGTTTATTGAGCATCGAAAACTTCATTATTATTTATTGTACCTTCAAAATTATTTAAGCTAAGCTATTTTATGATTTAACCAATTTTATATAAATTAATAATTTTAACATTTTTGTATCTTGATGATCTTCACATTTTGTGGTACGTCGTTTATACTTTATACAATCCAAAAACAAGATATAATATTTCACACTTTTATGCAAAAACTATTTCGTCATGTAAAATCTACACTTCAAATTTACTTCCCGGTTCCTATTCCCGTTTAAATTTTCATTTGTCTCTTCTCACCTTCTCCATCGATTCATCCAAAAACACATTCTTACAAATCAAAATTTCTTCAGTAGTCAAATAATTGATCTGCTCTGAACTTCATCTTCCTTCTCTCAGCCGAATTTCTCCGGTAACTATGTCCGCCGGAATGGCAACAAACTCCAAAGGCCAAGCATGGTGAGTGAACAACGGATGTGTGTTTCTTTGATTCTCTTTTGATACGGATTAATTAAGTTCACTTTACTTGTTATTTGCAGGTTTTGCACCACCGGTTTACCAAGCGACGTGGTGGTGGACGTTAACGGCATGACCTTCCATCTCCATAAGGTTAGCTCGAAATGCTAACGCCATTGATGTTCTATGATTAGTTCGATGTTTATGTAAACTAACTGTTTGTTGAAATGTTTTCAGTTTCCTTTAATGGCTAAGAGTAAAAAGCTTCACGAATTGATTACAGAACAGGAGGCAAAATTTACTCCTGATACAGTTACAGACGAAAGAAATTCTGAAAATGAAGAGAAGGAAGAGATCCAGGCGGCGGCGGCGGTAGCGGAGGACGAGGAGCTGTACTGTCAGCTCAGGTTTTCTGATTTTCCGGGAGGCCCGGAGACGTTTGAGATGGCTGCTATGTTCTGTTACGCCGTGAAAATCGAGTTATCGTCGTCAAACGTCGCTTCTCTTCGTTGTGCTGCTGAAGTTTTAGAAATGACTGAAGAGTTCTGTGAAGATAATCTCATTTCAAAAACCGAAAGGTTTTTCTCTCAAACAGTGCTTCAAAGTTTAAGAGATTCAATCGAAACGCTGAAATCATGCGAATGTTTGATGCCTTTGGTGGAATCTCTCGGCATTGTTGAAAAATGCATTGATTCCATTGCTACCAAAGTTTCCGCCATGGATCCGTCTCTGTTCAGTTTGCCGGAGAACGAAGCAACGCCGATTGCTGGTGGCAGAAATATGGGAACCACCACCAGATCCACCGCCGGGGGAGATCGGTGGCTTGATGAACTCACATTCGTTACTTCTCCTCTTTTCATCCGTTTGATTATCACCATGAAAAGTCAGAATCTGAATCACGAAATTATCGAAAACTGTCTTCTTCTGTACGCCAAAAAACGCATCCCAGGGATCAATCGCACCAATAGGAAGCCATTACCATCATCTAAGCCTTCAGAGATTGAACAAAAAGAGCTTCTGGAGACGATAATTACAAATCTTCCTGAACAAAACTGCACACGATCTTCAACGACAGTGAAACTATTTTTTGGAATGTTAAGAACATCAAACATTTTGAACGCATCAGATGACTGTAAATCGATTTTGGAGAAGAAGATCGGATCTCAATTCGAACACGCCACACTCGATGATCTTCTTATGCCGAGTTACTCCTATCTCAGCGAGACATTATACGATGTGGATTGCGTCCAAAGAATACTAGCACAATTCCTCGATTCATCGGAAGACAAAACATCGGCGTTAATGCTCGTCGGAAAATTAATCGACGGTTACCTATCAGAAATCGCATTAGATGCGAATCTCAAACCCGACAAATTCTTCGAACTCGCCGTTGCTTTGCCGGAACAAGCGAGGCTCTACGACGACGGACTCTACAGATCCGTCGACGTCTACATCAAGGTATCAAAAATCCAAAAATCTCCGGTAACATAAACTCGCCGGAATTTCTTTCTCACGAATGCTAACAATACGCAGGCACATCCATGGATAACAGAATCCGATCGAGAAAAAGTATCCGGAGTATTAGACTGCCGGAAACTAACACTAGAAGCATGCACACACGCCGCCCAAAACGAACGCCTCCCACTCCGAGCAGTAGTGCAGGTGCTGTTCTTCGAACAGCTCCAGCTCCGGCACGCAATCGCCGGGACACTAATGTCTGCAGACATGGCCATGGCTCTGACCCATTCTGACTCCGATAAGTCACCAACAACTACACGACATGGAGTAACAGAACACGACGAAACGGTGGTTACTACCGGGGATGATGATGATGACGATGTGACGTGGAGGGCGGCAGTGAGGGAGAATCAGGTGCTGCGACTAGGTATGGATACCATGAGGACGCGCGTGCATGAGTTGGAGCGTGAGTGCACGACGATGAAGAAGGCGATTGAGAAGATTGATAAAGTGGGGCCTGATGGGTGGAGGAAGAAGTTTGGGTGTAAATTTAAAACGCAAGTGTGTGATTCGCATGAGCAAACGGTTGTAGAGACTCGAAAGGGGCGGAGGACTCATCGGACTCACCATCATCATTCAAGTCGATAATTATTCAAAGGGAGTGTAAGTTGATACAAAAAAAAAATTTTAATTAATTTTGATTGTTGTTTGAAGTATGAAGAATTTAATTTTGATGAGTCGTTGCTGATGAATTGAAGGGTATATACGTTCTTGGTCTTCATACATTTAAGAGAAACTGGAAAAAAATAATAGTTTAACAAAATATAAAGATAGAAATAAAGTAAATATATAAAATAAATAAAAAGTAAATTAATCTTTATATAGTTTTTATATTGGATATATTAAAATGTAATGTGTTTTTTCAAGATGCGAAAAGTAAACAATTTATTTTAATCTTTCGACTAACGAGATGGATTAGATTAATAATCTAAGAAGCCAAATGCCTACTAAGAATAGTGAATGTGTTTTTGTTAATTATTTATGGTTTTAGTCCAAACAAATTTTAGACTTGTATTAGTGGTCAACAACGGGATAGTTTTTGTGGTTTTGCTATGCCAAATTTGATATATTTGAGATTAGTTCATAACAAACTTGAAAGGACCATATTATAACTTTTTTCACATTATTTTAACATTTTTCTTAATATTTGCTTAATTAAAAAAATAAAGATAGGCCCAACCTCTCTCTCTCTTCGTTACCACTCAAACTTCTTCTCTGGAGATTAAAACATACACACAATTCACATATACATACATATACTACTTTCCCTTCCTTGAAAAAGAAACACATAGGGCGGACACAGGATTTCATAGTAGGGGTTGCATGGGAAGATTAGGGGTTGCATGATAGTAGAAAAAATAAAAATTTTAAAAAATTTCGAAAATTTTTCCACTGCGACCGGAAAATTTAAGGGTTGCCGGTGCCACCCCGGAACCCCCCTAAATCCGCCCCTGAACACACACACACACACAAATACACTAACGATGAAGATGATGACAAAGAAGCTAAATTTGAAAGAGTTTTACCATTCTCTAACACTAAATCATACTACCATGTGCTACACATTCCTTAATACAACTGTAACACCATCACAACGTCATCCGCCAGCATAGTTGCAACGCCACTACAACATAGCCTATATGTAAAATTTTCTTCCTTTTACATCCTCTTGTCTACCGAATTCTTTTTTTCTTCGTTTATATCTCATGACCTCTCTCATTTTGTTATATTTGTCGCATACACACATGATGTGCGTGTGAGTCCCCTCCCGTTATTCGATCATAGAATAAACCTACAGATGTGTGATTATGTTTTTCCCTTTATTGGTGCTCTTCTAGGTTCTCTTTTGAATTTAAGGGCCACACACTCATGAGATAAAAGTTATAAGGGGTTTTAGTGGCTTTGATTTGCAGAGGGATGATGGTTATTTCATCATCTTTATAATGGCGGTGATTTCATCTTGATCACGATGGTGGAAGGTAGGGTTGGTAACTAGATGGAGATGGAGATTGTTAGAAATAGTGTCTAAGATAGGGATGAGCTTTGGAACCGGGCCGGTTCGGAATTGGAATCGGTTTTCCTATATTATAAGAACCGGGAACCGGACCGCCGGTTCTAGCGCCGATTCCAGTTCGGGTTTCTCGGTTATTTTTCAAACTAGAACCGATTGAAATGCTGTAAATGATATGTTATCTACTGAAACTTGTAAATAATTCAATATTTAACCAAATTATGACTTTTTACATTCAAAATTTAAGTATATACACTAAATTAAATGATGAAAAAAAAAGTAATTCCGACTTCATACGAGTGAGTTATGCACATTTTAAAAGTGGGACGGATTCCATAAAATAAAAACAAAATGCTGAAATAGAAAATATGTAACATTGATATGGTGTGTTTCGAGGTCTATATCTAATTCAACATCTAACCAAATTATGTGTTTGTATAGTCTAAAATGAAGTATAAACATCAAATTACATATTGCAAAAAAAATTAAGTAATTCTGACATCATATAAATGAGTTATACACATTTAAAAAAATAGGGCAGATTAAAAAAAATAATAAAAAATGTTGAAATAGAAAAAAAAGCAACATCGATATTCTTTCTTTCGGGACATGTGTCTGATTCAATATCTAACAAAAATATATGTTTGTACAGTAAAAAATGAATTACAAACTCAAAATTACATATTGGAAAAAAATCAAGTAATTCCGACTTCATATGAGTGAGTTATACGCATTTTAAAAAACGGAAAAAATATCAATCCGGTTCCGGTTTTAAGAACTAGCACCGGTTTTCATAAAAATGGAGAATCGGTGAGCGGACATTATTACCAATTCCGGTTCCGGTTTCACTTCTGGCGGTTCAAATGCTCATCCCTTGTCTAAGGTCATCATTATTGATAATATTTCTAATAATAACATAGTCCTTTTTGGGTTACATGTAATAACAAATATGAGTGACATTGGTTAAAGAATAATTATAGAGATTTGGTTTGTTAATTAATTAAGTCTTTAATTAATTAAATAAAACTTGTAGACTAAAAGGACATGAGTGTAAGAATATGATATTTATATGATTACCAAAGATAAATATAATTACTTAATAAGCATGTAATTATCTTTTTAGGTCTAAATCATTCCCTATAAATAGTGACACCCAGAACAAGATTTGATAGTGGATGAAATACTGAAAACCCTCAGAGCATTCGGTGGTGCACTCAATTCTCAAAAACCATAGTTTTCCCATTGCACATGCTGCTTAGAGCTTCTTACGCTCCGTGTACCCATAAAAGAAACACTAATCATTTAGGGGTTGAGCTATTTATTTGTTCTTTGATTCTATTGTTGTTGTTTGTGTCTTGGGTATGATTCCATCAGAGGGCTTTTGGTTTGGATCCTTGGCATCCAATGAAAGTGGAAATAACAAGATTCCAAGCAAGGAGGTCTTTAGCTAACAATAAGGTATGTGATTCTCATCTTTCTTGGAGTTGCAATAATTGTATGAACATAAGATCCTTGTAGGTTTTCATTTGAAAAAATGACTAAATTAGTATAATGAACAAGCTTAGGATGTGGGATCCTCAATATTTTGGCTGTGCAATGGATTTGGCCCAACACATTAAGGAAAAAATCAATCCATTAAAAGCAATGGATTTGGGGATCTAGGACTCTGACAACCAACATAATTAAGTAATTACTCATCCTTTAACCTAAATTTCAAAAACACAAGGACACACACAGGAGGAACCTATCGAAGTGGTAACAAAATCGACAAACTACTGACAGTGGCTTAAACACAAGAAAAAGGTCACATGGTCTATGCTATAAATATGATGGCAAGCGCCATAAAAATCATCATTGTAGATCTCAAATCAATGTCATATTGGGAGAAAAAGAAGAAGACATGATGTGGGAGGATGACATGGAACTTATTGGAAACAAATAGGAACCATCCATACTTGATTCCAAGGAGGTTAAAGATCGCATCAAAGTTTCTCTCAACTCGGTGGTATTGGGGTATGAAGTCTTGTCCAACATGGAGCACTTGGAACTCAATGGAGCCCTTAGGATTCATCGAGCATGTGACAAAGGAATGGATCAACTAAGAAGAAAATGGATCTCCTAACAAAGGACATTATATGCCAAAGTAAGTGGAGATGCCACAAAGTTACTTGATATGCCACCAAGTGGCTGGATATGCCATCAAGTGACAGGATATGCCAAAGTGACACGAGATGCCACCAAGTGACAAGATATGTCATTCAAGAGGTGGATGCAACATATTAGATCATGATGCACTACCAAGGTTCATGGTGTGCCATCATGGCTCCTGATGTGCCACTCGGGTGTAAGTTCACTAGGATACTCAAGATTGTCCAAATGTTGTTCAGAAGAATGAATATGTTCATATAGGATGTTCCATGTAGCCGATGCGTCATCTTGATGGCATATGCACCATCATGATGTGCCATTGAGATAAATGATGTGCCATCATGTGTTTTATTTATATTCAATAGTTTTGAGACCATAGTTAATTAGGTTATTATTGAGTTTCACTTCACATGTTTTTACTTCTTAAATAATTGGATGATTCGAACATCCACAACCGATCATACTTTTGGAAGTAAGTAATGAATTAAGACTGTCATGAATCAGACTGTAGATTGTCTAAGGGGTTAGACATAGCAATGGTTTGCTGCAGTATTCATGAGTACTTTTGAAATGGGAATTTAAGAATTGGATTAACCCACACTCAGAGAATTACTTCATGGATTTTATCACGAGTAATTTTGAGATGATAATATCTTATATTCTTGAGACGAAGTTACATGAGTTGTTCTTTACGAGCCATTTATGTATTGATGATACGTAAATGCATCAGTAACTTGATGTTATAAAACGTATTGTTATGTATGATTTGATGAGTAAATAGTACAAGCATATAAGTCGAAGTTTATCTGTTCCTCTTTCCCTAATGGGAAAAATGATATTTGTGGACCCCTCGATGATTTGATGATGACATCTAAAGCACTTGGCTAGCATGAACTGAATTGATGTGTTCAATTAGTAGTCTGATATTAGTCATAATAAATCAGAAATTGGGAAACAAATCTTGGACAGAGAGATTGATTATAATCCATGTCTCATGTCCATACGATATCTTATAGAGCGAAGGAATATTTGATCACTTATCTAAGGACATGTAACTGACTTGGTCAAATTTCGATAGCGGCTTTTGGTAGCTACAATTTGCTAGTCAATTTAGTAGTTATACTGACAATTATAGTTATTAGACTTATCCAAGTGGGAGACTATTGGATTAAGGTGTGACCTTATGGGATCATATGTCAATAGCAATGTTACTCAATAATGATTCTTTAGCATATAGATCCAACAGAGTCTGTCTAAAACCATGCAAAAAGAATGAAAAGATATGTGGAGTGCCTTGAAAGGCTAAATATGAATTTCAACGAGGAGTTGGCCATAGACATGGTCCGTAACTCTTTTCCACCTTGTTATGATCAGTTCATTTTGGCTTATCATTTGAACAACATAGAAACCACATTGGCCCAACTCCACAACCTGTTGTGAACAGCTGAGTCAGGATTAAAGAAGAATCAAACTCCTAACTCTACTAATGCTCCTGTCCTTCCCATTGGGAAAAACAAAGGAAAGAAAAGGAAAGGTGATCCTAAGTAGAATCGGAAGGGCAAGGCCCATTTTGGGTTGTCTAGCAATGGCCCAAAAATAAAGCCCAGTTCTGACATTCCTTTTGTTAGTGATCCTAAAGAGACCATTTGCTTCTATTGCAATGATAAGGACCATTGGAAGTGAAGCTTCCCGACGTACTTGCAGGAAATTAAGGATGACAAGGTGAAGCCATCGTCAACATCTATTTACAATATTCAAAATAATAACTCACAACCTACTCGTTCTTGGGTCCTTGATACAGGATGTGGTTTTCACATTTGTTCTGATTTGCAGGGACTAAGAGAAAGTAAAGAGGTGGAGCATGGCAGGATGGATCTAATCATGGATAAAAGGTGATCTTCCCCTATTACCAAGATTGGAACTTATAGTCTTATGCTTAGTAGTGATGTTAGATTAGATTTAGTTAGTTGTTGCTATTCGCTAGAAATGATGCGAAACATTTCTTTTCATGCACTTTTTAGAAAAGGTTTTCGATATTCGTTTAATGACATGAATGGATCAATTTTGGTTTATGAAAATGGAATTTTTATATTTGAAGCTTTACCTTGTAATGGTGTGTATGAAACTGTGATTTGTGTTGATATCTTAGGTAATAGTGTATTTCATATTGATTCGTCTAATGGTTTAGACAAGGCATGTTTGTGGCATTGTCGTGTTGGGCATATTAACAAGAAACATATCGCCCAACTCCAAAAGGATGGAGTGTTGGAATCATTTGACTTAAGACCAGATGATGAATGCGAATCTTGTCTTTTGGGGAAGATGACAAAATCATATTTCACTGGATCTTGTGAAAGCGGTGAGGGTTTACTGGGCCAGTAGCATTCATATAGAACGAAGTGGACTATCTAATGTCCATGTGATGGTTGGTTATGTCACCCCTTGTTCGATCAGGAAGGCTGTTGGAGCCGTATTGGCAAGCAGGCTAGGATAGCTTCTGTTAGGTAGACTCTTGGTTGGAGTCTCATGGTGTTATCGTGTGTAAGGCTATCAACTTTAGCAACTGGTTGGTAATTCGACACTTCAGTTAATTGGTAGGCCAGTTTAGAACCTAGGAGATCTCAGCTAGATTGAAAAATGGAATTTTTAGTATAGGGATGTGATTGTACATTGGTATGACACCGATGATTGAGACTCGCGTTAGGAGTCACCTATGATTTTGAGTGAAGGGTTCAACAACAATGAATATTCAGGGATTATGTTTTCAAGTTATTAGCAAAATAATTCAGGGTCGGAAGGGTCTCATTCAGTCTGGGTTGTGAATTTGAGTCTTTATGGATGTGGGAAGAGATGATTTTATTTGTTGGGAAGTCAGACACTGTTTAGGGTTTCCAGTTTTTGGGCAAAGTAGTTGGGTTTTCTTTCATTGGCCGAGGACATAATGATAATGCTCAGTTCTTCGTCAAGATGAGTGATTTCTTCTAAGAATGGGCTTGGATAACAATATTGGAAGATGGTCGACTAGTGTGGCGGTGGAGGTAGTAAGGAATAATTTTGAGGACGGAATCTAATTTAAGTGGGGGAGAGTTGTAACACCGTGTTTTAGATCATTACTTAATTCGAGTTGTGGAACGAAGTTCAATCATGAAAAGGATTTGCTATTTGAGAAAGTAAAATTGGACCTTATTAAAGATTGATCACATTGGTTGTGAGGTCTAAACCCTTGATTCGTAAGCTGGCCCCAAAGGGAAGAAAAGGGAAAGTTATAGATTGAGATTCTTGCATGAATTAGGGTTTTACTTCAGTAGATGATTGGAAAAAATTAATTAGATAGAATTGCGGGTCTCTTCAACACCTTTCCGTGCATATAAAGAACGCCGAAAACGAAGTTGAAATGAAGAAGTTTTAGTTGTTTGGAGTTGAAGTGGAAATTAGGGACTTTTGAATTACACATGGTGTAACTTGCTGATATTGGATGCGAGTTTAATGAATTACGTAGGGCATAATTTATGTTACATAGTGCATAATCTGGGCAGATCAAAACCCTAAGTCTTTGGTTTTGAGCCCTGTTTAAGGGCTGCAACTTATGGGAAACCCTCTCATTACTAGCCGCCATCACCTAAGATCATTTATTGAGAAACCCTAACACCCTCTCACTTATTTTTGATCCTTGGCATCATTTATGAGCTTATTTGTCCATTGGAAGGTTGAATCTTGAAGAGCAAGGTGGTGTCAAAGTGTCTAGAAGAAGAGTTCACGTATAGATCCAACAAGGTTACATCATTCCTGAACCATTGTAAGTAAAAAGCTTCTAACTTGCTCATTGGTTTCATAGATCTAGTCATTTGTCATACTTCCCACTTTTTGGTCATTTTAGTGCATAAAGTTTAGATATTGAAAGTTTGTGATCTTGTTATGCATAAAGTTGGAAACTTTATCCATCTAAACATCATAATGATTCAGATATGAAGGTTGGAGACCTGAACTTAATGTATTAAGTTAAGAAAGATGAATTTTCGGTCCCTTTGAGACCTGAAGGCTAGATCTTGGTTGTTGGGACGACCTTAATGGATAAAGTTGGAAACTCTATCCATTATGGAGCTAATATAAATCAGATCTGAACTTTGAGTGAAAGGTCTTAATGTATTAAGTGCAAAAAATAAAGTTTGGCAAGGGACATCGTATGCACGACGTAATCTGGGCTACGTCCAACGTAGCTTGATTCTTGCTTGTTTGCTGGATAAGACACTATGCCCTACATATATTAAGATATATGCCACATCTTACTCAACGAAAGGTTGACCATTAACTTTTTGACCACTTTGACGTTTGGTTAACTGTGAGGGGTTAAGGACTTAGAAGGGCAAAATGGTATTTTTCCCAAATGAGGATTTACTTTGGTATTTGGAATTGCTAAGTTGGAGTATTTAGCTTAATTTCTAATGAGGGTTTGGTTTGTAGATATGTTAGTGGGAGAGACTTTAGCACCAACGGCTCGTGTGTGAGATTTATCCGTTACCAATCAAGGTGCGTCTCCTCACTATACTTATGAGTCGAAGGTACCAATGTTGGCCCACTGGATTATGTTATGCAGGAAGACCAGGCAGTGGTGCCAGCCAATTGTATGAAATACTTGGATATGGTCCCTAAAAATTGTATGCAATACTAGGGTCTAGATCCTATCAGTTATATGTAGGATGCTAGTTGTGTTTGTGATGCTTGCATGGAGACCAGGATGTGGCTCTTGGAACTTGTTTGTAAGAACCGGGTTTTGGCCCTTGGCTTAGCAAGGAAAGACCATGATACGGTGATCGAGGTCGTTGTATCTGTAAAAAAATAAACCAACTAACCTAAGTAGATAGGGTAAGTCGGGTCGAATCCACAAGGAGTTCGTGGTTAAACATTGTGTCAAAGTAATAAATAAAGAGAAAAGTATTACTAGCAATTGTCACGGAAAAGATTAAAGTAAAAATCAAACAAACATTTGGAGATTTATTAATTAAAATGAGAAAACTAGAGTACTCTCGGTTTAGTTATAGACAGTTTAGATTCACACACTTTCTTCCCTAGAATCCTAATTCAGTTACTTAGATGCAATTGGGGTTTATTAACTTGTAACACATAGTTTGGGTACATAATATGTTCATTCAACTAATTATCTTACTCCTTTATGTCTAAATGAATTGGGAACAATTAGTGAACTAGCAATAAAATCTATTACGACTACCTATTACCATATTAAGATTCAATATCATAAATTGGAATAATATATGTTGATTCAATCACATGTATTTATTCCTAAACTAATTGAACTTGGAACAAATGATGAATTGGCAATAAACTATCTTAATTATGACATCAAACAACTTCATACAACCCAATTTCAATCGTAATTACCAAAAGATCATCATATGAAGCATAAAATAACAATTGAAATTAATTAGAATCAAGTAATAATCAAGTGTGTTCATCCAAAAGTCATAAACATCCCCGGAAGTAACCCTAACGGTTTAGCCTTCCATTGAGTTCATAAAACAAATAACTTGATTAAAATGAATAAAATGCATAATAGAATTCATAAACAAATGTAGAATAATCAAACAAATGTAGCCTAATGATCATTAAAGTATAGAACAAATAAACCTTGGGGAAGAAGAAATAATTCTGGAAAATAAAGAATTGATGAAGATTAACCAATGAAATGATCTTCACTTATAGCTTGGTGATGAATTGAATCGAATCTTGCCTTGAATCCAGATTGAAATGGAATGGAATTGTGTATCCAAATGTTTCCAAGGGTTTTAGAAGCCTTAAGAACGTAGGGAAAACTCTGAAAATCGCAGGTGGGAGCCCTAAAAACGAATGCATAGATCCCTATTTATAGTGTGTGGCAGAAAATAATGAAATTGGGCGATGTGAGACGTTGGACGTCCCAGGAGACGTCTTAGACATCATGTATAACGCCCATGTGTTCTTTGTACGTCCTTGCATGCCATCTTTCGTCCTTGAAATACACTAAAAAATGGCCAAAAATGTCAGACGTCTTAGGGGACCTCTTAGACGCGTCCTAGAACGTCCTTCCTTGAGTTCAATACTTTCCGAAACACGCCGTTCCAACATGAGACGTCCCTAAAACGGCCAGACATCCTAGGGGACGTCTTAGATGCCATGTAAGACGTCGACGGGGTCCTCTTTTCCTTTCCGCTCCGAAATTCACCCAGATGTTGACTGATTGACCTGGACGTCTTAGGGGACGTCTTAGACGCCTGGAGGCGTCCTTTATCTCCCGTGCAAGTTTTGGTAGTGAAAACGACATAACTAGCAGAAACACAAAACATGAAAGTTGTAGAAAATCGTGTCTTGTTTGCAGAACTTCTTTAGTCATGTCAATCAGAGCTCCAGAACTTGAGATATGATCAAAACAATGAAAAGTGTTTTACTTTCCCAGCAACATTTCTTTATTCCTTGAGCAATTCGTTTTACTTGCAGGTTCCACCCACTTTTAGTACGATATATTGACCTGCATATGAAGTTCAACAACTCATCAAAGTAGTGCCATTCTTGGGCAATTACACATCAATTCAATGTAATTATGACAATTTAACACATTCATAAAATACACTTATCAAACCTCCCCAACTTTATTCTAAACTCGTCCCGTGATTGGCCTGAAATAATCAGTGTAGGCTTACTCTCTTATCCTAAGAAAAACTCAATAGAATCAGGAATTCCATACTTTTTGTCACAACATTTCCAAGAGCACAATATATTGATTTTGGGGATTATTATTTTCTTATCTAGACTTTTAAACTCAAAACACATGTTATGCTTATTTTACTTTGTTGTTTGAAACCTTCCACTTTTTGAACCCTTTCCAACAATCAACCTCATGAGTAATCAGTTGAACTCATTGCCAAAGTCCCCTTTTCAAGGTTCACTAACATATTTAGCGCGGTCGGTAACACTTAATGGACCAACCCATACACTCTCGCTATCGAGGGGTCACATATTGTTTCACACAAATGTCTTCAACTTGAACTTTTCTTCATATTTGTATTGATTGAGCATTCTTCAAGTTCTTTAATGACTTCATCGGATTTGATCATCTTTGTATTTGACTTGAGCTTGGTTATATATACTTTGAAGTTCTTAAATATCGTTTTGATGCTTTTTGATTGTATGATGACACATATTGTTCGGTTGGGTCCTTATTTGAAAGATCGTAGGCTCGAGCCAAAAACCTTCATTTTTCAAACACTTGGGTATTTCACATAACAAATTTTTAACTAAATATAGATATTACCACACCGGCTGAGCAATCCACAAAATCAATATTAATTAAATATTATGAATCAATGTACAAAACTCCTATCATTTTCCATTTTGATGAGTTACATTCAAGATATAGAGATGCTAATAACTCATCACATATTTCATGGAACCAACCCAAGAGAGAATAATAATAATAATAAGTTCAAGATGGCAGTACATTCATCCCAAATAAAAGACATAAAAATCAAAAGAAAAATAAAATAAAAAGAAAAAGGAAAAGTCTTTAACAAACAACCATAAAAATAAAAATCAAAAGAGGATCTCACCAAAGTTCACTAGGGGGCGGCTAAGGAGGATAACGTGGGTATGGTGGAGGATACCCAAAGATCAATCCAGCTAAATCCTCAAAGCGAGTAGAGTCATCTGTAGCTGGTGGTGGCTGATAATGCTCATACTCGAATGGTGGTGGATAGTTGCTCGGATCCCCGGATCGGTAGAAGACCGGAGCTGGAGCTCGGTATCAATACTGTGGCTGATCAATGTCCATCGGTTCATACCGGACATGACTCTGTCTGTAGGCGGCATATACATAATACTCATGCTGGTACAACTGGCGAGTGACAACACTATAAGTGTTGCTAGCTATAATGCCAACCTGTCGCATCTTCTCAGTAAGATCAACTAGTGCCGTGTCGACACCCTCCATCCATATATCTCTTCTTCCCATCCAAGACTCCACCTCCTGATTATGCGTATTTTGCCTCCCTACAAAATCCTCCCAAGCCGCCTGCATGTTCCATCCCTGACCTGCTGCTTGTGCCTGTTGATGCTGCTGATCCCCCTGAAAATCACCAACGAATGGCTCCTCATCTCCCACTTCCGAGTGGTGCCGTGTATGTCAGGTTTGTGGCGGAATCCACCAGAGTATGTCTCCCATTTATAATTTGAAATGAGATATGTCAAAAAGAAGTAGAAGTGGGGCGAAGGATACGCTGGTATGATGTAGCTCATGGGACCCTGATCCTATTTCCTAGCTCCCTAGTCACATATGTCGATATCAAGGCAACATGGGGGGTAGTGACTCTGTGCTGGATATCAAAACAGGACCATATGTTGCACATAGCATTATATACATAAGAGATAAAGATAGATCCTGTCATCAATCCATATAATACATATAAATCCTGTGTCCTCACCGCCCTAGGATCACTATTCCTCGGGTTCATATTTTTCGTGACAATGTTATGCAATGCTTTTGCTAAAGGCACAAACTCGCGGAACCTGTTGTATGCCCTCGTCCCCTCACGAAATACTGTGTGGTATACTTCTGTCATGATAACCCCGGGGTTACCCCCCCTCGTGTCAATACATCTATACTTGGTCGGCTGATTCTCAAGATCATGTAGATGATAGCCAGTATCTACATTAAACATGTGACAACCTGAAATTTCCATTATGTACAAACCATATCGAGACAGTAGAAGATTAGAACAGTTACAAAGAATTTCCATACTTTTGGGTATAAGTTTGAGTATTTCAGGATTTACACTTAAGGAGATATCAGGAGAGTGGATGCACTAGAGTTTTGTGCAACACTGTTATTTCAAAACCCTAGGATATTAGAGTTCATTTCGTGAATAAAATATTTTCTGCCAAAAATCCCAGGACTATATATAGGATTCTGAACCATATTTATTCATTAGTTACATTTCCAACTAGAGAAAAGCCGAATTCTCTCTCAAGGATCTTCGGACTTTCGTTCCGGAAAGTGATTACTTCTATCTAGTGTTGTTTTAAAGCTTCTTATATGCTTAATACACTAAAAATCATAGGAAAACACTAAGATCTGAGAGTTTACCGCCCAAGAACACCTTGGGGAGTAAACTCTTTTATAAGGGCCAAAGTGTGCCCAATGTCCCTCCAAGCCTTGGAACTCAACCTAGAAACTACAATGACATGTTTAGACCACAAAATCATTAAGAATCAAAGGCTAGAAGTGAGTTCACGGCCAAGGCTGTTCTTGGGCCGTGAACTCCATTTTTAGGTGCCAAAACACCCTAAAAGCCTTCCTTAAGCCAAGAGACTAGTTTAGACATGTACCCTAATGAGTTTAGGACTAGCAAACACCATTAGAACACCAAGAGTAAGGTGTTCACGGCCCAAGAAGTTCCATGGCCGTGAACTCCAAACAATAGTGCCAAATGGTGCTATAAACTCTTCTAAAGCCTTGTACACTAGCATAATTTAGTTCCTAGTTAAATTAGGGACTTGAAAACACCAAAAACACCCTCCCAAGGGAGATTACGGCCGTAATATCCAAGGTATATGGTCCCAGGGCTGCAAACTCCTAAAAGGAGTTATATAATGCCCTAAACTCTTCCGTAGACCAAGCCATTAAGTAGGAATTCTTATTAGGGCCTTATAGAGCATCAAACATAAAATGGTCATATAAGTATGAGCTTATGACCGTAAACTCATTTGGTAGTGCCATTAGGGTCGTGAACTCCCTTATGGAGTTTTCCTTGAACCCTACACACAATAGCTTTTCCCTACCACACTTAGATGCAATCTTAGAGGCTAATAACACTTGATAAAGGTGTTTAGCATGTCCTAGGGTGTCTTGATTTGTTATTAGTTGTTTATAGACTAATTTGATACATATATGTGATATTATATGTTAACTAGGATCATAGAGTGTGTTCAAGACTTCACTTGACACCTAGCCATCCTACTTCTTCAGTTCTTCAGTACCACTCACAACAGGTGAGTTCATACCCCTTACTCAATGTTTTAAATGTTTTTAAATGTTTTATGGGGGGGGGGGTACAAGTAGAATCATGCTAGTTATTATATCAATCACATGAGATTAATAAGCAGCATTTACATGATTTGCTACTCATTAGCCGTTTTACCAAACAGTTTCTTCACATGATTTTCATAAACGTTTTATATGTTTAAAACTCCTTATTAAACTGTTCATTATGCACTATATGTTTCATTTCAAACTCATTTATAATTGTGTTTCAAACAAATGTTTCTTTATACTTAGACTGTTTTATCAAACACATGCTTTCAACCCGTTTTATGGATTGACATCAAGTCGATCTTTTCTTAGATAGAAATCATGTTCAAAAGGTTTTACAAAACTTATTTTATGCTTTTATATTGTAAATTTCATGCCTATATATGTATAGTTATATAAGAAATGTTGGAAGGACTAAGGAAGGCTATCCACCCTATTTCCTTTTCGCGCTTGAGATGTGGTCTGGTGGGATATCGGGTACTCGTCCGAAGGTCGTTTAAATATTAGTTATATATCCTGTGTACATATATAGTCATAAAGGTTCTTCCAGTTCATTCAATACCCTTGGGTAGCAAGGGTATACATCCATGTTCATACATACCAATTACATTACTAGTAAGCTACCATATGGGTAGTTTAGGAAGATATTAGAACCATTACTAGAACGCGATATCATACAATGAGTCAGTTCATTCATGAGTCAATACTTGCTAGATAGAGAGAACGTACATTACAGCTAGTACACACAGCACATTATTATACATGCTAGATAGAGAGAGAACACACATTATAGCTAGCACACGCAAAACATTATAGTACATTACTATATAACTACATGAGTACGTTTACATGATTACTTTTACATGAGTACATTTACATGATTACATTTACATGAGTACATTTACTTATATACGTTTACATAGAGATCCTGTTATAAGCATGCCTATATATGTATAGTTATATAAATAATGTTTAAAGGACTTAGGAAGACTATCACTATCCACCCTATTTCCTTTTCGCGCTTGAGATGTGGTCTGGTGGGATACAGATATCCGTCCGAAGTTCGTTTAAACATTAGTCATATATCATGTGTACATATATGGACATAATAGTTCCTTTCAGTCAGTTCAGTACCTTTGGGTAGCAAAGGCATACGTTCATATACTTTTACATGATTACGCTTACATGAGTACGTATACATTGATACGTTTACATGAGTGCGCTTACATATACGATAGTAGGACAGACATCACTAGGTGTTATAGCATGGAACAAGTTCAGGATCTAACTATACCAATGAATAGCAACGCTTTGTGATAGTTATATCGGTATACATGATCATAGTAATGTGGATGTTCACGGCGTGCAAATATGCAGGGGTCATGTAAAGGTCCCAAAATCCCTTTGACAGCGGAGCGTCTAGCCTGGGATCAATCCATCACATTATGCCTTATCCCTCAAATAAGGCAATAGGAGTACAGAAGTAGTCACTTATTACAAATACTACAGTACTTATAAGAATTACCTTGGACTTAAGGTAATTAGTACGGTTGTAGTTCGACACTACACCATAGTACTATTTCATTTTCCCATTACATTCACTTCGTGAACATTCACACGACGCACGGTAATGTAGAAACTATATTTTTGGTTAATGATAGTCAGATTTGGGAAAAAACACACTCTTACAAGAGACACACACAGACACTAGATGCCTTGGTAGAAGGATACGATTAGTAGGAAACATAGGGCTTCCTAGGATCATTCACAACATTTTCAATACTTAAAGTTCATATACATACAAATACTTACATACAAATTAAGACACTAAAATACTTATGATCGCACCAGCTTTAAAGCTGATACTCGCTATCAAAATAACTTGTACCCTCAGGTCAACCATAGACAGGTAACGATGCAAGGTTCATGGAAGATGGTGCTCGTTCTAGACGCATATTTCATTTTGATTTATGCTTTAGTGTTTATCATAATTTGACAGAACACACTTGTATTAAAATTATATTATTAATGCAATGGATGAAGTTGTTGCTTGTTTACTACTTTTCATTATTGTGATACTGTACATGACGTCCTCCGCCCCAGAACGTTTCCGCCGTTCTTGGTTTTGGGGTGTGACAGAGTGGTATCAGAGCATTGTTTATAGTGAATTAAGTATATCAACCCATAAAATATATATAGTCTATAAATACAATGGGATTAAAAATACTCTGACCAAGAGTTTATACTTTAAATAATAAAATATTTAATTAAGTATACGTGCTGTATTCATACTAAAATCAGTGTCACTAGGACAGTACAAAAGAATTACGATTGTTGGGCAACACAGGTGGACTTAGAGACATATAGTCAAAACTGGGAAGATATAGCTTGATCAACTATATTATCCAAGGGTTAACTAACATGTGCCTAAGTGTAGTTGTGTGGTTGCAACAAGTCTAAAATCTTACCAACCCTACCACAATGAGAACAGTAGAACATAACATTAAACTTAAAATACTATAGGAGTATTTGGTGTTACTATAAGTACTTTATACTTAAGAACTAAAACGGTATCTTCATTACTAAGTTGATAGTTGCTAAGTGGATACACTAAGGCTATATGTAATTAGGATGTTATAGACTTAGAATCTGTGAAAATTTTACTTTACCCCTATTCTGTGTGAATTTGGAGTTAAGGTCACATATTCGAAGGCCTATCATGTTTCGATTACGTATAACTAGTATGCACTTCACAAATAGCGATGTAACTAATGAGGATTTTCTAAATAATTATCTAGATAGTTCGTCTAATAATTATTTTCTTACCCCAATTCTCGCGTAGATAACATGGCTGGACTCCATCCCCACGGCAACCAGTACCTTCCGAATGAGGTCATTGCTGGATGGTTTGAAGAAGAACCAGAGAATGATCATCATATCCTTATGAATGATCACCATGATGAAGACCTTTCGGACGATGCTAACTCCGAACCAGAGGTTGACAACCTACCCCAGGCAGCTCCCGTTCCAATTCCTAACCCTCGTCCGTCTTTTCATGGCCCGACGCCTGAGTGGGTGGAATGCTTGGAAACATGGAGCCAAGGACAAGACCAGCCCATGCCATTTAATGGCGACCGAAGCTTTTACGACCTGAGCAATGGGGGCTCAGCAGACAGAATCTTGCCAATCTTGGTCCGCAAAGTGGATCGAAATGAGATTCAAGGCAGGACAGCCCTACATCAGATCACCGAAGTTGTCGTCGATGCGAGAATGCATACCCTCCGCACCATTCGTCTAGAAGATGATCGCGAGAGATCAGAGAGAAACCATGAAACCTTGCTGCAAGCACTGGTTGAGTCCCGAGCCGAAGTTATAGAGCTCCGAGTACGCCAGAGGGTGTACGAAAGACACCTACTTGATGTGGAACGTCAACTGCTGAACTGAGAGTTCACCAGAGGGATGACCGTCGACAGTAGTAGATGCCTTACTTTATTTTCCTTATTAAAAGGAATCATTTTTCTGTTTATGCTCGATGTGACATTTTCTATGAAACTATTTTGTACTGTAAGTACTTTTGGTTAGGTCTTTATGCTGTCAAGAACTATCTTCTCTGGATATGATGTAAGACCTTTTACAAGGTCATTCTCCTAAACTTCTACGTCATGAATATCAAAGATATTGACAGTCGGCTAACTTCTGTGTCATTTCCTCTATTCAAGTACTCTCATCGTACTTTCATTAGAGTTTATCTGACACATGCTTTAGTCAAGTCATTGGACTATAGCAAGTTAGCTCCGGAGACATTTCCAAGTCTCTTTCAGTGGATTGGATCATGTTATTCACCAACCAACGATACCTCGGCTTGAACGACAAACGTCTTGAGACCATTCTACGAACTTACTTCCACCCAGTACTAGGACTGCATCATAGGGATGTAGGTCAAACCTTCGCGAACACACTTCCATTTCGTGCTAGGACTGCATCATAGGGATGTAGGTCAAACTTTCGAGAACATACTCTTACTCTTTTCTTGAGCAATCGAAGTACATCTAGGGTCAACCAGAATCACTCACAAAATCCTTATATTTCGTGCTAACAGAATCATGTCGTCATCAAGAAACAATCAGCTTCGTACGCACATCTCTTTCTTCGAGATCGCTTTTGCAGCAAAGACGTCATATTAGAAAACCGAAGTACTCATGCATGGAGTACCTCATATTTCTTTTCTTTCCGAAGAAATCCCCGAAGTACCACTCGTACAGTACGTCAAGTTCAATCCAAGGATCCATACGGTTGATCTGTCGCTGAAGAATGTATACATAAGAGTGATATATAATCAAGGTTCTACAGGTTTAGAATTGATGATTCCACTTTAACTTCTTTTTCCTCAATGGGAAGTGAGCTTAAAGAAGAATCAATTATTCGACTACCTTTTCAATCTTAATTATATACGACTCGTATACACGATATTGTGATCGTTGAACCAAGTATGAATTCTAATATGAACTTCAGGACGGAGACTGCCCAAGACTACGAGTAATCACATCGTCATGTGAACAAACTTAGAACCCAGTACGACTTCTGTAAACAAATTTCCCTACAGTCTAAACACCTACGGAGATACAAGAACAGCCAGGATAACTTAGCGAACTACAGAGAAATAGAATTGGAAGGCTAGGATCCTCACCCTGGAGAGCTCCGGTCTTATTCTTCCAGAGGTCGATGGATTTGCATCGTATGTACCTCAGATATTGAGGACTCCGTCAAGATTTTCCATTATAAATCGTTGTCTCTGCCTCGCATAGATGAATTGGTTGAGCAAACACAAGGAAAGAATTACTTTCAGAAATGGATATGAGATCCGAATATCACCAGTTCGAGTGTTAGGGAAGGATGTCCGGAAGACTACCTTCCGAACGCGATGCGGACACTTCGAGTCCGTAGTGATACCCCTCGGATAGGACCAATACGCCCATAGTATTCATAGGCTAAATGAGTAGGGTACGTCTTTCTTACTTGGATCAGTTCGTCATTTCTCCATGTAATGACTTACTTATCTACCCTCGTAGTGATAAGGAATCCATGGAAACATTACCCTCGGAGGAACTTTCGCGAAGTTCTCTAAGCACGGGAGTTGAAATTAAAGAGTCAGATTCCTAAGACACACTATTAGTGATGTGGGAATTTTTGAGTACTCTTTCAATTTGTCAAAACCGTTGAGAATTTGTCGACACTAGAGACGCCGACAGAAATTCGCCAAATTCTAGGTCTTGCAGACCTAGTATCGTCGTCCGTTCAGAACTCCTCGCAAATTACAGAAAGCCTTACGACTTTAACCCAACAGGGGGTGGCCCTTGACTGGGAAGTTAATCAAGAGAAAGAACCTTTGGAATTCCAAGTGAGAGACCAAATTCTTTAGGAAGTCTCACTCTGGGAATGGCTTAATACACTTCATAGAGCGTGGAAAGCTAAATCCAAGATAGTTAGGACCTCCGAGATTCTTACCAGAATCGGTCCTGTACCTTACAAACTAGACACGTACATTTTACCCTTCGTGTCTTAATCTTGAAACCATGCCTTTCCGTTAGGACTTTCGTAAGCCACTCGACGAGATCGAGATTAACGAGATCCACGCCTTTCTATTAGAACCGTAGTGACCCTCGACCGAGAGGTCAAGCGGACGAAGCAACGCCATCGCCATTTAGTGAAGGTTCGTTGGGATACCAACCGAGGACCCGATTTCACTTAGGAGCGCGAGAACCAATCGATTAGGAAGTTTCCACCTCATGACTTGATCATTCATACCTACTTCCTTACCTAAATTCTAATTTCGGGACGAAATTCCCTTTAACAGGGGGATGATGTGACAACCCGAAATTTCCATTACGTACAAAGCATATCGAGTTAGTAGAAAATTAGAACAGTTACAGAGAATTTCCAGACTTTTGGGTATAAGTTTGAGTATTTTAGGATTTACACTTAAGGAGATATCAGAAGAGTGGATGCACTAGTGTTTTGTGCAACACTGTTATTTCAAAACCCTATGATATTAGAGTTCATTTCGTGAATAAAATATTTTCTGCCAAAAATCCCAGGACTATATATAGGATTCTGAACCATATTTATTCATTAGTTACACTTCCAACTAGAGAAAAGCCGAATTCTTTCTCAAGGATCTTCGGACTTTCGTTCCGGAAAGTGATTACTTCTATCTAGTGTTGTTTTAAAGCTTTTTATATGCTTAATACACTAAAAATCATAGGAAAACACTAAGATCTGAGAGTTTACTGCCCAAGAACACCTTGGGGAGTAAACTCTTTTATAAGGGCCAAAGTGTGCCCAATGTCCCTCCAAGCCTTGGAACTCAACCTAGAAACTACAATGACATGTTTAGACCACAAAATCATTAAGAATCAAAGGCTAGAAGTGAGTTCACGGTCAAGGCTGTTCTTGGGCCGTGAACTCCATTTTTAGGTGCCAAAACACCCTAAAAGCCTTCCTTAAGCCAAGAGACTAGTTTAGACATGTACCCTAATGAGTTTAGGACTAGCAAACACCATTAGAACACCAAGAGTAAGGTGTTCATGGCCCAACAAGTTCCATGGCCGTGAACTCCAAACAATAGTGCTAAATTGTGCTATAAACTTTTCTAAAGCCTTATACACTAGCATAGTTTAGTTCCTAGTTAAATTCTGGACTTGAAAACACCACAAACACCCTCCCAAGGGAGATTTTCAAACAGTTTCTTCACATGTCTTGAATACTACTTTTCAAACAGTTGCTTGTTTACTACTTTTCAAACAGTTGCTTGTTTACTACTTTTCATTATTGTGATACTGTACATGACGTCCTCCGCCCCAGAACGTTTCCGTCGTTCTTGGTTTTGGGGTGTGACAAAACATGTCCCGAATACCCTGCACAGTCATCACTATATCATGAGTATGAACCGTCCCAATCAGCTGCAACTCCTCCGGCCTACCAGGCACCTCGACACGTCGAAGTGTCCTCATCCATTCCCGCACTATATCAACATAAATCTTCATGGGATTGAAGTCCAACACTCCACCCCATCCATAGTGATCAAACGTCTCCACAATATTATAACCAGTGAAGCTCGGTCACTCCACCATGTAGTCTACAGTAAAACCCGTAATCGGATGTGTCGCCTCATAAACTGTCGGGCAAATGTTGTCTGGATGCTCATGCAATGTCTGGTACCGTGGGTCAAATGCCACAGGTATATTCGACACCGACTGTCTAGCTGGTTGTCTGGCTGCACTGCCTGATGATGCTACCCTTGATCTCTTTGCTGGCATCTACAAAATCAACCACACACAAAACCACAAAACAAAACTTTCCATTAAACATATCAAATGTCATAAAAATAAAACAATAATCTAGTTGGGAAGTTGTTCCAAACAAAGTTAAAATAAATTCAGTCTAAATAAATAACTGTTTTAAGTCCTGTTATGTTTTCAGTAACTTAATATTTTTCAAAAATTTATCCAATCAGTAAAACACAGATAAACCCAAGTTTAACTGCAACTGACAAGTTCTAACTGAAACCAAAACAGAACTGTAACAAGTAAATATTCAAATTAATAATGCAGTGTCAAAACTAAGTGTCATTCTAAAAATTTCCAAAAAAATTAAATTTTAATCTAAGCACAAATGTAAACATAACAATGATTTTCCAAAAGTATATGTGTGTGTGTGTTTTTTTTTGAAATTAACAAAAAATTCAATTTCCAGAAAAATTCACAGATGACACATGCAACTTGTTTGGAACATACTTCTAACAACTACAAACACTAATTCACAAGAATTCATACCAATATATATATATATATATATATATATATATATATATATATATATATATATATATATATATATCATATTCTTCATCTTTTTCAAAATTTCAAACATATATGAACATACATGCAAAAATTTCAAAATTCAACTAAAAGATGGGGTTTTGAAGCACATACCTTGTTGTAATTGTGTTTCTAGTGAAGAAGAACCAAGAACTTGAAGCAAAAACCCAAAATAAGTCAAAATTTCAAAACCCTAGTTTTTGTGGGTTTTGAAATCGGCCCCAAATAAGTGATTAGAGTGTGTAAATCTTGCAATTTGATGTTTCTTACTTGATTTCTTGAAGATTGCAACCAAAAATCACAAATTTTGGCCAAAAAAATGGAAGAAAATGGGCAAAAACTAGTGAGTATTCGGCTATGGCAGTTTAGAGAAGAAGGAGACCAACAATTATGCATAAAGCGACATAAAACGGGTGAAAAATGCGTCGGCGTCCTAGTCGGTGTCTTTGATGCGTCCTAGGATGTCTCTCTCAAACAGGGGCATTTTTGTAATTTCGCAAAGGGTTTTCATTGGGGGAAAAAAGTGACATCCCGACAGCGTCTTAGACGGCGTCTAAGACGTCTCCTAGGACGCCTGAGGTTTTGTTTTTTAATAACAAAAGTTAAATACCCCCACCCCAACTTTAAACCCTAGATCATCCTCGATACAAAAAATTAAAACACACAAAACGAAAAATAAAAGTAAAAACACACCAAACCGCGGGTTGCCTCCCGAAAAGCGCTAAGTTTTACGTCTTCAGCCGGACGGTTTACCTTGACTAAGTTGCATCTGAATATTGAGGTACCTCGAGCGCTGTTTTCTCAACGAGTGTTGTTTCACCATCTACCATTCGAATGTATGGTTTGAGTCTTTGTCCGTTTACCTTGAGTGGTTCACCGCCTTTCGTGTCCTTGATTTCAATGGCACCGTGATCCACCATATTTGTCACCACAAATGGTCCACTCCATTTACTCCGAAGCTTTCCGGGGAAGAGTTTGAGACGAGAGTTGAATAGCCACACCAATTATCCTTCAACGAATTGTTTTAAGACAATATGTTGGTCATGAAATGCCTTCGTCTTTTCTTTATAGATCCTTAAGCTTTCGTAAGCTTCTTTTCGAATCTCTTCCAATTCAACAAGTTGGAGTTTTCTTTCTATACATGCATCACTCAATTCAAAATTAGCATTTTTTATGGCCCACATGGCATGGTGTTCCAACTCCATCGGGAGATGGCATGGCTTCCCATAAACAAGCCGATACGGGGACATTCCAATGGGCGTCTTATAGGCTGTACGATATGCCCATAGTGCATCATCTAATCTTAGGGACCAATCTTTTCGGTCGTGACGAACAGTCTTTTCCAAGATGCGTTTTATTTCCCTATTTGACACCTCTACTTGTCAACTTGTTTGTGGGTGATATGGAGTAGCAATCCTATGAGTGACACCATAATGTTTTAACAACTTTGCAAAATGCCAATTTTTAAAATTGGAACCCCGGTCACTAATAATCATTCGAGGGATTCCATGCCTAGAAAAGATGTTCTTTTTGACAAATTTACAAACAACACTATGGTCATTCGTACGTGTAGCTTCGGCTTCAACCCATTTTGATACATAATCAACGGCTACAAGAATGTATAGATTGCCAAAAGACATGGGGAACGGGCCCTTAAAATCAATGCCCCATACATCAAAATTTCAACTACTAAAATTGGGGTCATTGGCATCATGTCCTGTCGTGAGATCCCCCCCCCCCCCCCCCCCCAAGGCAACGAATACAAGCTTTAATGAATATATGTGCATCTTTAAAAATACAGGGCCAGAAAAAAACCGCTTTGTAGATCCCGATGTCCTGTCTTTTTGGCACTAAAATGCCCTCCACATGCATATGAGTGGCAATGTCTTAGAATATCTTCTTGCTCCGTATGTGGTATACATCGCCTAATCATTTGATCTGCTCCAATTTTGAAAAGATCTAGGTCCTCCCATATGTAGTATTTTTTGTTTGAGAGTGGAAGAACCTCCTTTGTTGAGCATTCCAATATGATGAAGTTTCCCCTGTCACAAAGTAATTCACTAAATTAGCAAACCATGGTATAGTTTTGACAGCAAGAATATGCTCATCCGAGAAGTTTTCTTGAATAACTTCCGTTGAGTTATCATTATTACTTATTCTAGATAAATGATCTGCCACAATATTTTCGGAACCCTTTTTGTCCCGGATTTCAAGATCAAACTCTTGAAGGAGAAGGATCCATCTTATGAGACGTGGTTTGGCATCCTTCTTTTCCAAGAGGTGGAGAATGACACTATGGTCGGTAAAAATTACAACTTTAGATCCCCATATGTAAGATCTAACTTTGTCAAATCCAAACACGACCGCAAGCAACTCCTTTTCGGTAGTGGTGTAATTCAATTGAGCATCCGAAAAAGTTTTGCTCGCATATCATATTGCAACAGGTTTTTTATTCACCCGTTGTCCCAAAACTGCCCCTACTGCGTAATCACTCGCATTACACATAATTTCAAAAGGTAAAGTCCAATCGAGTGATTGCAAGATAGGAGCTTCAACAAGCTTATTTTTTAATGTGGTAAAAGCTTCAAGACATGCTTTATCAAAGGAAAATGGTGCATCTTTTAAAAGTAGATTACAAAGAGGTTTTGAGATTACGCTAAAATCCTTGATAAATCTTCGATAAAAGCCGGCATGTCCAAGAAAGGAACGGATGCCTTTTACCGAAGTTGGTGGGGGAAGAGTAGAAATAATTCTTACTTTGGCCCGGTCGACTTCAAAACCACGCTCGGAGACAACATGGCTAAGTACAATTCCCTCTTTTACCACGGAATGATCCTTCGTCCAACTTAAAACCAAATTAGACTCGATACAACGTTTTAAAACTTTTTCTAGTTGGTCTAACGCATGCCTCAAAAGATGATCCAAAATAGAAAAATCATCCATGAAAATTTCTATTGTATCCCCCACCATGTCTGAAAAAATAGCCATCATACATTGTTTGTAATGTGGCAGGGGCATTACACAAACCGAATGACATCCTTCGGAAAGCAAAGGTGCCATAGGGACACGTGAATGTGGTTTTGGATTGATCCTTGGGGTGGATGGCAATTTGATTATACCCCGAGTATCCATCCAAAAAACAATAAAACTTTTTACCGGACAGTTTCTCAATTATTTGATCAATAAAAATGAGAGGAAAATGGTTCTTTGATGTTGCAGCATTGAGTTTCCGATAGTCGATGCAAACTCTCCATCTGGTGACTGGTCTTGTTGAGATATTCTCTCCATCTTCTGTATCTACCACTGTAATGCCCGACTTCTTTGGCACAGTCTGTATTGGGCTCACCCAATCACTATCAGATATCAGGTAGATAATACCTGCATCAAGCCATTTCAACACTTCTTTTTTTACAACTTCTCGTAGATTCGGATTGAGCCTTCTTTGTGCATCTTGGGATGGTTTTGCTCCAGCTTCAGTGGTGATTCGATGCATACATGTGGCTGGACTAATCCCCTTTAAGTCTGCTATGGTCCATCCAATTGCTCCCTTATAATTGGAAAGCACCTTCAGTAATGCTTCCTCTTATGGACCTGTCAAATCAGAAGATATGATAATTGGTAAGTTTTCATTAGATCCTAAAAAAGAGTATTTAAGATGTGAAGGAAGAGTTTTAAGTTCAAGAGTGGGTGGCTCCTCCAAAGATGGATTAAGTGGGTCCGAAAAACTTGTTGGCAAATTTTCAACTTGATGGCTCCATGGTGGCCTCTCTTTTTCAATAGCATTTTCAAATGCTTCCTCAACCATCTTGATGTCCCTGCAACGACACCAAAATTTGATGGTGGATTATTTTGGAATTGACCATAGCCGTGCACTTGATTGATTTCCTCTTGACTTCTCATGCACTCATCTGCAATGTGTCCTGAATCTCCACAACTTACACATATCTTATGTCCCTGCGAAAAAAACACACCTTTCTCTTTGCCTAGACTAGAGAGTAGTAAGTCAAATTTTTTATTTAAAGAATTAATATTAGATTTGACTTCATTTTTCCAGTTTTTATCTAGTCCAACTGAAGCAGTAGATAAAAATGGGTTGTCTCGTTTCTTAGTTGAGTAATTGGTTTTTGAACCATAACTCAACTGCTCCAAGAATCGCCAAGCGTCTTCACTATCTTGCATCATAATTGTGCCGCCAAACGAGGCATTAATCATGGTTTGATTGGCAGTGTTGACTCCATCATAAAAGAAACGTACAAGTTGCAAATGGGGAAATTCATGATGGGGACATGAATGCAACAATTCCTTGAGACGTTCAAATGTATCATGAAATTCTTCATTGGGTTTTTGTGCAAAATCTTGTATATCTTTTCTTATTTCCGTTGTTTTACTAGCAGGGTAAAACTCTTGCAAAAATTTAGTTTTTAATTTCTCCCAAGTAGTAATACTATGGGGGCAAGAGAAGTGAACCAATACTTAGCTTTTTCTTTTAAAGTGAACGGAAATAACTGAAGTCTAAATGAATCTCTATTAGTTCCTCGCAGAGTATTCGCTTTAGCAATTGCAAGGAACTCATAGAGGTGATTGTATGGATCATCATTTTTATGGCCTCTAAAGACGGGTAAGACACTAATTAGTTGTGGTCTTACTTCCACATGATGCTCATTTCCTTCAGCGAAGAGTATAGGTGAAGCATCATCATACTCTCCCGGCTGAAAATGAGACACCACAGATTGTCTATTAGGCTGCGGAAAATAAAGATGAGGGAATTGGTTACCTTTGTTGTAGTATCCTCCATTTGCATTGTTGAATCCACCATTTGGATTCCTTCGATATTGATTCCCAAAGCCTTGATTTCCGAATCCATCGTTGTAGTCATTGTTGCCACCATTGGGGAAATTCTGGTTGTTCCAATTATTGTTGTAGTTCCCATTTCCACCCCGATTTCCTTGATTCCGCTTGTTACCACCGTTGTGGTTCTGATTCCAACCAAATCCGTTGTCACTTCCATCATCAAAGTCCCAATCATCCTCGTTACCACCATTACCACCATTACCAAATTGAGGACCAACATTTCTAGGATTTTGGTTTTGATTTCTAACATTACCACCGTTGTGGTTTCCTACATGCCTCCCATATTTTGTGCCCAATTTCCTCCATTCCCACCATTTTGGCCACGGTTGTTTCTATTTGGTTGTGGTTGCACTGGTTGGATGATTGGTGCACCAGCATTGTTGTTATTCCCATTGTTGTTGTTTGGGAATTGAGGAGCTAGTGGTGGAACTAGTGGTGGAGGATTGTTGGCTGCATCCTCATGCCCCTCGACCACATCTTCCACGACAATGTTATCTACACTCATAGTGTTGATGTTCCTTCTGGCGACCCGATTTGAGCGAGCTGTTCGTTCGATTTCCGGATCAAATGCAAGCGGTGAAGAGCGTCCGCTATGTCTTGTATGCATGCACCGAATTGCCTACACCACACAAATAAAACAAAACGTGAACTGCAAACGAGAATTGAAAATGAAAGTAAAAGTCTATAACTACTTAAACACAATAGCTCAAGCGCACAATCTCCCCGGTAACGGCGCCAAATTTTGATCGAGGTCGTTGTCTCAATAAAAAATAAACCAACTAACCTAAGTACATAGGGTAAGTCTTAAACATTGTGTCAAAGTAATAAATAAAGAGAAAAGTATTACTAGCAATTGTCATGGAAAAGATTAAAGTAAAAATCAAAAAAACACTTGGAGATTTATTAATTAAAATGAGAAAACTAGAGTACTCTCGGTTTAGTTATAGACAGTTTAGATTCACACACTTTCTTCCCTAGAATCCTAATTCAGTTACTTAGATGCAATTGGGGTTTATTAACTTGTAACACATAGTTTGGGTACATAATATGTTCATTCAACTAATTATCTTACTCCTTTATGTCTAAATGAATTGGGAACAATTAGTGAACTAGCAATAAAATGTCTTATGACTACCTATTACCATATTAAGATTCAATATCATAGATTGGAATAATATATGTTGATTCAATCACTTGCCTTTATTCCTAAACTAATTGAACTTGGAACAAATGATGAATTGGCAATAAACTATCTTAATTATGACATCAAACAACTTCATACAACCCAATTTCAATCGTTATTACCAAAAGATCATCATATGAAGCATAAAATAACAATTGAAATTAATTAGAATCAAGTAATAATCAAGTGTGTTCATCCAAAAGTCATAAACATCCCCAGAAGTAACCCTAACGGTTTAGCCTTCCATTGAGTTCATAAAACAAATAACTTGATTAAAATGAATAAAATGCATAATAGAATTCATAAACAAATGTAGAATCATCAAACAAATGTAGCCTAATGATCATCAAAGTATAGAACAAATAAACCTTGGGGAAGAAGAAATAATTCTGGAAAATAAAGAATTGATGAAGATTAACCAATGAAATGATCTTCACTTATAGCTCGGTGATGAATTGAATCGAATCTTGCCTTGAATCCGGATTGAAATGGAATGGACTTGTGTTTCCAAATGTTTCCAAGGGTTTTAGAAGCCTTAAGAACATAGGGAAAACTCTGAAAATCGCAGGTGGGAACCCTAAAAACGAATGCATAGGTCCCTATTTATAGTGTGTGGTTGAAAATAATGAAATTGCGCGATGTGGAACGTTGGACGTTGTGTATAACGCCCATGCGTTCTTTGTACGTGCTTGCATGCCATCTGTCGTCCTTGAAATACACTAAAATATGGCCAAAAACATTAGACGTCTTAGGTGACGTCTTAGACGCGTCCTAGAATGTCCTTCCTTGAGTTCAATACTTTCCGAAACACGCCGTTCCAACACGAGACGTCCTAGGGGACGTCTTAGACACCATGTAAGACGCTGATGGGGTCCTCTCTTCCTTTCCGCTCCGAAATTCACCCAGATGTTGACTGACTGACCTGGACGTCCTAGGGGACGTCTTAGACCCCTGCAGGCGTCCTTCATCTTCTGTGCAAGTTTTGGTGGTCAAAACGACATAACTAGCAGAAACACAAAACACGAAAGTTGTAGAAAATCTTGTCTTGTTTCTAGAACTTCTTTAGTCATGTCAATCGGAGCTCCAATGTAACAACGCAAATTTTCGAACAAAATTTTCATTTAAAATAAAGTGAATTATTTCAACCAAATATAATTATTCCAAATTTCATATCAAAATACAATCATAAAATCCCCAAGATCTCAAAACATCAACGGTGTGTACGCGTCATGCCGACGCCTTCCCACGGTCCTCGCTAGTACCTGAAACACATACATGACAACTGTAAGCATAAATGCTTAGTGAGTTCCCCAGTATACTACTTACGCATATACGCCTTTCCAGGCCTTGAGATAATCGCCTTCCGGCCCATAACATATTGCCTTCCGGCCCATAACATAATGCCTTCCGGCCCATAACATATTGCCTTCCGGCCCATAACATATTGCCTTCCGGCCCATAAACATATACAACAATTAATACATTAATCTTAACACATATAGCACGCATAGCAAATACCTTACCATTTATAGCACGTATAACACAAATCATATCCGACCTTCCGGTCACACAGTCAAACCCTTCCGGGTACAGTATAGTGAGAAGACTCACCTCGCGGGTAATGAAAGCTAGCGACTCCTGAAATCACTCGCACTCGATCCGACGAGCTACAGACTCCCTATAATATCATATATCCCTTATTAATACTTTTATCTTTCAAGACAACTGACCCTAAGAAATTACATGTAGGTCAACTCTGGTCAACGGTCAAGGGTCAAATTGACCGGACTCGGCGAGTGCAAAGGCGACTCGGCGAGTCTAGACGTCCTCCCCAACTTTCCCTGATGTTCCCTTTCTACTCGTCGAGTATCCCTCTTGGCTCGACGAGATCCTCGTGGAAGAATCGCGGGGCCACCCCGACTCCACTCGCCGAGTCTGAAGAACAGCTCGACGAGTTCCATTCAATCTCCAAGCTACTCGCCGAGTCTGTTCGTCGGACTCGGCGAGTCCCTGCCATGCAGTCGATCAAACTGCTTCCTGAGATACGTATTGTCCCGAAATACACAAGCATGGGACCTTCTGGACCTCTAAAGGTCCTAATACAGGGTTATAGTTGTTTGGGTAACAAGGTACTAATCCATCTAATCCCCAAATGGGTTCCATAACCCTAAATCCATGCACACATCAACATAACAGAAAAGATCTGAAATATTACCTGAATAACGCACTCTCTGTGTCCCCAAACCGCAGAACTCGAATCCCTTGCTGTTCCTTTAGCCAAAACTCTTCTCCTCCTTGCACAACAATTTCTTCAAGGCCCTAATATCCTTCAATCTTGCTCTAGATGCCCACAGCCGTTTAGGGTTCTTCTCAGTCGACTAAAGACGGACAATGACGGCCTATAAGTGCATTATATACGTTCCAAAACCAAACGGCTAGGGTTTCCGCTGAACAGCGCAGACTCGCCGAGTCCATAATGGACTCGTCGAGTCCAGTCGCGAACCCGCGACCCAGTCTGTGGTCCTACTCGGCGAGTCTGGCTCCAACTCGCCGAGTCCCCTCCTAAAACACCCCAAAAACAATATTATAAAAATACATGAATATCCTCTAGTGGAACCACTGCCGATTCATCGGCTATACACTTCCTCAACTGCGATACGTGAAAGGTATTGTGGATCTGTCCCAACTCTGCTGGCAACTCCAACCGATAAGCTACCCGGCTTACCCTTGCAATCACACGAAATGGACCTATGAACCGGGGCCCCAACTTGCCCCTCTTCCTGAACCGGATCACTCCTTTCCAAGGAGAAACCTTCAAGAGAACGAAGTCGCCAACCTGAAATTCAAGCTCGGACCGGCGTCTGTCCGCATAACTCTTCTGTCGGCTCTGGGCGGTCAATAACCTCTGTCTAACCTGCTGAATCTGCTCTGTCGTCTGGACTACGATCTCTGTACTGCCCATCACTCTCTGTCCCACCTCTCCCCAGCAAATGGGGGTCCGACACCTCCTACCATACAACAACTCAAAAGGTGGCATACCAATGCTCGAATGATGGCTGTTGTTGTAGGAAAACTCTGCCAAAGGTAAATGCGCATCCCAGCTACCCCCGAAGTCTAACACACACGCTCGAAGCATGTCCTCCAGTGTCGGAATCGTCCGCTCGCTCTGACCGTCTGTCTGGGGATGGTATGCAGTACTAAAATGCAGTTTAGTACCCAGCTCCTCATGGAATTTCTTCCAGAACCTGGAAGTGAAGCGTACATCGCGGTCCGAAACAATCGAGATCGGCACTCCATGCCGAGATACCACCTCTCTCACATATAACTCCGCCAACTTCTCCGCTGATGAACTCTCGCTGATGGCAAGTGTGCACTCTTCGTCAATCTATCCACAATCACCCAAATTGCATCGACTCCTCTGGCAGTTCTTGGCAATTTGGTGATGAAATCCATAGTAATCTGTTCCCACTTCCACTCAGGAATCTCCAAAGGCTGCAACTTACCATGTGGTCTCTGGTGCTCGGCCTTAACCCTACGGCAGGTCAAACACCTCTCAACGAACCAGGCGACGTCTCTCTTCATACAAGGCCACCAGTATTCCTTCCTCAAGTCCAAATACATCTTTGTAGCACCAGGATGGATCGAGAATTTCGATCTGTGAGCCTCCTTCATCAAAGTAGCACGCGTACCGCCCACGAATGGTACCCAAATCCGACCCTGAAACGTCAGAAGTCCTCGTCCATCCTTAACGAACTCTGAAATTAACCCAACGACCCGCTCTTTCTTCTGCATCCCGGATCTCACAGCCTCGGCTTATGTCCCCCGAATAGCATCCAATACCGGAGTCATCACCGTCAGTCTCAGACATACATCTCGCAATGAAGTGCTCTCCGCCCTGCGGCTCAATGCATCGGCTACCACATTAGCCTTGCCCGGGTGGTATAGGATTTCGCAGTCATAATCCTTGACCACATCCAACCATCTCCTCTGACGCATATTTAGGTTGGGTTGATCCATCAAATACTTCAAACTCTTATGGTCCGTGTATATCGTACATCGAACCCCATACAGGTAGTGACGCCAAATCTTGAGAGCGAACACTACTGCCCCCAACTCTAAGTCATGCGTGGGATATCTCGCCTCGTGAGGCTTTAGCTGCCTCGATGCATAAGCTATCACATGACCTCTCTGCATCAACACTGCACCCAGTCCTGAAATCGATGCGTCGCAATATACGACAAAATCTTCCATCCCTTTCGGGAGAGCTAATACCGGGGCTTCGCACAATCTCTGGCGAAGTGTCTCGAAAGAAGTCTGTTGCTCGGGTCCCCATGAGAATGCAACACCCTTCCGGGTCAATCTGGTGAGCGGTACTGCGATCTTGGAGAAGTCCCTAATAAACCTCCGATAGTACCCCGCCAACCCAAGGAAACTCCTGATCTCGGAAGGTGACTTCGGTACCTCCCAACTCATCACTGCCTCGACCTTGGCCGGATCGACCAATATCCCTGCCTGATTAACAACATGTCCAAGAAATTGGACCTCCCGCAACCAGAAGTCACATTTGGAGAATTTTGCATATAGCTTCTCCGACCTCAGTACCCCAAGGACCTCCCTCAAATGTCCCTCATGCTGCTCTCTAGATCGTGAATACACCAGGATGTCGTCGATAAATACAATCACAGACCGATCCAACATCGGCCTGCATACCCTGTTCATGAGGTCCATGAACACTGTCGGGGCATTGGTGAGCCCGAAAGGCATCACCACGAACTCGTAATGCCCATACCGCGTCCTAAATGCTGTCTTCTGGACGTCCTCATCCCGTACTCTTACCTGATGGTACCCTGATCTCAGATCGATCTTGGAAAACCAAGATGCCCCTTGCAACTGATCGAATAAATCATCGATCCTCGGTAACGGATAGCGGTTCTTGACCGTCACCTTGTTCAACTCCCGATAGTCAATGCACATCCGGTGTGAACCATCCTTCTTCTTGACGAACAGAATCGGTGCTCCCCACGGCGAGCTGCTCGGCCGAATAAATCCCTTCCCCAGCAACTCCTGGAGTTGCGAGGACAACTCTTGCATCTCTGGAGGTGCGAGACGATAAGGCACCTTCGCAATAGGCGCAGCCCCCGGAATCAGATCGATACCAAACTCTACTTGCCTCGCAGGAGGTACTCCCGGCAAGTCCTCGGGAAAAACATCTGGAAACTCGCGCACCACTGGAACCTCCTCCACTGACCTCGATCTCTCGGAAGCCTCCTGCGTATCCATCACATACGCCACAAAACCCTTACATCCCTGCTGTAGACATTGCCTCGCCCTAGCGGCCGAACAAAAAGCTGATCCTGAACGGGTACCCTCACCGTACACCGTAAGAACTCCCCCACTAGGGTCTCGTATAGTCACCAGCTGGCGCTCACAGTCGATGACAGCGCTGAATCGGCTCAACCAGTCCATGCCCACGATGACACAGACATCACCCATCGCAATAGGAACTAGGTCAATCGGAAACTCAACCCCGAAAATTTCTAGTACGCATCCCCGAAGAACCTCCGTGGCACAAACCACCCTCTCGGCCGCTATAGAAACGCTCAGAGGCCGACTTAACGGCTCACGACTAATACTGATATGCTGACTAAAAGCTAAAGATACAAAGGACCTACTCGCACCCGAATCAAATAACACTTGAGCAGGCATAGAGTTCACAAGAAAAGTACCTACACATATATTAACATAAGCATAACATCTCGACTTTAAATAAATACGTGAATTACAGCATACCTGCCACAACATCGGGCGCAACGCGGACCTCTTCCACAGTCAGCTGAAAGGCTCTCCCGCGAGCCCTCGGGGCCTCGACCTTCGCCGGTCGAGTCTCAGTAGTTCTGGTAGTAGGTGTAGATCCCTGACGAAGCTGCGGGCACTCGGCCTTCCGATGGCCTGTCTGGTTGCAATGAAAACAGACCATAAACCCCTTAGGACAATCCCTGGCAATGTGTCCTTCCTTGCCACACTTGTAGCAACCACCAGCTCGGCACGCCCCCTCATGACTTTTGCCGCACTTCCCGCAAGTGCGGCCCTTCTGACCTCCCATCCTCGAATCAGCGGACTTGATCCGCTTGGCTGCCGGCTGAGACTGAGCCGGCCGCCGGTCCACCTGCCGAGACTCGGCCTCCTCCCTGGCCTGGGTCTCCAACTCGATCTCGCGCTTCCTGGCATTCGCCTGAAGCTCAGTGAAAGTACGATAGGTGGAGTTTGACACAAACTCCCGGATATCCCTCCTCAAAACGCCTAAATATCGGATCATTCGTGATTGCTCTGTAGACACCAGCTCGGGGCAGAACATCGCCCTCTCGTGAAACTTCCGTGTGACCACCGCAACGGAATCAGTACCCTGCTTAAGAGTCAAGAACTCCTGAATCAATCGTTCCCTCTCCACTGGGGGAACGTACTCGTCCCTGAACATGTCAGTAAACCTCTCCCATGTCACCGCTGTAATCTCCGCCAAAGTGAAGTTCGCCGTCACGAACTTCCACCAATCCTTCGCTCCCAGACGGAGCTGGTTCAAGGCGAACCGTACCCTCAGGTGCTCCGGGCATGAGCAAGTGTAGAAGCACTCTTCAATGTTGGCGATCCACCTCATCGCAGCAATCGGATCCTGCGTCCCATCGAACTCAGGGGGTTTCGTGTTGCTGAATTCCCGGAATAGCAAAGAATCGCCCCCTTGCGGCCTGGCAGCGGCCACGGCTGCGGTAGCGGCAGCGGCTGCAGTCTCAGTCAGTGTGGCGTACCGCTCTTCGAACGTCTCCATCAGAGTGGTCTTAATAGACCCAAACATCTCCGGGATCTCAGCCCGGATCGCTGCAGCTACCTCCTCCTGTATCATCTGACGAATATCCTCGTCGCTCACACCGCTCGAACTCGCCCCGTGGCGTGTGGTAACCATGATGTCTCTGAAATACAACATAAAATTATCAGAGACTCCATCAAGTACAATTGCACTTGATACGCAACCCTACTCAGTCTCCGATATCTAGGGATTCTTACTTGGGTCTCCCACCGACCCGGTGTCTTCGGTAGTACGGGCCCAATACTACCGACCACACCGTATCAGTATTCGTCCCAAATCTTCCTCCCCAAACCCCGAATAGTGAGTACTCTACTTTGATATGCACTATCTACCTGTACGCTACCAAATATTTCATATCGGCAACTCCCTAGACTAAGGCATCACAAATCAGGCCACTCTAGTCCTATCATGAATACCTAGTCTTCTAGCATGCATAACAATTCATAATTCATTGCATAACATAACATTGTAAGGTATTCTGGGGATCTTTACCGTTCGGGCGCTGGCTGATCGTACACACTGCTTCTTTCTTGTTTACCACTTTACCATTTATAAAAGTTTATGCCTTTATTATTATTTTTTTAAACGATTTTCCTCAAATCCTCGGTTTGAGTTCAGTTACACCCGAAGGTACACCCGAATCCCTCAAACCAAGGCTCTGATACCAATTGTAACAACGCAAATTTTCGAACAAAATTTTCATTTAAAATAAAGTGAATTATTTCAACCAAATATAATTATTCCAAATTTCATATCAAAATACAATCATAAAATCCCCAAGATCTCAAAACATCAATAGTGTGTACGCGTCATGCCGGCGCCTTCCCACGGTCCTCGCTAGTACCTGAAACACATACATGACAACTGTAAGCATAAATGCTTAGTGAGTTCCCCAGTATACTACTTACGCATATACGCCTTTCCAGGCCTTGAGATAATCGCCTTCCGGCCCATAACATATTGCCTTCCGGCCCATAACATAATGCCTTCCGGCCCATAACATATTGCCTTCCGGCCCATAACATATTGCCTTCCGGCCCATAAACATATACAACAATTAATACATTAATCTTAACACATATAGCACGCATAGCAAATACCTTACCATTTATAGCACGTATAACACAAATCATATCCGACCTTCCGGTCACACAGTCAAACCCTTCCGGGTACAGTATAGTGAGAAGACTCACCTCGCGGGTAATGAAAGCTAGCGACTCCTGAAATCACTCGCACTCGATCCGACGAGCTACAGACTCCCTATAATATCATATATCCCTTATTAATACTTTTATCTTTCAAGACAACTGACCCTAAGAAATTACATGTAGGTCAACTCTGGTCAACGGTCAACGGTCAACTTGACCGGACTCGGCGAGTGCAAAGGCGACTCGGCGAGTCTAGACGTCCTCCCCAACTTTCCCTGATGTTCCCTTTCTACTCGTCGAGTATCCCTCTTGGCTCGACGAGATCCTCGTGGAAGAATCGCGGGGCCACCCCGACTCCACTCGCCGAGTCTGAAGAACAGCTCGACGAGTTCCATTCAATCTCCAAGCTACTCGCCGAGTCTGTTCGTCGGACTCGGCGAGTCCCTGCCATGCAGTCGATCAAACTGCTTCCTGAGATACGTATTGTCCCGAAATACACAAGCATGGGACCTTCTGGACCTCTAAAGGTCCTAATACAGGGTTATAGTTGTTTGGGTAACAAGGTACTAATCCATCTAATCCCCAAATGGGTTCCATAACCCTAAATCCATGCACACATCAACATAACAGAAAAGATCCGAAATATTACCTGAATAACGCACTCTCTGTGTCCCCAAACCGTAGAACTCGAATCCCTTGCTGTTCCTTTAGCCAAAACTCTTCTCCTCCTTGCACAACAATTTCTTCAAGGCCCTAATATCCTTCAATCTTGCTCTAGATGCCCACAGCCGTTTAGGGTTCTTCTCAGTCGACTAAAGACGGACAATGACGGCCTATAAGTGCATTATATACGTTCCAAAACCAAACGGCTAGGGTTTCCGCTGAACAGCGCAGACTCGCCGAGTCCATAATGGACTCGTCGAGTCCAGTCGCGAACCCGTGACCCAGTCTGTGGTCCTACTCGGCGAGTCTGGCTCCAACTCGCCGAGTCCCCTCCTAAAACACCCCAAAAACAATATTATAAAAATACCTGAAATTCCGGGCTGTTACAACTAAAACTTGAGATATGATCAAAACAATGAAGAGTGGTCAACTTTCCCAACAACATTTCTTTATTCCTTGAGCAATTCGTTTTACTTGCAGGTTCTGCCCACTTTTATTACGATATATATTGACCTGCTTATGAAGTTCAACAACTCATCAAAGTAGTGCCATTCTTGGACAATTACACATCAATTCAACGTAATTATGACAATTTAACACATTCATAAAATACACTTATCATATGGCTCATGGCATGACACTACCACAAAGAAGCTTATAGGACCTGGTTATATCAGTTAAATAACCCAGTTTTCAACCGGGTCCTATTGTCGGCGAATCTTATGTGAAAAATGGAATAAAACCCGGTTTCAAAACCGGGTTGTATCAATATTAAAAGGACACACTTTGTTTTAACAACCAGGACATATAACGATATCAAAGTCCACAAAACCAGGCCACACAAGGAGATTTGGACACGGTTCTGCAACATAAAACCAGGTCATATAAGGAGATAAGACCCAGTTCAAATATTCAAAACCGGATCACATAACGATCACATCTACACCGGTTGCATTCTAATAACCGGGTCATTTAAAGGTTGATTCTTGTAAAAGAAAGCTGGTTTTTTATAATAGTTTTCTTATTAAATAACCAACAAATTGTAAATCCAAAATTAAATTTTGTTACAAATAACCACCAACACAACTGAAACTTACATCCATAACACATATTCAATACAAAAAAGTATGCTTTGATAAAGAAGTTATGCTAATGTAGACATGTTAGATAACCAACCATTAGTCATTGATATAAACTGATATAAACGTGTTTGCATGTCACAAAAAACTCCTTGACTTGGTCATGTCTTACTACATAAAACTTACAAAAAATTCAAAAAAAAAAAGTTGTTATCCCATCGAAGTAGGATTGTCCCATAATCAAGAGTAGTTGTTATCCTCCATTCTTACTGAAAAACAAACATAACAAAGAATCAATTTTGTCTAATATTTCAAAATGGTTAAATTTAACAAACAATAATTAAACTAAAATTAGGATGCTATAAAGATTAACAACTAACCTTGTATGCACTTTTAAACATCATTCATAAAATTATTAAGAAATTTTCCGGCCCAATTAGCAACAGTAATAACCAACACCTTTTCTTCTAAGGGAGCATGTTCATTCCAAATGGTACCAAACTATATGAAATATTATATTAAAATTCATGGAAAAGTGAATAACATAACAGATAGTTTCTTGATACAGACAAAATGAAAAAAAAAAGTACCTTTAGAGAAATTAAATTGCTTCCTACTTTTTATGCCTACAAATATTCCTACCCAATTAAATTATGACAAGTGTCATCATTCCATATTTTTTTAACTAACTCATTAAGGCTATATTAGGAATATATCAAATTAAATTAAATTGAATGATGATTTGTCAATATTTCATTGGGTAGGAATAATTGTAGGCATAAAAGGTAGGAGGTAATTTAATTTCTCTTACCTTTATCTCATCTAAAGCATCCAATGTCGATGTTGATCCACAACTATTCTTTTGAACAACAATGCATATACATAAGCTAATGAATGCTCACTTTTTATCTCATGCAACAGTGGCAGCAGCTCACCGGATGCTATCTACTGTTCCCACTTAGGTTTGTTGCCCTCAGTGGCGGACCTACGTAGAGCCTTTGGGGTCCCGGGCCACTGCTCAATTTCCGGCACGCAGTGTAAATTTTTTTTTTGGTTTTTTCTATTAGGTGCACCCGCTTGAAGTACGAGGGACACCCCTACTAAAACAGTCTGCGTCCGCCACTGGTTGCCCTGATAGCCATGCGGACCTAATCGGGCTGGATTTGTATTAAACTTCGAACTCATCTTTGCTTTCTCACTTATTCTCTGCCAATAAAAGTAACAACCACAATTATAAAATGGCAACATAATAATTAATATTACCAATAGACATTATAGTCCTACAATTAAACCTGGAATTCCTTTGATGATATCATCTCATTAAACTTTTGCAATGCAATCTTCTCCATATATAAGTAGGTTTCAAGTGGATTCCGCTTATGCTCATTTGCTAAGAAATTCTTTTCAACCCTCTTCTTTAATGATCTCTACTTCTCGTTGCAAGTCTTAAGCATATTTGTTTTGCGTTTATCATCACAAATATTCCTAACACTTCTGTTTTTGTTTTGAAAAAAAGAGTAATTATTAGTAACATATACTAATTAAATGAAAGCACATATAATGTGTTTGAGATAACAAACTTTTATGATCGATAAGTTGTCTTTTTCATTCCCTGGTACTTTCTTCCAAGTCGGATATTCGATAGAAATTAACTTACTCGTAAGAACACCGCAGTCGTTGGCAAACTTATTTTGTTTATCGCCACAATCCTGACCAATATTATTGAACTCAACTTCTTGTGGCTCTATTATAGACTTACATCCATTAGACATGTGGCTGTTTTTTCCCTTTGTTGTGGTTGTGGCTCTGGTTGTTGATCTAGATGATCTGCAAAAGGCACAATTACATACCTGAACAGATTACAAAAATAGTTCAACATGGTATCATAATGCTTAAGTGGCTTGGTTTAGGTATTAGATTTAAAAATAAAAATATATAATACATTAGTTCTAATTAAAAGATAAAGCCTCTTAGATTCAAAAATAAACAATAACATATTTTAAATCTTAATGTCAAACCACCAACTCGTTTAAATAATCTGGAATATGTTTTCATTTGCTTTTATTTGCAGTTGATTAGGATAGGGTTGAGTTTCTTTGGTCCATTTGATCTACAGATTTTGTGTTATCCTCTTAACAATATTGATGTATTCCTGGAATACAATTAATATCGAATATTAGTCATCCAACATAAGTGTGAGATGTGAACACGGAACTAATTGTCAAATAAGAAGAAGAAAAACAAAAAGTTTTCAAGAAATAAAACAGAAATCCCTTTGAAGAAGAATAAGAAGAAAACATGTACATGTATTAAAGATATTAGAAGACTAACAAGAAGCCCCCTTTTCTTTTGGAAGAAAAGGTATCAGGATTATATCAATTACTTCACTGGCCCAAATCAGAATTTGCAAGTATTCCGATAACAAGTAAAGTGTATGGATTCTCGACTTAGAAATCAACAAAGACAAGGATGTGAATAAGAACCAAACAACTTTAGTAATACAAGATTTTTTTCATCGATAATCAAAACACTCGAAGCTATAACAATCAGTGGTTATAATAAAAACAAATACCAATTAGTAAACTTACAAAGTACAACACCAATAGAAATGTGGAGTCGTCTAGACGATCCAGTACTGCTACACTAGCAATGATTTGGCGAACTAGCTAGTGATATGAGGAATGAGATAGGGTTAATCTAGGAGAAAAGAAAGGTCTAATGCATGAATGTGGTGGTCGACACGATGAAGTGGAGTCGTCGGTTGAGGCACAGGAGAAGGCTTTGAGGCGAAAAATCCATCAAAATCCTCGGTTGTTGCAGTAGAGACGAAGAGGGGTAAAGAAGTACGTAGTGGTGTGGGTTCTAATCGATTGGACCTCAAATATGTTGGCGGGATATCAAATTTTCATGGAGGGTTATTGAATTTTCATGGCGGGATATCCAAAATTTTACCTAAAAATAAGTCAACCAAAATCTTTACATATTTTTGGCATAAATTTGCACCGGTACAAATGATAGGCATTTCCTTTTTAAAAAGAGTATTTATTTAGGTCGGTTTTATAGTTTTTGTCTGTAAAAGTGCTGTATGATAAAGTGTTGTCTGGAAAAGTTTTCTGATTGGGAAAGAAACAATGTTGTTTGATTGTATATCTGATTGGCTGTGTTGAATGATGAAAAAAAAATAATTCAATAAAAATAAATTATAAAAAACTTATTTAAAAAAATTAATAATTCAATAAAGAAAGAAAGAGGCGGGGTTTGGTGTATAATTGTCTTTCCAGCCCATTCAGCCAGAAAAATATGATTTTGGGACTTTCTGGGAAAGACATGTCTTACCGGGAAAGACCTCTTCTTTTGTGCAAATCAAATAGTCTTTCTGGTCCATTCAGCCAGAAAGATCTGTTTGGACCTGGAAAGATGTGTATTAAACGGGGCCTTACTTTTTCATTCAACCAATTACCAACTCTAGAGGACTCTTTTATTTTCTAATTTGCATTATATATTCATTAAATATTTTTTTTTTTATTTTTTCATGTGCCTATGTTTTTAATTATGAAAGCATACTAAAATAATACTGATTATTAGCTTTTTAAGCAAACATAAAAAGAAATCGTAACCAGATAAACTATCGATTATAAAATATCAGTAGCTTATATTACATTAGGGAATATTTACAATCACCTTCACGTTTCATATTGAATAACGTGTTTTACTTTCGAAACTATATGGGTGATAGGTACGAGATTCGGTCCCTAAGGTTAGAACCAATAGGCCTTAATTCGAGAACATGTAATCTCCAAAATGATCTTTCACTAGCTTTATTAATTGCATAAAAATAAGAATCAATGGTGCATCATATTTATAGAGACATGCTAAACAACCTTAAACGATATCCTATAAATTAGGAATAATTATCATAGTCTAAACATATAACTAAACAACTGGATGATAATCATTATTCATATAAAAGACTCAAAATAACTTTCCTATTTTATCATTTAGCCTTGAAATTACCCTACTTCCGCCTTTCATAAACCTAGCCAAACCGTCAAGGCTTATCAATGGGTTAGGATATCCATAGTCCTTCGTTGTGACCTGACTGTAAGTAAGTGGTGTCATCAACATCATCATTTAAAGAGTGAATGTCGATTGAAAATGGGGGTAGCTCGTCAAACTAATTGTACTCTTCCTCGTCCACAACATCATCAACATCAAATATATGTCGTTTCTATGCATGACGATGTGTTTTCCCAACTCCTTTGGGTCTTCAACATAAAATACACGGGTAGATTGTTTATCCCATTCCATACAAGTCTACTCTCATGTCGAGATTTCGGAATGCCAATACTCTTGACACCTTGTAGATAGTCTGTACAATATTTGTAGATAGTCAGTACAATATTTAATTACCTCATATGGTGTGTATCCTTCAACAATACTTCCTTTTGGTCGATGTTTGTTCCTTACATACCCTTTAGACGCCCATATATCTCTCAAATTGATACATGTATCTCAAGAATACCTGCTCGCAAGTCAGTATAATATTTAATTACCTCATATGTTGTGTATCCTTCAACAATACTTCCTTTTGGTCGATGTTTGTTCCTTACATACCCTTTAGAATACCTGATCGCAATACTTTATCTCTCTAACAATATGTGATGTTAGATGAACCATGAAATAAAAAAATAAAGGTGGGAAATACATGTCGAATTAAAATAACGTTAAGATAATATCACTTTCCTATGAATCTAACACATTGGGATCAATAACTTTAGAATGGAACGTGTTGAAAAACAAGCATAGCTTTGTGACTGTGTGTCGAATGCAGTCTGGTAGTATTCCATGAATTGCAATGGGAATCAAATGTGCCATTAAAATATGACAATCATGGGACTTCATACCAGATAGTATTACTTATTTAATTGACACTAACTTCTTAATGTTTGTAGAATAGCTTAATGGAACTTTCACACAATGCATTCATTTACAAAAAAGTCTGTTTTCTCATCCTTTGAAATGGTATAACAAGCTACCGGTAGATATGTATGCTTTATAGGATTCTTAATAGGAGAAAGTTTGAGTCAAATTCCCATTTCAACCATTTCTTCTCAAACACTAACCCTGCCTTTTGAATATTGGATTTTATTTTGGGGAGTTTTAAGGCAATGATGAGTTGGTAGAAGTGTAGAGCTTATTGTTACCTGTCCGTGGATATAAGTATCGTCAAAACCGGACTTATAGTGGAGAAGTTATGGCTTTCGGAAGTTGGTGGTTAAAAGGCTAAGCCTTATACGAAGGGCATACAAGGAAGTAGATGGGCGTACTAGGTAGAAGGGATCGCGACACTTAATGGAGTATGGTGGGTGTAACGATGTAAATTGTCAAACCAAATTTTCATTTTCAAACACAATAAAACTCGTTTCATAATTCTCGAAATCACATATGTCTCAAATGTCAACAAATAAAACACAATCCTAGAATCATAAAAACAATCTCTCGCCAGTGTGTACAATCATGCTGGTGCCTTGCCGCGATCCTCAGAACTACCTGAAACACATAACATATAACACGGTAAGCATAAAACTTAGTGAGTTCCCCAAAATACCACACACGACACATTAGCCACTTGAGGCTATAACTCAATCAGACCGTCCGGTTAATGTGTCTCAGTGGGACCCTTCGGTCCCACAACTCAGATGGACCCTCTGGTCCCTCAACTCAGCAACTCAATATAATACACAGTAAGCATATTACAAAACAAATAGCAGGATATCTCAAAACACAGCTCATTCACATAAGACCCTCTGGTTACACATAAAGTTACCACACAAGGTAAGTATAGTGAGAATACTCACCTCGTAAGCTAGCAAGTGAAAACCTCGCACTCGGAAATCTCGAACTCTACCTACCGGTCTAGCCTCCGCCTATCACATAATAATTATCCCTAATTAATATTGGTCCTCAAGAAGCTAGACTCACCCTTCCACACTCAATGAAGGGTAAAAGACCATTTTACCCCTCCATAGGCTCAATAGTTCACAACTTCACCAAACCCTAAAAGTCAACAAAAGTCAACAACAAGGAGTATGTTGCGCGTTCCACTTCCCTACACTGGGCATACTCGACTGCTATACAAAATCGGGGTGCTCGACCCATACGCTGCGCGTACCTGGGGTTACGCCCAACGTACGCCCCAGTTTAACACTCCTCATGATTTTGGTCTTAATCCGTTAAGACATGGACTCATGTTTTAGATCTGGTCACTCTACTGTCCCTTAATCCATAAAGTCAGTGACTTTAAGCCTTTGCATGGCTAAAAAGGTCACCAACACTCAAAACACACAACCCCTTTCCTTAAGAAGCTCACATCTCATGCATGGCTCACTCTTAACGTCCAAGATGGGATTTTTTATGACTCTAAATCACAATATACACTGAAAAGGGGTAGATGAAGGACTTTGGAGCTCATTTACTCATAAAGTCTTTATCTTTTTGGACTAAAACCCTAAATGCACCAAATGAATGAACCAAAGCAAAGGATAAAAAAGCTTGAAGCTTTATACATTTTTAGGAAGTCTTTCACGTAGCTAAGCTCATATCCAAACTCCTGGGCTTTCACTCCTTTTCTTCCAAGCTCCTTCTCTACCTCAAGATCAAAAAGATGCACTCACAAGCTCCTAAATGCACTTTCCAGCTACAAGGACGAAGAATTAGGGTTTAGAGGTTTTGGTGTTTGGGAATGAGGGCATCATGTCCTTTAAATAGGGAGCTTGCTCATAATTAGGGTTTCATTATGTGCCTAGTACGCCCAGCGTACTAGGTGGTCATCCGCGTTACTAACACACAAACGAGTATGCTAAGCGTACTCTCAAGTACGCCACACGTACTCGCTAATCACCTTTTTCTCAATTAAGGGTCAAAAATGAACAAAAGCTCAAGGTCATGGTTTTATTGAATATACCTGGACTTAGGATGTTACAAATCTCCCCCACTAGAATCAGACTTCGCCCTCGAAGTCATGCCACACAAATAACTCTAGAAGTTACTCTCGCATATCCGACTTTGGGTCCCAAGTTAGTTCGGACCCTCTCCGATGTTGCCACTGGACCTGAACCAGAGGCACTTCCTTGTTCCTCAGAACCTTAATTTTCTGATCCAAAATCGTGATCGGCCTCTCGATGTAATTCAGGATCACATCCACCCATGCCAGAAATAGATGCATCGCAATAAACTACAAAATCCTCCATTCCCTTTGGAGGCTAATATGGGAGCCTCACACAATCTCAAGCGAAGCATATTAAATGAGGTCTGCTGCTCGGGACCTCAAATAAACGCGATGCCCTTCTGGGTCAAACTGGTGAGTGGGACGACAATCTTGGAGAAATCTCTGATAAATATCCAATAGTACTCGACTAGCCCTAGAAAACTCCTGATATCAAAGGGGGATCTCGGCACCTCCTATCTTATAACTACCTCAATCTTGGCCGGATCGACCCAAATACCATTCTGATTAACGAGGTGTCCCAGGATCTCTCTCCGATCTCAATAACGAGGTGTCCCAGGACCTTTCCTAACCAGAAATCACACTTGGAGAACTTGGCATAGAGCCTCTCCGATCTCAATACCCCCAGAATCTCTCTCAGGTGCTCCTCGTGTTTCTCTCTGGACCTCGAATACACCAAAATATCATCGATGAACACAATCACCGAACAATCCAACATGGGCCTACACACCGAGTTCATGAAGTCCATGAATGTCGCCGGTGCGTTGGTGAGCCCAAAAGGCATCACCACGAACTCATAGTGCCTATAACGTGTCCTAAAGGCCGTCTTCTGGACATCCTCCTCGCGGACTCTCATCTGATGATACCCAAACCTCATATCGATCTTGGAAAATCAAGACGCCCCTACAACTGATCGAACAAATCGTTGATCCTCGAAAATGGGTAACAGTTCTTGACCGTCAGCTTGTTCAATTCTCGGTAATCGATGCACATCCAGTGTGAACCATCCTTTTTCTTGACAAAAAGGATCGAGCTCCCCACGGCGAACTACTCAGCCTGATAAACCCTTTCCCCAACAGCTCCTGGAACTAAGAGGATAACTCTTATATCTCTGGCAGCGCAAGGCGATAGGGTGCCTTGGCAATAGGAGTTGCACCTTACATCAAGTCAATTCGAAACTCTACCTGCCACTCGGGAGGCACACTCGACAACTCCTCAGGAAAAACATCTAGAAAATCGCACACTATCTGAACCTCGGAGAAAGAACTCGATATCTCTGCACAAGCCTGTGCATCTATCACATATGCCAGAAACCCCATACATCCCTGCTGCAAACTCTGCCTCGCCCTGTGCATCTTTTAATGGATTTATTAAAAAGTGACTTTTGGTAATCCATAGCTTGAGGACAAGTTATGGACTCCATTAAAACACGTCATGATCATGAATTAACTACCAATCAATAGCACATAATTCCTATGATCTTGCAAGAACTCATAAGAACATGAATATTCATATCAAAATTTCAAGAACATATGAACACATATAAACATGAAATTTTGATATTAACCATTGTAAATGGATTAGAACAACCATTACACCATCTAAAACAAGTTTTAAAACACCAAAACAGTTTAGGGTAATGTTTCTAGTCCATTTCCAGCAACAAAAATCGAAAATCTGCACTTTGTATGGCCAACTCGTCGAGTGCAAGAACTGACTCACCGAGTTGGTTGAAGGTATGCTTGGACTCACCGAGTTGGTAGAAGATGTTCTATATTAATTCTTGATCAATATTAATTAAATAATATTATTAATATATTAGAACTTATAATATATTAATAAACCATAAGTGTTATTTCTCTCATTTTATTCTATCCAAATGCATGATACTATGCAACCCAAATGGACCATGCCAAACCGGGTCAAGTACATACTAGAAATAGTTATGGACTTAGACACCTTATCCAACAGCTTACTAGGTGGGTCCTGATAGTTATTTTGTATGCTAGTACCTTTGTTATACTTGTATGTTTGTATGTTGGTTGGGGCCCGTTATGCGAGTTAGGGCGAGGCCCTTACACTCAGTGGGCGGAGCCCGTTATGCGAGTCAGGGCGAGGCCCGTTATACTCAGTGGACAGGGCCCGTTATGCGAGTTAATGTGGGGCCTGTTACACTCATCGGGCGAGGCCCAATATATGTTTAATATGTATGGTATGTGGTATTTGAGGGAAAATCACTAAGCTCCCTGCTTACGTTTTTCAGTCTATGTTCCATGTACTTCTGGTGCAAAGGGGAAGAGCTAAGGGTGATTGTAGTGCACACACGATATTGTTCCACATTTTCATGTTGACTCTAATATTATATGATGTGTTGATACATTTGTTCCACTTGGGATTTATTATGATGTCTTGGAATACTGTTTTCTTTTATTACGAAAAGAGTCTATAATGTGAAGAAGGTGGTAAACAAGTTCACAGGTCCACTCACACCTATTGGTGAAAGGCTATTACAGATAAAATATCAAGTGCTTCACAGTACATCGCAAGATGGAATGGATTAAGCAAGTGTTACGTCAAAGGGCCATGACATAACCAATATGTTGTGGACATGGGGAAGATGACTTGCAACTGCAGGAAATGGGAGTTGACATGCATGCCCTGTAAGCATGCAATTGCAACAATTAATGAAATACGAGACAATGGTGAGAGAGTAGGAGAACCGTACACCTATGTGCATGAGGTGTATTGGCTATAAACATGGAAAACCATGTACTCTTTCATAATGGAGCCTAGCAAATGAAGGAGCATGTGGCTTGAGAGTGATTGTACAACAACCCTTACCATTCCATCACACCACAAGCAGCCAGGAAGACCAAAAATAAAAATGAGGCAAAATGTTGATGAGAATAGTGTTAGCGAGAGTCAGAATGGGAATCTACAACAAGTTCAATGTGAAAGTGAGAAGCTAACTAGGGACTTTGTGAGTGTGACATGTAGTAAGTGTCAGAACAAGGGCCATAATGCCAGGACATGCAAGGGACAGGGGGAAATGAAGGTACTAATCAAGCAGATGAAGCTCGAAGTGTTGAAGTGTTGCAAGGGTAGGCTACTGAGTTTTGTGTTTTATTTGTGGTTATAATAGTTGGCGATGTTTTAAAACTATAGTTATTATGTAATATTTATGCCCATTTTGAACTTGGTTATGTAATAGTCATGCACTTTTGAACTTGGTTATGCAATAACCATGTACTTCTGGAAATGTTTAAAGGTACTGTTGGGTTTTTTTCTTTTTGTTAAAGCAGCTTTTGGTAATGTACTTTCTAGTATTGTGGTATGTTTAGCATCATAGTTTTCAAGTACACCAAATGTTAAAAATTAAATTTTTTACCATTACACCATGCACCATTAACATAACCATTTCAACTGAGATAATTTATAACAAAAAGTAACACTTTCAATAAGACAAGTCACCATTAACAACAACATAAACTTAAACCACAACATCACTACATTCTTAGATTAATCCTTCTAGATCAGCTTATAAAAACCAACACCAAAACACAACATTACAACATTCTTCCAAAAACTACACCTTAACATGTAATCCATAGTTCCTAAAGAAGATAAACAAAAGGAACAAACCCAACTTATAACCAAATACATCTTCAACCCAACCAATAAATCCACATTTTGAATCCTACATTTACACATAAAAGTAGATGGATTATTAAATAATAATCATTGACCTAATTTGAACCTTGTTACCTGTTTAGGGCATGCGATGAAATGACGATTAGGGTTTAAATTTGTCCAGGAGGTTCGCTCAGCAACATCTCTTCCATAAAAACACAGTTTTTGCACCATTATGAGTGAACAAAAAATCGATCGAACGAGAAAGAGTAAGAGAGAAAGAGGCGTTGTCTGAATGAAAATGAATGAGAAGAGAGATGTTGTGGGTTGGGTCTTAAAGGAGTTTTCAAACGATAGGGACCAATAGGTGAAAAGACAAAATTACCCTCATATAGAGGGCACGTGCTATACTAAATGGAAAGAAATAGACAATAATTAAATTTAGGGACCAAAAACAAAAAAAGTTTCACGTTTTGGACCAACCATGTAAGTTGAAAATATTTTAGACCTTATCTACACTTTTTTTTGATAACCACAAGACCAATTTTCCAGTTAAGTCTTGATTTTTATAATGAAATAAGCTATTTATTCATATATGTAAAAACTAAAATTAATAGACATGGAAAAATTTAACCTCATATAAAATGAAAATAAAGAGATAAAAACAAACAGTGGGATAACATAACAACCGATAAATAAGAATATTTTGATAAAGAATATACATATGTGTTCATGTGTTGTCTCTGCCTTTTCTTTGTGCGTAACATGGAAGAATAAATAGCAAATAAGTAGATAATCATAGGAATCAGTAGTAGTTATCTTTCAAATTTGTTTTTTTTTTTTTTTTTTTTTTTTTTTTTTTTTTTTTTTTTAATCAAAATCTATTGAACTTTAAAATTTAAAGTTTATTTATGACCGTGTAATCTTTTGAGTGTATCTGATCTATTTTTTGCAGAGTGCATGAATTTCAAAAGTGATAAGGATATGACAAAATAGCTAGAGAGAAAATGTAGGCCTCATCTGTTGAATGTAACACCCACAAGTAAAAAAGTAACTACTTAATTCCTTTGTTTTCTTTATACCAAAGCAATCTTACTTTGTCAATTTGTTCTACCCAACATGGGTCTGATGTGATTTCCGGTGTTAATGGCTGAGTGCACCAATAGTTCCATATTTTGAGTCCTCCATCTATCCATGCCCCTAAAGTCGGTTTCTGGTTGGATGTTGCTGTTGTAAGCTAAATTAACTGTATTGGTATTGCTTTTGTCTTGATTTCAAAATTCAAGTGCAGTTGCCTAAGCCGATTAAGTGTAGAGTCTTTTAAAATGCAATACTATCATTTGTTGTTTCAAACAACTCATCTTTTTACTGAAATGGAGCTGCTTTCATTTACGGAAAATATGGATTAATCATTAGCTATGCTGTAGCTGCTTAAAGTTTTTAAAGGCTGATTTTTCAAGTAAAAATGATGAATATTTTTTAATTATATGTACAATGGTCTTTTGCTTGTAGTTATATGTATCTGGATGACATGTGTCTCTTGTTTTGTAGTTCTACTTACTGCCATTTTCATGTAATAAAGTGTCCAGCCTTTAAAAAAGAAAACTTAGAAGTCAATGGTTAATTTCAAAGTGTGATGTAAATATGTAATTGCATACTAGATCTATATTTGCTGTTACATGTGCCTATGGATGATGAGATTGAATTGGTTTAAAGATTAGTTCATCCGGATTTTGGGTAATCAAGGTTTGGCTCCCTTTGGTCCAGGTCAACTGCATCTAAGAATCGGGCCAGAACAGGTTTTGATATCGGGTTTTGCACAGTGCCATCGACTCGAACACTAGCTAATTGATTCAACCATTTGAGCTGCAGAATGTTGCATTTAAAATTATTAATTGTTTTTGAGTATTTGAAATTATGGCGAAAATAAAATGTCAGTGAAAGTTTTATTATGAATATAAAAGTTGAGACATTTGGGATCCTAATCTAATTAAATTATAAGAATCGAAATATTCTAAGAACCCCTAATTGTAAAAATATATTATTTATCCACTTAGATGTTATTTTACTATAATTTATTTATTTAATAAAACGTGTGGTAGTATTAGGCTAAACTTGAATAGTGATTGTTGTTGTACTTTAAGAAAAGGGATTGGAAGTGCATTTGTTGAAAGCTGAAAATGGGAGAAAACAGAAAAGGAGTTTTGGTTACAACTTACAAATAAAGGAAATAATTTGTTCGGTCGTGCCTGCATGTTTGCTTACATCACATTCAAAGACATGTTGGATTCTAGGTAAAAAATGAGGGCATAGTAGAGAGAATTGGGTAGGATTCCTTGACTCAGTTATATGAACAGTATACTTCTTTAAGACACAACTTGGGTACACTCAAAACTATAGCTATTAATTTAGATAGTGGTTTATATACTGTTTACATTAAGGGTATGAAATTCTTATATTAGAACTCATTCATTAAGCCACATAACATATTTGCTCAAAAAAAGTCAAAAACACTCGGTTGTTAAAAAATTGGCTGGCATATAATTTTTTTTTTCTCCTAGTAACACTAATAGAACTCGGTTGGTTTCTTGAAACTGGGTCATATACCCATACAACTAAAAGTCCCGGTTGACGTGCTTGGAACCGGGTTACTTAAGTATAATATATATCCCGGTTTTTAAAACTGAACCGGGTCATATAGCGTATCCCCTTTTAAGTACCGGTTTTTCTATGATATGTCCCGGTTTTCCCAAAAATCGGGTCCTATTTTGCACAATAATTGTAAGACTATGGTTGACACATAACATTGTCTATTCTATATATGATATATGATATTTTGGGGAACTGACTAAACTTTGTGCTTAAGGTTTTATGTTTATGGTTTAAGGTACTTCCAGTTCTAAAGAGAAAGGCTCGACATGACTGCATAGTATCCCCCAAAGTTTTCTGCATTGACTATTTGTGATTTTTACTCTGATGTTTAATTGATATTTTCTTTTTGATTGGTTTTGGAACAACTCGTTTGTATGGTTTAATGTTTTTAAAATGAAAATTTTACTATGTATTTTTGGGGCGTTATAAAGATAAGTAGTCAATATACACTTATGTAACCAATTAATAATTCCATTGCGCTGTTAACGAAATAAACTATAGGAGAGAGGTGGGTAGAATCTAAACATAAGTACTCTTTAAATCATGTTTGAAATCGTTTATCTGTTCAATTTTCTTAGTTGAAGTGATCATTTGCTATTTAGTTATTTCAAAGTTGATGTTAGAAGTTTTTGAACTTTAAAATTTGAATCCCCCGTAATAGGGACAATGTCATAAAAAGCCTTAAGTTTGACAGAAAATGTCGGTTTTACCTTTCGGCAGATTTTTGGTTCGTTTATACCGCAAATTTGTCATTTTTTTGTTGGTTTTGCCCTTGTTACCTGCAATAGTAGGTTTCCAGGTTATTATGAATTATTTTTTTGCGAAAAAACCCTTAAGTTTATTAATATTTTGCAAAAAAACCCTTAAGATTATAAACATATAAAATATAAATATATATTCAAAATTTGATAAAACTAAATAGTTTTCTACTGAAACATATTTTTAGCTTTACATACGGTAACTTTTATATCTGTTTGCTATAAACTTTTTATATTTAAATTTTAAAAAAGTTACCTAGTTTTAACAAAATTTGAATATTTCTTAATTAATACTTCAACTTGTCAAAACAAAATTAAAAAACATTTGTTAGTTAATAATTAATTATGCTAAAATAGTTAATATGAATAATATGGTATCAAGTACATTCAATTAATTTTTTTTAAAAGGTAAATAAAAATATTTTATATGTTTAAAATGTTTGTATTTCAGAAATACTAACATATCATATTTTTTATATGTTTAAATACATAATAATATTATCATATTTTTTTTTTTATAAAAATAACATAAACATTTTAAACATCAAAAATAAATATAAACATTTTAAACATATAAAATATAAATATATTTGTCTAATTTATTATATAAATATATTTACTTTTATAAAAAATATGATAGTTTATTATTTCTGAAATACAAACCTTTTAAACATATAAAATATTTTTATTTTTCTTTTAAAAACAAATTAATTGAATGTAACTAATGTCATATTATTATTAGCTAACAGACGTTTTTTAATGTTGCTTTGAAAAGTTTAAGTATTAATTAATAAATATTTAAATTTTGATAAAACTAGGTAACTTTTTTAAAATTTAAATATAAAAACTTTATATCGAACAAATATAAAATTTACCGTACATAAAGCTAAAAATATGTTTCAGTAGAAAACTATTTAGTTTTATAAAATTTTGAATATATATTTATATTTTATATGTTTATAATCTTAAGGGTTTTTTTGTAAAATATTTGTAAACTTAAGGGTTTTTTCGCAAAAAAAAATTCATAGTAACCTGGAAACCTGCTATTGCAGGTAACAAGGGCAAAACCGACAAAAAAATGACAAGTTTGCGGTATAAACGAACCAAAAATCTGCCGAAGGGTAAAACCGACATTTTCTGCCAAATTTAAGGTTTTTTATGACATTATCCCCCCGTAATATTATTGTTTAGTTTAATTAGTATCAGATATTTTAATATAGAAGCATACCCATTCCCCTTGTGTTCGACAACCCGTTCTTACGATCCCTATACTGTCAAATGAATAAGTACACTTGTCTAGCTGTGTTGCATTGTCTAGTAGTGATTAAGTACATTTTACAAATTTAAAACTAATAGTAGTAAAACAGACATTGAGATAAGTGAGAGAGAAGGGTATTTCAAGTTGAAATCCTACCACTCATTGATTTGTGAATTACATCAGAATTAAATTCCTTAATAATTTAATAGAGAAACTTGACATTGTATTAATATCAAATCCAACAAAAATTTCAAATTATATACTTTAAACAACCCATGATACAAATATCATACAGATATAAAATACAAATAGTAGTATAAATAAGCACAGTAGTAGAAACATAAAGTAATTAAATCATTACTTATAGTATATACTCAATAATTACTTTTATTGCAGATTATCTATAAGGCTTCTCCTCGTCTCTTCATCTTGACAACTCTTACCACCACTGCAATGTATATATTGTTTATGGTTTCCTCAGCAAACATGAAAAGCTTTTGTCTCCACTGCTTCTTGAACAACAAAACTCCAATAACACCCCAAAACCCTGTTGCAAAACCACAAATTATGTCCATGTAAAACCATAACTTTGTAGGTTCATCAGGTGCTTCATATTTATTCTTGTTAGTTGTTGGATCTTCATGACCTGAGCAGTTCTGTGGCAATGGTGCTCCACATAGATCTTTGTTCCCAAGATATATTGATGGATCATCAAGGGTCTACAATTGATTTCCTTTTGGAATTTGTCCAAACAAGTTGTTTTGTGACAAATTCAAGAGGCTCAAAAAGTTTAAAGCTGCCATGCTTGGAGGGATTATCCTGTTAAAATGTAATCTAGATTTCGGGGTAGTCTGGTAATTCAACAGGTTAGTTATTAGATAGTTATATATGAAAGGGTACGATGGTTGGGTCAAAAGTCAAGATGGTTGAAGGCCTATATATTGTCGTATGTAATGTTCTGTAAAGCTGTTCTTGAATGTTAATAAAAAGCCTTTAATTTTAGAGTTCAAGAATCATCTTCTCTCTCCTTCTTCTTCTTGTGATCGCAGAATCATATTTCTGCAAATTACATGTTTATTTAATTGTGATTTCTCCAACATAGTGGTATCAGAGCCTTTGGTTCAAGAATGAAAGATGAAGAAAATAGTGAAGGCACTGAAGAAGAAGAGGATGGTGAAGAAGATGCGAAGGAGATGGAATATGGTTGTGGTATAGGACTGGTGATTGGATGCTTGTTGTTTCTGCCCCTGGTGATGGGACCGATGGCACCATCTTCGCTCCCTGTCCGGATTCATCACATGTGCGTTTTTGAAGTCGATGTATTTCCGATCCAGATGAAAAGATTCTAGGGTTGATGATGATGATGATGATGATGATGATGATGGATGCATGGTTCTGTAAAGGAACAAATGATTGATGAAAGGATGTTTGTTCATGTGTGGTGTATGATGAATGCCAAGTGAAAAGATCTTGGTATGAATGTACGTGTGTGGAAGAATGGGGACTTCAAGAAGATGAAGTCTAAACCCCTACAAGTTGTTTTGTAATGTTTGGTGTTTGCGTGTTTTTTGATCCTGATGAAAAGATTCAGGACGAAGATTGATGATTGAAGATTGAAGATTAAAATTTTGAAGAATATTCACTACTAGAAACTTGATCTTTAGCGACGGAATCAGCTACGGATTCTATCCGTAGCTAATCAACGACGACTTACCAAGGGATCAACGATGGAATGCACTAATATTTTGACCAAAATACTTATATAATTTTAGAGAGGTATCAACGAGGGATCATCGACTGATTTCTAAGAATTTCTCGACAAAAACATTTCATCGTTAATCCATCTCAAATTAAAACCTCTTACCGAGGGAATAACGATGGATTGCTAAAAATCACAGGCCTTGCCCTCGCAAATCGCTCGCAGAAAATTGACGCCTCAATTTTTCATTCCCCACATTTCTTCTTTTCTCGCCTTGTTTTATTTTCATTCCCACCGATTTCTTTCCAAAGCCCTAATTTACCTATCGATTTCTCGCCTCAAATCCCTCTCACATCCTCTTTGGCTTCCGATTCGTCTCCATTCCTCATTGACTCATCGTTTCCCAACTCCGTTCAATCCTTTATTGTCTCTTCAGATCTCCTAGTATAACTGATCAGCAATCTCCACCTCTATCATAAACTCGAGAAAATTAATATGAAGTGGTCTTCATCAACTTTCTGATAATCGAAATATTCTGGATTTGAGTATAAATTAGCATATGGATTCTTTTCTAGATTTGAACCGATATGAATTTGGTACCGTGTGTAGGTATTTGACAAGGGGCTCAAAATCAAAACGGCAACAATCATAAGTTCCAATTTCTATACCTATTGTCGGTAAGTATTTTTGTTCCAGTACTCTTCTTTTCTCTATGCTTATCTTCTTTGTAGGTCCATGTTTGACTTTTCGGTCAAGGATATTGCTCTTGACTTAGAGATTTGTTCATGTTCTGTGATATCTCAAGAGTTAACATCCTGAATTTCTGTGGACAAATTCAATTTTGACGTTTAAACTGGATTTTATAATTCCAGGAGCGCTCAAGTGGTCGATCTCCTGGTTTCGGATATGTAACCTTTGCATCAGTTGAAGATGCCAAGGCAAGTTATTGTTTATTACTTTATTTAAAATTTCTTATTATATACAAGATTGATAGATCTTCATACTTGTTAATTTAAATCATTTTATGATGATAATTTTTATATCTTGCACTTGCGAGTGAACACTTCCCAAGAAATAGAGCACTTGAAGTAAAAATAGCCACACAGAAGGTTTTTTTCCAACACTTTATCATATATTACTTCTGAAATTTTCATAATTTTAATCAAATTTGCTGTTTTTTTCTTCTTTTGGAGGAAATGAGAGCACCTTCAAAAAAAAAGTCACCAGGATATTTGTTGCTAGAATTCCTCCCTCAATTACAGAAGATGAATTTAGGAGGTAGATTTAATCATTTTATACACTCTATAGTTTTCTTTTGCTTACAAAATGTTTGTTTTTTTCCAGCCATTTTGATAAATTTGGTGAAATTACGAATTTGTACATGCCCAAGGTACATAAATTTTTATATTTTCTTCTGTTAATTTGTTTTATAGGAACTTAATATTTTATTTCTTTAGGATCCAAGTACCAAAGGGCATTGTGGAATTGGTTTTAATACTTTTGCAATTGCTGGTAATTCCATTAAAGATTGTAAAATTTGTATTCGTTAACTTTTAGTTTTTCCTAGTTTACCCTTTTCGGGATTCTTTATGCTTTAGTACTAATAGTCTGATGTTTTTTGTTTTTGATATAACTAGGAGAGGATTGACCACCTACTCTATCCTAATCATGGATAAGGAATGATACATGAACATCTTCAGTTTTTCCATTTTCTTGGAATTATATTCAGAAAGGTAAGCTAAATGCTATTTAGTATTCTTAGGATCATTAGTAACTTCATGCAATTATTTATACAAATATTTTTATGATTATTATGGTTTCCAATGTGCTTAATATGTTGAGTGGTTGTTTTCTTTCAATAATTACTGAATTTTTTAGTTTCATAAAGTTATCTGCTTTTAATTTTGGGATTGTTGGACTTTTGTTATGATCTATATTAGCATAGCTTTCTTTCATCTTTTAATTCCAAATATATAGTTCACGTGCATAATCTTGTATATTTGGGAGTACCTTTTATTAACCTTATCGGTTCTATGGCACATTTTAAAATCATTTAATGCAAATTGAAGTTCTTCATTTGTATGCATACATTTTCAGTCCTCCTGCTATCTAAAAGTTCCATGTATGCATACAAATCTCACTCTCAAAGGGAGTAATTTGTTAGCATTCCATATCAACTATCTGTTCAATACATACAAAAAGTAAGGAGGCAGAATATAAATAAAAAAGACACAATAAAGTAGTTAAATTATAGGCTTAACTGTAATGATTATTGTCTTTAAAAATGATAATTAAAATAATGGGATGCCCTTTGCAGAAATTTTTGATGTTTCCATGTTAATATAGTATAAGTTTTGGGCTTCTTTCATAGGAGAGTAGTTTTTTGAATATTCTTTTTTTTTTTAAACAGAGAATTATTGAACAAGCTGGTGTTGTTTTGACACTTGAACCTAAGCCAATTGAGGTAATCAGTAATCAAGTTTTTGTGTATTGAATTTTTTTATCAGATATTGTAATTTACATTTTTAATTTTTTTTATGTTGACAGGGAGACTGGAATGGAGCACGATGCCACACTAACTACAGGTACTTGTTTTTTTATTTTATTTTTGGTTGGATGGAATGGAATGGACCTTTCCATTCCTTCCCTGATTCCATCATATACCAAACACTACCATTTTTCTTACATTAAAATTCACTTCCATTTTCCTTTCAATTTTTACAGCACATTAAACAAAAAGGCGATTCTCAACCTTTCCCTTCGCCACTCAGACCACATCAGTGCTTATGGTGAAGGAAATGAAAGAAGATTGATAGGAAAACACGAAACTGCCAGCATCAACACATTTTCATGGGTATCTAAAACCATAAAAAAAATTTATACCAAATTCAAAATATATCTAAAACCATAAAAAAAAATGTTTTTTCATGGTTTGTTGTGTGTAGGTTATTTGGAAGACAGGCGTCCAACATCAAACATGGATCCAAACACAGTGATTGGATTACTTGCAGAAATTACTCTCCTATGGGAGCCTACTCTTGAGGCTGAAGCACTTGTTGCTCAGATATACCTTGTTTTTTTTATATATTTTTTGGTCGGAATCGGAATTTAATTCCATTCTTGTCCTGTATTTAGTTTGGCTAATTCCATGGGTATCGGAATCCAATTCAATTATGTTCCTTCTTTCGGATGCAATGCAAGATATGAAGCAATGAAGAATATGTATGTGGAAATGCAAAATACTAGACAAAATTGAGATCATGGTAAACATTGATATTTGATGTTTTTGGATGTTTTGTTAAACTTTGATATTTGATATTGGCATTTTAATATTAGTGTTTGGTTTTGGATTGTATAATTATTTGATCCTTTGGTATTAATTTGTTATTGTCTAGTTTGGGATTGTATAATTATTTGATGTTTTTAGTATTTTTGTAATAAAAAAATTAATATTATACATTTGCGAGGGATCAGCAACGGAAACAAAAAAAATCACATCTAAAATTTGCTAGTGATCAGCGACGGAATATAAAAAGAAATATATAAAGGTTTGCAAGGGATTAGCGACAGAATATTTTTGTTGTTGATGTCCTAAATAACGGTATTATGGGACCAATTTGTGATGGATATTCCATTGCTAAAGTCGTCGCAAGGAAAAACTTGTCCGTCGCTAAATCTCTAGCTAAGTCATTAGCCACATTCTATTTGGCTATGGAGTAACTCTGTCACAGATCCGTCTCAAAAGACCTTAAGTGACGGAACAGCGACGGATTCATCCGTCGCAAAAACCCATGTTTCTAGTAGTGATTGAAGTCTCCTTTTGAGTTATACAAGTCTGGATTATGAGGATGTGCTTGAAGATTGTTTAAAGGAATCTGATCCAGAAATGCTTCTGAAAAAAGCCCTTGTATGTATTCTCGATGGAAAGTGGAGGAGTGCACAAAAGAAGTTTGTTTTTTTTGTAGGAACATAAAAGGCTGCAAATAAGCATTAGTCAACATGCCTGTGGTTGTGGTTCTTGACAGGGGTAAAGAGAGAAGACTTTCCAAAGGTGATTTTGACAATTCACTTTCGGAAAGTACAAGTACAAGACAAGAAGGGACATGCCTGTTACTGTTTACTTATTTGCTGGAATGAAAAGGTGGTGATTTTATTTGACTAAATGGGTAAGAGAAGAAGTCTAGATTAGGGGGGAATGTTAAAATGTAATCTAGATTTCGGGGTAGTCTGGTAATTCAACAGGTTAGTTATTAGATAGTTATATATGAAAGGGTACGATGGTTGGGTCAAAAGTCAAGATGGTTGAAGGCCTATATATTGTCGTATGTAATGTTCTGTAAAGCTGTTCTTGAATGTTAATAAAAAGCCTTTAATTTTAGAGTTCAAGAATCATCTTCTCTCTCCTTCTTCTTCTTGTGATCGCAGAATCATATTTCTGCAAATTACATGTTTATTTAATTGTGATTTCTCCAACATATCCCAGTCAACTCATTTTTTGAGAAGTCGAGAGATTCCAATGATGTCATGTTTCCAATGCTGTCTGGGATAAACCCAGTTAGATGGTTATTAGACAAATTGAGACCCATCAACATAGAAAGAGCAGTTAGCTCGACTGGTATACCTCCAACAAGTTGATTGCTTGAAAGATCCATATTGAAAACTATTTTCCAACTTGTTGTGTATACACGATCAACACCTTTCAAGACTTGATTCACATATTCCTCTTCAAGATCGTCACTACCACCACTCTTGCCACCAGTATCTGATACCATGGCATGCAACCTTCCTAGACACCGGGGGATGGTTCCGGTTAAGTTGTTATATGCAACATCCAAAATTTGAAGTTCTGAAATATTACACATAGATCGAGGAATTCTACCCATGAAGTTATTCCCACGCAACCTTAAAACCATCAAATCTTGAAGTTTATCTCCTATCCATTCCGGTATATTTCCAAAGAATTCGTTATCACCCAAATCTAAGATAGTTAAACCTTGTAAATCCCCTAATTCTCGTGGAAGTTTACCACTAAACTTATTGTCATTCAATTTTAACCCTAGCAATGATGAAGAAAAAAGAGTTATAGATCTAGGAATGTCCCCATACAGCTTGTTTGAGCTTAATCTAATGCCCTCCAAGTTTTGCAGATTCTTCAGACACTTGGGAATTTTTCCAGTTAACCTATTTTTAGAAAGATCAAGAATGATCAAATCTATCCTTCTGCACAATGACCTTGGAATCGACCCATTGAAAAGGTTATCTTGCAGAAATAATCCCGCGTAAAATGGATATCTAGACACATGAATTTTCCCCCCATTAGGAAGGTTTGTCAATGGACCAATGAGTTTGTTCTGAGAGAGATCTAAGAACTTGATGTGCATCTTGCCCAACCATGTGGGCAGAGATCCAGAAATTGTAGCATTGGACAACGTCAACTTAATAAGCGTCTTTTGACTCTGAAGCCACTGTGGGAATTCACTTCCTATCTTGCAATAACTGAAACTAACCAACTGGAATGGAGGTATCCACCCATGTGAAACGTTGAAAGTTAATCCAGTGTTAGAAGATGTATCCAAGTGCTTCAACATCGAAAGGTTAGCAAAATGGGCTTCAGAAACTACTCCCTCTAAAAAATTGTTAGAGATATCTACAGAATGGAGTTTTGGAAGTTGTGAAATTGACACCGGAATTGTCCCATTTAATCTATTTGAAGTCAGCGAAATGGATTGTAATGAAACAAGTCTTCCTAGAGATTCTGGAATTGGACCGGTTAACTGGTTATGAGATAGATCTAACACTTGTAAAAATCTTAGCCTTGTTACAGATTCAGGGATTGGACCTATCAATCTGCAGTTGTGTAGATGTAATTCTCTTAAATTGGCCAATCCACCAAGTGATTCTGGAATTGTACCCGTTAACTGGTTATAAGATAGATCTAATACTTCTAAAAATCTTAACCCTGTTATAGATTCGGTGATTGGACCTGTCAATCCACAGAAAGATAGATCTAATTCTCTTAAATTGGCCAATCTACCAAGTGATTCAAGAATTATGTCATACAAACTAGAACCTAACTTCAGCCTCTCCAAAGAATATCTGGAGCATTCTGATGCATTTTTTAGCGATTCAATCGTTTCTAATCCAAAAGGATTCAATGACACACTCAATTTTTTTAGTTGACATTGTCTCCAGATTCCAACATGTTCAATCTGCTTGAACATGTTCTGAGAAAGATCAAGCTCTATGAGGTTAGGCATAATAGGTACCGATGAATTCAACATGTTTCCCCAAAGGTCAAGTACACTTAGGGAACTCATGTTTGTTAAAATAGATGGAAATTTGCCTTCAATCAGATTATTTGTAAGATCCAGATGCTGGATGTTAGAAAGTGTAGTGTAATTGAGACGAGGGGAAGATAGATGTGTATTCTGAAGCCCACAATTTGTCAAATGCAACTCTGAGAGAGAAGGGATCATGTTTAGCAAGTCTGCAAAGCTCCATGACAAACTAAGATCAAAGTATGAAAAATCCAGGAATTCAAGGGATGTCATGTTTTGCAAAAGGCGAGGGAGTGGTCCATTGAAATTGGACCACCCAAGATCCAAGTGTTTGATTTTGGGAGGTATTTTACTCGAATTATGAGAATGACCAAGATCAGAAAAGTAAAGCTCACATTCATGCAAATTTAACTCTTCTAGGGAAGGAATCATGTAAAATACCATATTCACGTTCTTTGCTCTATAAAGACCCACGAAACTCAAGTCGAGATGCTTGAGAGATGAAAGGCCAAAAGTCCATGCCATATCATCTACCATCAGCTCTCAGTTCGAACTGAGATCAAGAACTTCTAAATTGGAAAGATTTCCAAAATCATGAGGAATAATACCTTGTAAACCAGCATTAGAGAGATTGAGATAGGTAAGTTGTTTCAAGGATCCAATGAACTCAGGGATCTTACTTCCTTGAAAATCATTCCAGCTCATATCCAAGTACTTTAAATGACTCAAACTTGCCAAAGAAGAACTCACCTCATTTCCAACTAAGTATAGCGTTTGAGGAAGAAATTCATCATCCCAATCTCCTCTGAGATGAAGTCTTTCCACGTGTCCAGTGACAGGGTCACACTGGATTCTTCCCCACCTGCAACAGTCATTGCCAACCCATGATGACAACATTCCAAAGTCATCTTGGACGCTCTCTTTGAACTTCAGAAGAGCAAATCGCTCTTGCTCAGGGCAAATTACACTCGTATTATTAAAACCCAAACATGTATAAGTGGTTGCACACAAAAAAATACTTATGAAAATGAGATGGAGCCTGAAACCCCATTGATTCCCCATTATCAACCGGAATTCAGTTTAGTTTAGAAAAAAAGAAGGATGTGAAAAGATGGGTTGTTATGATGAAGTGATGGGTTCTGATGGGAAAGAAAGCAGTTGATTTTATAAAATCAGAAATGAAGATAAGCTATTAGTATCATGGAAGACTTTGAAGTAAACTCAAAGGTCGTGGAAGACTTTGGAAATTGAAATAAATGCACAATTTTGTATCGACATATTATTTTTCTCTTAGGGTGGGATGCTGCATGATATTGTCTCACTGATTGATCATTTGGTTGACAAAAGTATATGAAGAGTTATTACAAAAAACCCTAATTTAATCGATTTCAAAGAAATTTATTGTTATTGTGCGACCTGGTCCAGGTTTTATTTATTCAACATAATTGAATTAATGTGGAACGATTAATTTTAGTAGGACCAGACAAGGCCTACCAAAAATGACCTCGAGTAGTAGCCACATCCATCAACGAATTTTCCAAGGAGTGAAGGGGAAAAATATACAATGTTAAATAATCATTCTGAAAAATATGTTTTATAATAAATTTTAATGATTATGATTAATATTAAATCTTTTTAAAAGCTACAACATTTGTTAAAATACAAAACAAGTGAAGCAGGAAGCTGAAAAATATACAATGTTACAATTGATTAGAGTAGCAACACCTCAATTGAGCTTCTTTTAATTTGGCCTATGAAATTGAGAAAAGCTATCAATTAAAAGTAGATTGTTATAGCTGTAACCATCCACTTTAACCGCTGCAATCCAACCCTTAACTATATGCATTTGCCGATGAGAAATTAAATAACCTCCTACATTTATTCCTACTTATCTTTCTAAATCATGTAAAATAATAAAAAGTGTCTTAAAATGTTATTAATTTTATTAAAATGTGACACTTTCCACCATTTCACACTACACCAAACTCACACGCACGAGAAGAAATATCACCAAAACTCACATCATGAAAACCCACGAAGAGGAATCCTACACAACAACACAAACAGCTATAAGTTCACACACTCATGAAAATAAATCTCACCCAAACTACACCAGCAATTGATATTAGTAACTGCATCTGAATCAGGGCATCAGATGGGCCATAAAATATAAATTGCAGGCAAGGTACAGTACAAAGTCAGCCCATAACACGCATTTTACTCGCACATATTCATGTCTCCATTCTCTAAAGAATATCATAGTTTTATCTTGAGTCTGAATATCTTGTGTTCTTAGTTTAGAATGAGAGTAGGATAGTTTGAGTGTTGTAGTTAGGATTTGTTGTAATCTTGAGTGGTTGAGAGCTGTTGTGACTTTTGTGTTGTAAGTATCATTCAAACCAACTGATTCTTAGAATAAAAAAAATTGTTGATGTTGTCAATTTTCTGTGTGTTTGTAATGGTATTAGAGTGAGGTTCTTCTCGTATCCATTAAATATTCTAATCACCACAAGAAAACAGAGTATTATGGACGCCGCTTTTAGCGACGACTAGACATTTACACCCCGTTCCTGAGTTCAACTTAATGAGAAAAAAGATGGTGAAAGTGAGAAGAAATTAAAAGATTTGGTGTTCCCGAGTTTCATTAAGCGAGGGAAATGAAAGGAATCGGAAGAATCATTTTCCCTCCTAACTTTCCTTCCGATTTGGAATGATTTGGAGAGAAAGAACTAAATCTTAAATTTTGCTTCTACTTTTCTCCAACTCGGGAACACAAAAGAGAAATTTATGTTCATTTCATTTCTCTTCTTTTCTCTCTTTACTTTCTTTTCTCTTCTTTTATTTTTCTCTGTTTCAACTCAGGAACTAGGCGTTAGCAACGACACCAAACAAGCCACGCTTGGTGTTGCCGCTAAAAGACAATGTCGTTGCTAAAGGTATGGCCGGAGATCCGTCGGAGACGCGCCAATTTCAATCTTAGCCATTGGTTTGAAACATGATCCAACAGATAGGGTTCGTTCCTGTGGAAGGCAATAGCGACGACAATTTTAGCGGTGAAATGTCGTCGCTATTGGTGTCCATCCGTGTGACCCACATTGAACGAAATCTTGGTCATACGATTCTTACACGATCCAACGGTCACTAATCTCCAGAAAAGGTGCATTTTGTCGCCGCTAATACGCTCTAGGGTGCCGCTAAAGGGTTACCCCTTTTGTTCAACTTCCTCGTACCAGACGATGGTTCTCTCCGGCGACGATTTGCGACATCACTGTAACTTCCAATGACGCCACTGCTCTCCACCCTACTCAGATCGTCGACTGCCACCACCGATTAACCTCCCTCGCCGACTGCCACCGCCGTTGCCGACTGCCACCTCCGCTTGCCGACCGTCACCTTCGGTTATGACCTGCTACCACCAGCCGCATTCATTTTCTCTGCCCATTTCTCTTTCTCTTCTTTTCTGACCATCGGTTACGGGCACAATCATAATTGTTTTTTTAATTTTTTTTTTCTGTTTTTAAGGTTCCGGGAAGGACACCTCATCACTACCGATTGCAACTATGTTTTTCCGGCGAGCACATGTTAGTTTTCTTTTTCACTTCTGAATGTGTGTTGTATGTATGTTGATATGTTAATCATTGTATGTATTGTTGAATCTATATGTAAAATTGATGTATATATGTGAAACTATTGAATGTAGACGAAAACATAAACTCTGTAGTTCCCTGGTAGAAATCAAAATCAATATCTCCTTCTACTTCTAGCCACGATATTTGTTTAAGGTATGAAATTGTATGAAACCTTCAATAAAGCAACAATAAGGAATAAATTAAAAACCTTAACAATGATGTTGCTTATGAGAAACTGTTGAATGTATATGTAAAAATATGTGTATTGTTTAATGTATATGTAAAATTTATCCTAAACAACCCGTTGTTGATCCCATAAAAGTCCACTATGAATCTATGATGTGCCTTATGTTGGTTAAACATTTTTGATATGTTTACCAGGTTTAGTATGCCTAAACAAATAAAATAAAATCAATAATTAATGGTAAAGTTGTATTTAAAAGAAAACAAAATTGGTTATACTTTTTCTTTTCCTTCTAAAAATGGCATAATAAAATGAATATCGTCAAATATTTCTAAAAATATTATAGTTATTATTCAATAATACAACCATAATAAAATAATTTTATTATTAATAAATTAGTTATTGAAATATTAATTTATAATGATATTAGTTACCCAAAATACATTAAGCGTACGTAATTACATATAGTTTCATGAACCATCTTAATATAAAATCACTAATCTATCAATTATATATGAAATTTGAACTCAAAAAAGTAAAAACAAATAAACAATCTTATTTTAAAAACAAAAATACTTAAATAAAAAAATTTAGATTAAATGAGTTGAATGCATCGAAAATCACTTTAAGTGTTTTTCTAAAAATGACATAACAAAATGAATATTATCAAATATTTCCAAGAATATGATAGTTATCATTCAATAATACAACCATAATAAACTAATTATATTATTTATAGATTAGTTATTGAAATATTAATTTATAATGATAATGATATTACATACCCAAATATATTAAGCGTATGTATTTACATATAGTTTCATGAATCCCCTTATATAAAATCACTAATCTACCTATTATATATGAAAATTTTAACTCAAAAAAGTAAAGACAAATAAACAATATGATTATGAAAAAAAAAACTTAATTAAAAAATTTGATTAAAAGACTTTAACGCATCGAAAATCACTTTAAGTGGATTGACAGAGTTTGAGACCTTGCAATCTAATCAAATATATTATTATTTTACCATTACAAATTTTATGATTATTATAATCCGACAATTAGTTAACTAAAAAAAATAGTCAACATTACAACATATAACAATCCAAGCCGTTACTTAATCCATCATATCTATTAACTTTATCACTTCAATATATATATATATATATATATATATATATATATATATATATATATATATATATATATATATATATATATATATATATATATACAAAAAAAGAAAAACAAAAACAAAACAAAAAAATACAAATACAATATCCAGATTATAATTAAACAGAAAACACATCAAACAACTTCTTTTTTATATGTTAAAAAAATCAATGATAAAAAATGAAATATATAAACCATTGTTTGAAGTTCAACGATAATACTTACATAATTTATAGCAATAATCCACAACTAATCCATTTGTTGTCAATTTTTTGTTGTTTTGAATATTGATTTGGAATAGGAAAAAAAGATGATAATATATATATATATATATATATATATATATATATATATATATATATATATATATATATATATATATATATATATATACTATAATTGTTTAAAGTAAAATGTTAATACAAAACAAAAACAAAAAACATATGAAGGTAAATCTACTAAGTTGTAATCTAATAACTTAATTATTTAAAGTACAATGTTATAATAATAAAGTTTAGTTTTTTTAGTTTAACTATCTTCGTTTATTTTCCTTTTAAATCATCAAGAGCCTTGTAATACCTATCTGTCTAAAATTGATTTAGAAAACAAAGGAGGATGGCATAGGGTCTCATTCCCGTGTTCTCATTCAAACTTAATTCCCTTTTTTCCAATTTCGATCGCTCTCCACAAGTTCTTTTTCAACTTAAGTCCAATATTTACCAAACACCCCCTGACTTCTAAAAATCTTTACAAACCAATCCGAAAATTATACTTAACCCCCAATATTCAAAAGTTATGACATTTAACTCTCAAAACCAATTTCTTTGCTGAATTATTATGGGTTTAGGGCTTCGATAAAATATAATTTACATATCGGGGTTTAGGGTTAATTATTTACTTAAATATTTTATTTATTTATTATTTTTTTTTTTTACTTCAAACAGAATGTTACATATGGCTTTGGGTTAGGGTTTGGTATCAAAGAAAACAAAGGAGGAGGGCAGCGGTTCTCATTAATTCGTGTGTTCTCATTCAAACTTAATTCCCTTTTTTCCAATTTCGGTCGCTCTCCATAAAATCTTTTCAACTTAAGTCCAATATTTACCAAACACCCTGACTTCTAAAAATCTTTACAAACCAATCCATAAATTACACTTAACCCCCAATATTCAAAAGTTATGACATTTAACTCCCAAAACCAATTTTTGCTAAATTTTTATGGATTTAGGGCTTCGATAAAATATAATTTACATATCGGGGACCTATTTTATTTATTTATTTGTATTTTTTTTTTTTTTACTTCAAACAGAATGTTACATATGGCGTTAGTTGACTATTTGTAATTTTATACCTTGTTATATGCTTAGACACATCTTGTAAAGAGCCTGAAGAGGAACAATGCCAAGCAGTAAAACATGAATTGCGTTTGAAGGTATATTTATATATTCACTAGGTTCTCTAATGTAATAATGTATATAATATTTACTTCATTAAAAATCAAATGTGCTTAAAATGGCTTTATTTATTTTGATTTTTGTAGGTCAAAACGTGGTTCAAGGTGAAAAAATTACTTTTATGTTGTTGTTTATTTGGTAAAATCATCAATTCTTAAATGTTTAGTATTATATTAAATTATTAATACTTAGAAACTTTTACATTAAAATCATATTTTGTAATTGATATCCTTTTTGTATGCACAAAACGACGTGCAAAGCAACTCTCTGCAAATGGCTTTTATTGATTGTAGAGAAAAAGGTAAATGGGTAAGAAATTCTTATACGTAGTGTATATTTTTATAGCAAGTTTTGGCAGGTGGATATTGAATTGAATTGCAAATTGTAGAGAGAGATAGAGGAGGTTTTGAAGAAACAACTTGAGTTAGAAAGGGAAATTGAAGAGTTGAACGGGAAGTTATAGGTTATGAAGCATTTGGGGGATGAAGATGATGTTGTTCACGAGAAAATCAAGGAGATGAACAATGAACTTGAAGCAAAATCGGAAGAAATGGAGAACATGGAGAATTTGACTCAACTAGGGACTTTGGGCATCCATTTTCCGACAAGGCAGGAACGGAAGCTTATCTAGGAGTGATTTATAATTACTTATTATTTAAGTTTAAAAAAGTTTCTATTAGATTTTTCTGAGTTTAGTGTTTCTTATTACATTTTTTCGCATAGAAGTTGTTTAGAATTACCTATTATTTATATATGTTTAAAAATGTTTCTATTAGATTTTTCGGAGCTTTGTGAGTTTGTATTATATTTATGTGCATTTAATATAGAAGAATGTGGATTTTTATGTAATTATCTTATAAGAAATAAATTTATATTTATCAACGGCTTAGCGGCGGAAATCCGTCACAAAATAGTCGTATATTCCGTCGGTAACCTGTTGAAACCCCGTTCTGTCGGTAATCTGTTACTATTTACCAACAGAAATGTCTGTTGCTAAAATTTGTCGTATCCGTCGGAAAGCCGTTACAAAAAATTAGCAACAAGAATATACCAATGTATTTTCGTCTGTTACAATTCCGTCGGTAAAGCCCATTAGTGACGGATTACGGACAATTTTTGCCATCGGTAATGCCCTTTTTTATAGTAGTGGAAGGAAGCAGATTAGGAGAACAAACTCTTAATGTTTATATTTATATATTACTAGTTGTGAGATCCATGTATTTACATGGGTTAAATTAAAAAAAATTAAATATAAAAGTCAAAATATTTGAGAACTTTGAATTTATAAGAAAATAAGAAAAAAATAATGAATTAATATAATTGAAATGTTTTTTTATCTTTTAAATTTAAACAAATTTAAATAAATAAACAAAAGAAACTAATAAGCTTTAATTTGGGAATTTTAAAATTAAAAGGTAAGTTCATTAATGAAATTGATATCAATTTGTTACTACATTTGTTGTAATTATTACATTAAAATATTATTTGGAATTTAATAAATTAGAAAATCTCATAAAATGACACGTGGAAAAAATTAATTCAAAATAACCATAAAATGACATTTGACAAATTAAATGATAGTATGACATGTGGCAAAAAAGCCTTCATTAATTAGAGTAGATGCCATATAACAACAAAAATGATGGAGATGAAGTAGAGCAACTATAGTCATTCTTGATATTTGGCTGTTTATGCAAATTGTAACAAGACCTATTAATTGCTTCCAAAATATGTGATTATTTTCGAAAAGACCATATATAGCTTGATACAAATTTCCAAATGCATACAAATAGAAAGTAACAAAGAAGAAAGAATACAATGATAAAAATGGAAAGAAACAAAAAAACCAGAGCATAAAAAGAAGAAGAACCAAAATATGAGTTTTTTCATACAAATAAACAAAGTGACCTCATGATTAAATTTCAGGTGTCCCAAGTGTTCAAAGTAGAAGCAAAATGGCAACAGAGACCAATACCATTACAGATTCAAACTAACCTAATCTAATCAAACAACTTGTTCTTGTATAAATATCAAATTGAATGTCGGAGAGGAGGGTATTTCAAGTTAAATTGATTTTGTGAATTACAAGGGAATTAAATTCCATATTAATCTGATATAGGAACTTGATCTTATATAAATATCAAATCAAATAAAAATTTCAAAATACATACTTTTAAACAACCCTTTATACAAATATAGAATCCAAACAGTAATACTTATAACATATATTCATAATTACTTGCATTTTACATTATCTATAAGGCTTCTCTTCCTCTCTTAATCTTGGCAACTCTTACCACAACATCAACATATATCTTGTTCATGGTTTCCTCAGAAAACATGAAAAGCTTCTGTCTCCACTGCTTCTTGAACAACAAAACGCCAATAACACCCGAAAACCCTATTGCAAAACCAAATATTATATCTAGGTACAAACATACCTTCGTCGGCCCATCAGGCGTTTCATCTTTCTTCTCATGCGTTGTTGGGTCTTCATGGCTTGAGTAATTCTTTGGCAATGGAGCTCCACATAGATCTTTGTTGCCAATATATATTGACAGATCATCAAGGGTCTGCAATTGATTTCCTGTTGGAATTTCTCCAAACAAGTTGTTGTGTGACAAATTCAAGCGGCTCAAAAAGTTTAAAGAGGCCATGCTTGGAGGGATTATCCCAGTCAACTCATTTTTTGAGAAGTCCAAAGATTCTAACTTCGTCATGTTTCCAATGCTTTCGGGAATGAGCCCACTTAGATGATTATTAGACAATTTGAGACCCATCAACATAGAAAGCGCAGTTAGCTCGACCGGTATCCCTCCGACAAGATTATTGCTTGAATGATCCATGTTGAACATTATTTGCCATGCTGTTGTATATTCGCGATCAACACCTTTCACGACTTGATTCACATTCTCATACTCAGCATCCACAAAGGTAAGACTCCCATCTAAGCTACGGTATACCATGGCACTCAACCGTCCTAGACAATAAGGGATGATTCCTGTTAAGTTTTTGAATGCAACATCCAAAATTTGAAGTTCTGAAACATTGCACACAGATCGAGGAATTCCACCGGTGAAGTTATTTCCGCGTAACCTTAAAACCATCAAATATGGAAGTTTTTCTCCGATCCTTTCTGGTATATTCCCAAAAAATTTATCATCACCAAAATCTAAGACCATTAGGCCTTTTAAATTCCCCCATTCTCCAGGAAGTTCACCTCTAAACATATTGTCATTCAGTTTTAACCCAAGCAACGATGAAGAAAAAAGAACTATGGATTTTGGAATGACACCAGACTTCTTATTTGAGCTAAATTTCATGCCCTGCAACATTTGCAGATTCGCAAGACACTTGGGAATTTTTTTTTCAGTTAACCTATTTTTGGAAAGATCCAGAAGGAATAAATCTGTCCTTCGGCACAGTGACCTTGGAATCGACCCATTAAAAAGGTTATCTTGCAGAAATAATCCTGGGTAAAATCCATATCCAAACACATCAAATTTCCCAATATTAGGAAGGTTTGTCAAAGGACCGATGAGTTTGTTTTGAGAGAGATCTAAGAACTTGAAGGGCATCTTGCGCAGCCATGTGGGCAGAGGTCCTGAAATCGAAGCATTTGACAAGGTCAACTCCACAAGCGTCCTTTGATTCGGAAGCCACTACGGGGATTCACTTCCTATATTGCAAGAACTAAAACTAACCAATTGGAATGGAGGTATCCACCCGTGTGAAACTTTGAAAGTAAACCTGGTGTTAGAAAAATGGGCTTTAGAAATTACTCATTCTAGAAAATTGTTAGAGATATCAAGACATTGGAGTTTTGGAAGTTGTGAAATTGACACCGGAATAGTTCCATTTAATCTATTTGAAGTCAGCGAAATGGATTGTAATGAAACAAGTCTTCCTAGAGATTCTGGAATTGGACCGTTTAACTGGTTATGAGATAGATTTAATACTTGATTTTAAATTTTTTTTCCCGAATAACACACATGCAGGTCAACACATAGAATAGTGTGTATGTGAGTGTGATTGATTTTCTTGGTTTCTTTGCTTTGCAAATCAGGCCTATGAGATTTGTATCGACATGAGGTAAAATTCATTTGTATGCATAACAGGTAAGAGCTAATTTACAATAGCTGCAAATTATAGTAATGTGTAAATAAATTTACATAAATTATACATTTAGCAAAGGAATGAACAAAGTATAATTCAAAAAATATTATTTTTTTCATCCAAACAGAACGTACATCACTTTTTTTTTTTTTTTTTTTTATTATAAAATGTTATATTTTATAGCAAAGTGCTTTCAATATACATTGCTATAATTGGTAAAAATTGACTTTTTTTTTTCAGAAAAAAGAACCTGTACTACTGCATATATTGGAAACCATAATATTGTTTTTTTATAATGTGCTAAAATTTATATCAATTTGCTATGAAACTACATTGCTATAACTGGTGAAAATTGATTTTTTTTCAAAAAAATACAACAGAACCTGTAATACTGCATACATTGAAACACTTTAAAAATTCTGCATAAATGGGAAACCATTATGTTGTTTTTTTAATAAAGTGCTACAATTTATATCAATGTGATTTAAAACTACATAGCTAAAATTGGTAAAAAAAAAGATTTCTTTTAAAAAAAAAGACAATAAAACCCTGCACTACTGCATAGATTGTAACACTTCAAAAATTTTGGCATTTGTTAACCGTCATGATGGTTTTTCCAGAAGAATAAAAATGAGGAGTAAGATATCAAAAAATCAATGGTGACACAGAACAGGAGGATAAAGCTTTTCTTTTGATTGATTTTTCATATATCGATTACAACTAGAGAGACAAAATAAAAAAGCTAAACAATCACAAAAAAAGGAAAGAAGATAATTGATTGACCAATATTTAAGGAGGGAATATATGGACGAAAATAGAGTATCCCATACTCCCCCTCAAGATGGAGCATGGAGATCGCGAATGCCCATCTTGTTTAGAAGAGAACGAAGTTGTTGCGTGCTGAGAACCTTAGTCAGAAGGTCTGCCAGTTGAAGTTTGCTTTCAATTGGTTGTGGTTCGATGTCTCTAGTCTCTACACGTTCACGAACAAAGAAACAGTCCATTTCGACATGTTTTGTTCGTTCATGATAAACGGGATTGTTAGCTATGTGACGGGCTGCTTGATTGTCACAAAACAAGGATGTTGGTGTTGTGAGTTGAACTTGCATATCTTTGAGTAACCATCTCACCCACAAGACTTCACTAACAGTGGAAGCCATCGCTCTATATTCTGCCTCTGCCGAAGACGCGACTGTTTTTTTGTTTTCCAAGAGATGGGGCCGCCACCGAATAGAAGAAGGTACCCTGTTCTGGACCGTCTTGTGAAAGGACACCCAAGCCAGTCTGAGTCACAGTAAGCAGTCAAATTTAAAGGCCCTTCGCAGGGAAGAAGAATCCCTTGACCCGGTGTTCCTTTTAAGTATCTTAGGACCCTATTTGCAGCTTCCAAATGGTTTTGACGAGGGTCCGAGACAAATTGACTGAGAACATTCATGACATATGTGACATCAGGTCGGGTAGCTTGTAGGTACAACAATCTTCCCACAAGTCTTCGATATTGGGTAGCATCCACTCGAGCTCGTTCTTCTCCTTTGTCTAGTTTGGTTCCTTGCTCGAAAGGGAAAGCACTTGGCCGACAACCCAACATTCCGGTATCCTTTAAGATGTCCAAGATGTATTTTCGTTGACTCAAAACTAAGCCATCACTCGTTTTTGCAACCTCAATCCCAAGAAAATATTTCAGGGGTCCAAGGTTCTTGATACTGAGTTCATTGTCAAGTTGTTGTTTTGTCCGTTGAATCTTGTCAGAATTATTTCCAACGATGATGACGTCATCTACATACACAAGGATAGCAACATAGACCCCTCCCCTTTGATAAGTGAATAAGGAGTGATCTGCTTTTGATTGTTCGAAGCTCAAGGAGATGAGGAAACTTGTTAACTTTCTGTACCAGTTTCTTGACGCTTGCTTGAGCCCGTAAAGAGATTTTCGAAGACGACAGACTCTAGTTTCTCCTTCCTTTGCAAACCCTTCTGGAATCTTCATGTAGACTTCTTCATCTAAGTCTCCATGTAAGAACGCATTGTTGACGTCCAGTTGATGGATGATCCAGTTTTTCTTAGTTGCAACGGCTAATAGAGTTCGAACAGTGACAAGCTTGGCAACCGGAGCAAAAGTTTCATGATAGTCTACTCCTTCCATTTATGTGAAACCCTTTGCAACGAGTCTGGCTTTGTATCTTTCAACCTCTCCATTGGATTTGAACTTTGTCTTGTAAACCCAATTTGAGTCTATAGGTCACTTTCCTTTCGGCAATTCTTCTAAAGTCCACGTCCCATTCTTTTCAAGAGCCTTTATTTCTTGATGCATGGCATTCCGCCATTTCTCATCCTGTGCAGCTTGTTCAAAACAACTTGGTTCTTGATTAGAACTTATTGCCGTTAAAAAAGCTTTGTGAGAATGAGAAAATTTATCATAAGAAACGAAATGAGAAATGAGGTGTACCGTTGAGTTTGCTTAACTGGAGTCGGGTTGTGAGTTGGTGACCGAAGGGGGAAGGTTCACGATGTATTCATTGAGACGAGCCGGTTGTATTTGTATCCTTTTGCTACTTGGTTCCGGTTCTTCGTGAGGAATGGTATGATCTTCTTGGATTTCTTGATCCAATATGGGGTTGCCATTTTCAAAGGAATCATCCTCATGTTGAGCATTCTTTTCTTCTTCAGTTCTTGTATCATCAGATGTTGTGCTAGGACAATCTTGTGATGGATCATCAAAACAAGTGTTTTGCCCACCATCGTCCAAGTTGGAGTTAGTGGACTCAAAATGAACTTTGGTTGGTTCATCTTTGTTGCAATCAAAACTTCCGGGAATGTGCTTGAAGGGAAAATTGTCTTCAAGAAATAATACGTCACGACTTACAATGATTTTTTTACTTTCAATGTCATAAATTTTGTATCCCTTTGTTCCTTGCGGGTAACCTAAAAAAACTCTGGGTTTCCCTTTTTTTTCGAATTTGTCTCCTCCGGTGTTGGTGTTTTTAAAATAAGCTAAGCATCCGAAGACTCTCAAATGCTCATAATTAGGTTCTTCATTCCAAACAAGTTCGTAAGGGGTCTTGTTTTCAATTACCTTTGACTGGAGACGATTTATTATGTATGCAACGGTTAAAGTACATTCTCCCCAAAATCTTTTTGGAATATTTGCCTCGAAGCGTAAGGCACGTGCTGTCTCGTTTCCTTTCCACAACCCCGTTTTGTTGAGGGGTGTGGGGACAAGTAGTTTCTAACAAAATTCCGTTTTTCTCATAAAAAGCGATCATGGTGTTAGATGTGAATTCCCCACCGTTATCACACCTAACCCTTTTTATTAGTTTTTCAAATTGAACCTCAACCAGCTTATGAAAATTCATTAGGCATTGACTAGCATCGCTGTTGTGTTTTATTAAGAAAACCCATACCGATCTACTATAATCGTCAACGATGGTGAGAAAAAAATTTGCACGTGTGTATGAAGGAACCCGATAGCCTCCTCAAATATCACAATGGATAAGTTCAAAACAGCCATTGGTTTTAATAAAACTCTTTGGAAAAGGGTTACGAACATGTTTGGCCTTAGCACACGAATCACAAAAGACATTGCTAAGTTTACTAGAATTATTTTTAAAGAGATTGTGTCACAACTGGAAATTTTGTGTCATGTAATCTAAACATTCAAGTTAATGTGAATCAAAAACTTCAATCAAATACATTATACAAGTACTACAAGTAGTCATCAAACAATTGGAAAACCCTAGAAGTTCTTGTTAAGTCTATTTTGGACTAGAACTTCCTTATTGGATCCAAGTGGACCAATAAGCTTCCAATTGGACTATCATGGGCTTAGAACCCTAATTGGGCTCTAATTGGACTCACATCTATTTATTTCAATATTGTGAGCCATGTTGGACCTAGAATGAAATAAATTAATGACTATGAACCATAATTAACCTAATTTGACCCTAACAAGTCATAAAAATCACATTTAAATTTAATTGGACCAAAAATCACTCAACTTAACCATGAGAATTGGGCTTAAGTATTTAAGGCCCAAACACCCTCATTTCCTCCATTATTCTCGGCCCAAAAGCTCAAGCCCAAGAAGAGGGTTGACCTTAGTGTGCCACCTCCTTATTGTCTTGTGGATCTCCATGCAAATCCATTCCATGAATCCATGCACATCACTTCATGTCTACATCTCCCTCTCTCTTCTTGAACTCGGCCGAGAGCAACACCACACACACACAAAACACTCACAAACTCTCTCTAAAATTCACTCAAGACTTCTTCCTCTTCTCCATCCAAAATCTTGAAAATTAGGAAGCATTCAAGGAAGTTCTTCCACAAAATCATCATCTAAGGTAAGGTTTTGCTTGGATCTATGACTTGTATTCCTTATTTATCAAAAATCTCTTCCTAATCCATGCAAAAATCATGATCTTGCACTCTAGAAACCCCATAAACTCGAAAATTTCATCAAGGAGTGCAAAGGCCAAAAATCACTTCATTTCTTCCAATCTTTCTTCAAAAACCGAATCAACACCCAAGGTGAGCTTCATACCCCCTATTTTCTGTTTTTATGAGTTTTGTGGGGGGGGGGGGGGGGGGAATACAAGTGAAAGTGTAGATCTATATGTGTTTATATGCCTTGTATGATTTTCATGCTTATATGTATGCTTTTATGTGTTTTAATGTTGGATCTAGCCATAAAACTCCTCAAAACCGAGATATAACTTATGTTATATGATTTTAGCATGAAATGTATTTCTACATACAAAGTGTTTCAAGAAAGATAGCTAAATGGTTTAGTAACAATTTTCTTTAAGCTAAAAACACAAATTTTGGGCCAAAAATGTGAAAAATACAAAATTAAGGGCCCAAATTGACATTTCACAGATTCTGATGGATGAAGTGTGCCAAAACAGTTTCCATAAAACTATTTCTGGAATTATACTTAATTAGAGGATTAAAAACATAAATTTCAAGCTTAATGGGCTAAAAATGAAAATTTCGGCCCAATGAGGCCCATTATGCGAATATTTCTGTTTTGGAGGGCCAAAACTGTGATTTTCTGTAAAACAGTGGACCATAAGTGATCCAAGTCCTTTTCAAAGGTTTAAAATGATTTTTAAATTTAAAAAGGACCAAAATTGCAAAAAATTTTACAATTTGGGCCAAAATTGTCAAAATTGCGAAAAGAAGGGTATTAACCGAGAAAACTGAAATTTCAGGGACTTAAGCTGTTTTCTATGAAAAATATGCTGGAAAATGTTTATTTCAATAATTTTTGGTGTTAAAATGTCAAGAAAATTGATTTAAGGACCAAACCGGAAAATATTTTAAATAAAGGGTTGAAAAAGTAAATTTTACAAACAAGGAGGGGCTGAAAACAGAAAATTTTCATGACTAATTCAATACATACAATTTGACCAAGTAATGGTACTACAACTATCGACAAAATACAATACACTACAACACCAAAAGTCGTTGTTAAACGAATTGGTTCGGTCTCGAACCAATAAAAATCCGAAACCACTAACACAACGATACTATGATACTACAATACTATGATTCATACAAATAACGATTCGGAATTCATTATACATGTGCACAGACGTCTACGCACTATCTTTGGGCCCCACAAGTGTAAAATCTTGTTCGTTGAGCCTAGCTAGCCCGACGACCTGATCTTAAGGCCTAAAGACTTCATCTTACGAAGTGTTGGGTTTTACCAATCCGACACGACGTAACCGGACTTTCAATGGCTGTAGACTACTGGTCCCCAAGGGTCCTTTAGTGTCGCTAGTAGAGTCTGCCTTTTTGCGAGGCGGGTCTGGGACCCCTCGTACCTTTTTATCCCCAACCGGCTAATGGAGTCGTCGAGGCCTTCGTGTCCTCCTTCTCTTCGGATGTGGGACTACAGGACGGTTGGATAACGTGATTAGTACGGACGACGCCTTCGGGATCGTTAGTATTGCTATAGACTAGTCGTTTGTGTAACGCGTGTTTGTAGCGGATAATCATGCTCAAAAATAATCCAATGTCGTCTGGAATGATAACTTCATGCGTTGCAATGGTTTCAAGTAATTTCATGGAATTCAAAGAATTAGGAAAACATCGGGTTTTCCTAGGGTTTTCAATACATACAATTTCAGAATACATACGATTTCAACAAACAATATTTTACAAGTATAGAAAACAAACAAGCATACTTATGGATCTTCACACCTTTTTGACTATACTATTTTCAGAAAATATCGGATTTTCTGGCGGTTTTCAAAAGACACGAAACGTTCTTTTTTTTAAATACAACTTATGAACTCACCAACATTTCATATGTTGACGTTTTTCAAAATACTTGTATTCTCAGGGAACCAGTGAATCAAAGGAAATCGTATTTCAGTGATGGCTTGCAGTTTATTTATGTACGAATCGAACAATTTATTGTGGAATGTAATGTTTAAACAATGTATTTCATGTAAACTCTACTGGTTGTACAATACTAATGCATGGTGACGAATGTTGTTATGTTTCATATATATTCAATGTTATGGTATTCAATTGAGTCACGACAGCCCCCGGACGTTTCCGCCGTCTGGTTCGGGGGTGTGACAGGTTGGTATCAGAGCTTTGTTTATAGTGAACTAGCATGTCGAGCCATACATTGATATGCAACTATAAACCAAAAAGGGGGACTAACATAACTCTGAACAAAACAAGTAAATAAAACACACTTGCTTGCATTAGGGATAAGAACCTAACGCCGAATCAAACACAATAATGCTGGTATCTCGGTTCATTCGAGACTGTTCTTAGTGATACCAAGGAGTGAATGTAGCCTGATCAACTACATTCTCTCCAAAGTAAAACTAACACACGTCTTGATGAGATCGGGATAGCTAGGTAACCTAAAACTATACCCTTTATCATCGACAAGAGAACGTTTGCTTGGTCTGTACAATAGTCATAGAACCTAGGAATAATGTTAGCATATTCACGTACTCGCGCAGACAGCATGGCTGGTTTTCATCACCCTGGAGACCCCTACTTCCCTAATCAGGGAAACAACGGGTGGCTAGAGGAGGAGGAGCCTGAGGAAGAGCCTGAAGAGGAACCTGAGGAGGACCCCGAGGAAGAATCTGACGGAGAACCGGAGGCAGAAGCCGAGGACGAGCCTGTCGAACCCGAAGAAGACGAAGAGCAATTTGAAGAGGAGCTCGAGGGCAGCGAAGGGGGTGATTCGGACGCGGAGTCCGAGGTCATTGACCCCCCTTACCCGATCAGGGTGCCTGCTTATCGTGTGGGTCCCACTGGACCTACCCCTCCTTGGGGTATCGATCTTTGGAGATGGAGCAGACATCAGGGACAGCGACCCCCGTTTGGCAGGTCGCGGGAGTTCTTTGATCTGAGGGACGGAGGACCGGCCGACCGAGCCCTACCGGTCATGGTGAGACGGTTACGGGACACCGGCGACCTTGCTCAGGGCACTGCTGATCAAGTGCACCAGTTGTGGACTAGGGTCGAGCGTGCGGAGCAGGAGACGCGTGACGTCCTTCGGGAGTTTCACATGAGGCAGGTAAGGTGGGAGTCTCGACTTCAGGACGCAGAACGCCTAGTGGCTCGTCTTCAAGGAGCATCCACATCTTCGGCACCACCTCCTGACGCAGCTCATCGCAATTAGGGACAGACTTATCATAGTAGGTCATTAGGAACTATATTATGTACTTCGGCTCTATGTTTAAGTGACTACACTACTCGTGGAGCCGTTATGCTGTCAGATTAGTGTTACTTACGTATGCTCTTACGAGCAAATTTTCTTGTACTAAACTCGGATAATATTGAATAAACTTTTATGTGTTTTGCTATGATATTACAAGATGTTATGCGTTGAGAAGTATTGATTGTATGCTTGACGATAGTAATGTTTAGGTTCGTACCATACATCTAGTTAGTAGGATCACGACCTCACAGAGACCACATACACTCAACATCTTTCCGTTTCATGACAGAAAGATGCCTCGCCCAGCTACTCGCGGAAATCCCGAACCAACCCCGCCCGAAGTTGACTCCACTGCTTTCCAGGCAGCCGTGTCCGCTGCAGTCACCGCAGCTATGGCACAACTTCACCGAGGGAACAACGGAGGAGGCAATGGTCAAGGCTCCGGAAGTTCGAACAACGGGACGAACCAAGGACTCACTAAAACGTGCACCTACAAGGACTTTGCGAACGCTAAACCCCGAACTTTCAACGGCACGGGAGGGGTGATTTCCTTGAAGAGATGGATCGAGAAGGTAGAGTCGGTGTTTGAGATATGCGAATGCCCCGAGCAGATGAAGGTGAAGTTCGCGGCCTGCACTTTCGTGGACCAAGCCCTCACTTGGTGGAATGGACATGTGGAAGCTATGACACTTCCTGTCGCCAACTCTATCCCATGGGCAGAAATGAAAGAAATGTTAATGGCTGAGTACTGCCCCCGAGGCGAAATTCAAAGGATGGAGCAGGAACTATGGAACCTCACGGTGCAGAATGCTAACATCGACGCCTACATCTCGAGATTCAGCGAATTATCCCTATTGTGCCCGGGTATGATCACGTCAGAAGGGAAGAAGGTTGAACGATTCATTTGGGGACTGACATCCCCCATTCAAGGAAATGTGATAGCGGGGAACCCTGAAACGTTTGACAGTGCGAAGAGATTGGCAAAGAGGCTGTACGATCATAACAACAAAAGAGGCGAGAAACCATTAGAGACTGAGAAGAAAAAGGAGGGTGATGGCAGGAGAGGGAAGAACCCCAAGAGGAAGGGGCGTCAGGGCCCCGAGACCTCTAAAAGGCAGCAAACAGTGGCAGTTAACGCTGTCACCACACCGGTTCCAGTCACCCCACATGCTCCAGCCTCAGCTGCTTCAAATGCTTCAAGACCCTACTCCGCTAATCTTCCTAGTTGCAATAAGTGCGGCCTCCACCATCACGGCGAATGCAGGGAACTCCATTGCACCAGTTGCAACCGAAGGGGACACACTGCAAGGTTCTGCAGAACGTACCCTCCTAGGAACCAGAGTCAGGGGAACAACCAGAACAACAACAACAACAACAACTACCGCAATAACAACAACACCAATGCCGGCGGCAATAATGCAGGGCCTAGCCACACCTGCTACGGGTGTGGAAGGACGAGACATTTTCGCCGAGATTGCCCTAACAATAACTCAGGAAACAGAGGAGCAGGAAGAATGCTGACTATGGGTCAGAGTGATGCAGTCCAGGATCCCGCAGTTGTGAACGGTACGTTCCTCCTAAACCACACCTATGCATGCATCTTATTTGATACCGGAGCGGAATGAAGTTTCGTAAGCGAGAAGTTTAAACATTTATTAAAACAACAACCCCAGAGGCTAGATGAAACATATACGGTAGAAATGGCCAATGGGAAAACCGAATCCACTGAGGAGATTTACACTGGATGTACCCTAACCCTTAACCAGCACGTCTTTCGAATAGACCTAATGCCAGTATCAGTTAGGAGTTTCGATGTAATTATCGGCATGGATTGGTTAAGCCCCCACCATGCTGAGATTTTGTGCCGCGAGAAGGCCGTTCGCCTTCATCTTCCGAATCACGAAACCCTAGTGATCTACGGAGACAAACCCAGTACGAATCTCCGCCTCATCTCGTGCATCAAAGCACAAAAACACCTGCGAAAGAACAATTTGGCGTTCCTGGCTCACATAGTGGACAGGACCAAAGAAGAAACTAACATCCAAGACATTCCGGTAGCGTGTGAATTCCCGGATGTGTTTCCTGAAGATCTTCCGGGAGTACCCCCAGAGAGACAGGTTGAGTTCCGAATCGACCTCGTTCCAGGAGCGACTCCCCTCGCTAAATCACCATATCGGTTGGCTCCTGCCGAAATGCAGGAACTGTCTAGCCAACTCAGTGAGCTTCTGGACAAGGGATTTATCCGACCTAGCTACTCGCCGTGGGGAGCCCCAGTGCTCTTTGTCAAAAAGAAGGACGGATCTTTCAGAATGTGCATCGATTACAGAGAGTTGAATAAACTCACTGTTAAAAACCGCTACCCACTCCCCCGAATCGATGATCTATTCGACCAGCTCCAAGGAGCTAGTTATTTCTCCAAAATAGATCTACGGTCCGGATACCACCAGCTCAAGGTCCGAGAAGAGGATATTCCCAAAACCGCTTTCCGAACTCGCTATGGACATTATGAATTCGTCGTAATGCCCTTCGGTCTAACAAATGCACCTGCCGCATTTATGGACCTAATGAATCGAATCTGTCGACCGTTCCTTGACAACTTCGTCATTGTGTTTATCGATGACATTCTCGTCTATTCACGAAGCAAGGAGGAGCACGGCCAGCATCTACGACAAATTCTAGACACTCTGCGATCGGAAAAGCTTTACGCCAAACTCTCCAAGTGTGAGTTCTGGCTTCGGAGTGTAAATTTCCTAGGCCACGTGGTTAGCCAAGACGGAATTCATGTGGACCCCTCTAAGGTCAAAGCTGTGGAAGGATGGGCAACTCCGACTACACCCACAGAGATTCGTCAGTTTTTAGGCCTAGCAGGCTACTATAGGAGATTCATCCAAAACTTCTCTAAAATCGCCAAGCCACTTACCTTGCTTACGCAAAAGAGCGTGCCATTCAAATGGACAGACCGGCAAGAGATTGCGTTTCAAACCTTGAAGCAAGCTCTCTGTAGCGCTCCTGTACTATCACTACCTGAAGGAACAGAAGATTTTGTAGTCTACTGTGACGCGTCGAATCAGGGCCTAGGCTGTGTTCTCATGCAACGTGGAAGAGTGATAGCATATGCGTCCCGCCAACTAAAGATGCATGAGGTAAATTATACGACCCATGACCTAGAACTGGGAGCTGTGGTTTTTGCTCTAAAAATTTGGAGGCACTACTTGTACGGTACAAAGTGCACCATCTTCACAGACCACAAGAGCCTCCAGCACATCTTGAATCAAAAGGAGCTGAACATGAGACAGCGACGATGGGTGGAATTACTAAATGACTATGAATGCGAGATCAAGTACCATCCAGGCAAGGCCAACATGGTAGCTAACGCATTAAGTCGGAAGGAGTACACAAATCGCCGTACGAAAACGCACTCGATAACCATTCAGTCTCATCTGGCCACTCAAATTGCATCAGTCCAGGCAGAGGCTATGGAAGCGGAAAATAGGAATAGTGAGGCATTGCGCGGGATGGAGAAGAATCTAGAAGTCAAGGAGAATGGGGTATACTACTTCATGAACCGCATTTGGGTCCCAAAAATCGGAGGATTTAGAGAGACCGTTATGAAGGAAGCCCACAAGACACGATACTCCATTCACCCTGGTTCGGACAAGATGTATTTGGACATTAAGCAGCACTATTGGTGGCCTAACATGAAGGCGGAAATCGCAAATTATGTTAGTAAGTGCCTTACGTGCGCCAGGGTAAAGGTGGAATACCAGAAACCTTCAGGATTGTTACAACAACCGGCAATCCCTGAGTGGAAATGGGAGGGGATATCTATGGACTTCGTGACCAAGCTGCCTAAGACGTCGGACGGACTGGACACCATATGGGTAATAATCGACCGACTGACGAAATCTGCCCATTTCCTACCAATCAAAGAGTCCTACAAGATGGAGAGACTGACGCGTTTGTACCTACGAGAGATTGTAAGACTTCATGGAGTGCCAAAATCTATCATCTCGGATAGGGACAGTAGGTTCACGCCGCGGTTTTGGCAATAACTCCACAAGGCAATGGGAACTCATCTTGATATGAGCACTGCGTATCACCCACAAACGGACGGTCAGAGCGAACGAACCATCCAGACGCTCGAGGACATGCTTCGTGCATGTGTGATAGACTTTGGAAAGTCTTGGGATACCCACCTACCGTTGATCGAGTTTTCATATAACAATAGTTATCATTCGAGCATCAAGGTGGCTCCTTTCGAAGCACTGTACGGGCGTAAGTGTAGATCACCGTTGTGTTGGGCGGAAGTAGGTGACACCCAGCTAGCAAAAACGCATACGTCAAACAGGGCATTAACGGGACCGGAAATCATTCGCGAGACCACAGAAAAGATTGTCCAGATCAAAGCTCGATTACAAGCATCGCGTGACCGACAAAAGAGCTACGCTGATAAACGGCGAAAGCCCTTAGAATTCCAGGTCGGTGATCGAGTATTGTTGAAGGTCTCACCCTGGAAAGGGGTTATACGTTTCGGAAAACGGGGAAAGCTAAACCCGCGATACATTGGACCTTTCGAAATCGTCGCACGAATAGGCCCGGTAGCCTACAGACTACAACTACCCGCGGAGCTAAACGGTGTACACCCCGTGTTTCATGTCTCTAATCTGAAAAAGTGCCTATCAGATGAAACCCTTGTCATTCCTCTTGACGAAATCGAAATCAATGAGAATCTCCTGTTCGTCGAAGAACCAATTGAAATCATGGACAGGGAGGTGAAGCGTACTAAGCAGAGCCGCATCCCGATCGTGAAGGTACGGTGGGACGCAAAGCGTGGGCCAGAATTCACGTGGGAACGCGAAGATCAAATGAAGCAGAAGTACCCTCACCTATTCTAGCATTCTCAAATCTAGCTTTCAAACAGAATTTCGGGACGAAATTCCCTCTAACGGGGGGATGATGTCACAACTGGAAATTTTGTGTCATGTAATCTAAACATTCAAGTTAATGTGAATCAAAAACTTCAATCAAATACATTATACAAGTACTACAAGTAGTCATCAAACAATTGGAAAACCCTAGAAGTTCTTGTTAAGTCTATTTTGGACTAGAACTTACTTATTGGATCCAAGTGGACCAATAAGCTTCCAATTGGACTATCATGGGCTTAGAACCCTAATTGGGCTCTAATTGGACTCACATCTATTTATTTCAATATTGTGAGCCATGTTGGACCTAGAATGAAATAAATTAATGACTATGAACCATAATTAACCTAATTTGACCCTAACAAGTCATAAAAATCACATTTAAATTTAATTGGACCAAAAATCACTCAACTTAACCATGAGAATTGGGCTTAAGTATTTAAGGCCCAAACACCCTCATTTCCTCCATTATTCTCGGCCCAAAAGCTCAAGCCCAAGAAGAGGGTTGACCTTAGTGTGCCACCTCCTTATTGTCTTGTGGATCTCCATGCAAATCCATTCCATGTATCCATGCACATCACTTCATGTCTACATCTCCCTCTCTCTTCTTGAACTCGGCCGAGAGCAACACCACACACACACAAAACACTCACAAACTCTCCCTAAAATTCACTCAAGACTTCTTCCTCTTCTCCATCCAAAATCTCGAAAATTAGGAAGCATTCAAGGAAGTTCTTCCACAAAATCATCATCTAAGGTAAGGTTTTGCTTGGATCTATGACTTGTATTCCTTATTTATCAAAAATCTCTTCCTAATCCATGCAAAAATCATGATCTTGCACTCTAGAAACCCCATAAACTCGAAAATTTCATCAAGGAGTGCAAAGGCCAAAAATCACTTCATTTCTTCCAATTTTTCTTCAAAAACCGAATCAACACCCAAGGTGAGCTTCATACCCCCTATTTTCTGTTTTTATGAGTTTTGTGGGGGGGGGGGGGGGGGAATACAAGTGAAAGTGTAGATCTATATGTGTTTATATGCCTTGTATGATTTCCATGCTTATATGTATGCTTTTATGTGTTTTAATGTTGGATCTAGCCATAAAACTCCTCAAAACCGAGATATAACTTATGTTATATGATTTTAGCATGAAATGTATTTCTACATACAAAGTGTTTCAAGAAAGATAGCTAAATGGTTTAGTAACAATTTTCTTTAAGCTAAAAACACAAATTTTGGGCCAAAAATGTGAAAAATACAAAATTAAGGGCCCAAATTGACATTTCACAGATTCTGATGGATGAAGTGTGCCAAAACCGTTTCCATAAAACTATTTCTGGAATTATACTCAATTAGAGGATTAAAAACATAAATTTCAAGCTTAATGGGCTAAAAATGAAAACTTCGGCCCAATGAGGCCCATTATGCGAATTTTTCTGTTTTGGAGGGCCAAAACTGTGATTTTCTGTAAAACAGTGGACCATAAGTGATCCAAGTCCTTTTCAAAGGTTTAAAATGATTTTTAAATTTAAAAAGGACCAAAATTGCAAAAAATTTTACAATTTGGGCCAAAATTGTCAAAATTGCGAAAAGAAGGGTATTAACCGAGAAAACTGAAATTTCAGGGACTTAAGCTGTTTTCTATGAAAAATATGCTGGAAAATGTTTATTTCAATAATTTTTGGTGTTAAAATGTCAAGAAAATTGATTTAAGGACCAAACCGGAAAATATTTTAAATAAAGGGTTGAAAAAGTAAATTTTACAAACAAGGAGGGGCTGAAAACAGAAAATTTTCATGACTAATTCAATACATACAATTTGACCAAGTAATGGTACTACAACTATCGACAAAATACAATACACTACAACACCAAAAGTCGTTGTTAAACGAATTGGTTCGGTCTCGAACCAATAAAAATCCGAAACCACTAACACAACGATACTATGATACTACAATACTATGATTCATACAAATAACGATTCGGAATTCATTATACATGTGCACAGACGTCTACGCACTATCTTTGGGCCCCACAAGTGTAAAATCTTGTTCGTTGAGCCTAGCTAGCCCGACGACCTGATCTTAAGGCCCAAAGACTTCATCTTACGAAGTGTTGGGTTTTACCAATCCGACACGACGTAACCGGACTTTCAATGGCTGTAGACTACTGGTCCCTAAGGGTCCTTTAGTGTCGCTAGTAGAGTCTGCCTTTTTGCGAGGCGGGTCTGGGACCCCTCGTACCTTTTTATCCCCAACCGGCTAATGGAGTCGTCGAGGCCTTCGTGTGACAACCTGAAATTTCCAATTGTATAAACCTCATCTATTCAATAGAAGCTAGTTCAGTTTCTGTGATTTTCAAGCTTTTCCGAACAAGTTTGTGTACATTAGGGTTTATGTTTTAGATGATATCAGGAGAGTGGATACTCCTGGGTTTTGTGAAACTTGGGCATTTCAAGTTTCATACTATTACAGTCCAACATCAGGAATAAAAACATTTTCTGTCAAAATATTCCAGGACTATAAATAGTTTTCTGAATTAAATTAATTCATTATTCACAATTCCAAATAGAGAAAAGCCATATTCTCTCTGACGGATCTTCGGGTTTTCATCCCATATTGTGAGTTTACTTTTCTAAGTATGTTTCAATACTTGTTAGATGCTCATTAACACAAATTACATGTCTATATATCAAGATCCGGGAGTTTACCGCCCAAGAACGTTCTTGGGGAGTAAACTCCAAAATGGAACTTTAATGCTTTCTAGACCCATCCACATGTTAGAGGACTTATCAAGGACATTGTGTATGATCTTTATAGCCTAGAAATCATCCAAGAAACGTAAGTTCTAGGAGTTTACGGCCAAGGAACTCCCTTGGGCCGTAAACCCCTTTTCAAGGGCTTAAATGCCCTAAAACTTTCCCCAAATGCTTAAGGACTCTAACCACTAATGCTTGTGCTTGTTTAGAACATCAAAAGGCCACAAAAACCATAAATTCCTAGGAGTTTACGGCCAAGGAACTCCCTTGGGCCGTAAACCCCTTTTTGTGGGACAAAAATCATTCCAAGCTACCCTTAAGCCTTTAGACAAATTACCTTGCACCTTTGGGACTAGAATGGAGAGTAGAACACATAGAAATCACTCCTTGAAAGGAGTTTACGGCCAAGGAACATGACTTGGGCCGTAAACTCCAAGTGAAGGCACCAAAGTGTGCCTCTTGTCCCCATTAGCCTTAGATAAATTCATGGATGCCATTCTTGATGTTTAAGTGCCTCAAATCAATTAAATTCCTAGAGTTTACGGCCGTAAACTCTAAGGTGAAGGACCTTAGGCCGTAAACTCCCTTATGGAGTGTTCTAAAGCCTTAAAACTACTTCATGTGTTATTCCAACAAAGCTAGGAGTGTTCTAGATGCAAAATAACACCACAAGACACCCAAAAACACCATTTGAGGAGTTCACGGCCATAAACCTATGAGTTTACGGCCGTAAACTCCAAGGTGTGGGGTTGTTGGGTGGTGAACTCCTATACAAGGCTATTTGATGTTTTAAACCCTTTTGCCTTGTCCCGTAGCAACTTAGATGCAACCATTTGGACCCTAAACACTCATAAAAGTGTTTAAATGTTTTCTAAGTGTCTTAACTTATTTAATTAAGTTATTATATGTCTAATTAGTTATATATATGTTTATTATATGATAACTAGGCTCGTGCGTGTAAACCAGTCTCCGTTTGTCACCTAGCACGGTAGCCGACACCGCAATTCAAACGACTCACCACAAGTGAGTTCATACCCCTTGAATCCACCTTTGAAATGATTTTAAGCGTTTTAAATACTTTATGGGGGGGGAATACAAGTCAAATACTTATAGTTACTGCTTCAATCACATGTGATTGCATTTAATCACATGTGATTAATAACTAGGAGAACAACGATTTTTACCACTGTTCAAACTGTTTTTCAAACTGCTTTACTATTGAAATGTTTTACAAACTGTTTTACTATCCAAACTTATTTATAGACTGTGATTCAACAAATGCTTCTTATACTTAAACTATTTTATCAACTTATGCCTTCAAAATGTTTTATAGATCGACATCAAGTCGATCTTCTCTTGAAATTATATTTATGCTCCAAATGTTTTATGAAAACTTATTTATGCTTTTATATATCCAATTGCATGCCCATATATGTATAGATATATAAATAATGTTTAAAGGGCTTAGGAAGGCCATCCGCCCTATTTCCTTTTCCTCGATTTGGATGTGGTCTGGTGGGATTTCGGGTGACCATCCGAATGTCGTTTCCATATTACTTATATATCATATATACATGTATAGACATAAAGGTACTTCCATATTCATACTCATCAGTACATCATTAGCTGGTTACCATCGGGGTAACGCAGGACAATACATATACAGATATACTAGAAACAATACATATACAGATATAATAGAAACAATACTTATACAGATATACTAGAAACAATACATATACAGATATACGAGAAACAATACATATACAGATATACGAGAAACAATACATATACAGATATACGAGAAACAATACATATACAGATATACGAGAAACAATACATATACATGAATACTTAACAATTGTGATCCACTGTATCGGGCATGCCTTAAATGTCATGGCCCGAGTTGTAGCCAGAATTCTCTTGGAGGGAGAGCATGAGTTTGCGTATAGATCTATACTGGATTGACTATCCTACACCTTGCTGCTAGCTACAGCCGGACCTGCAGGTCTGCGGGTGCCAAACGTCATTTCTTATTATGACCGTTCATTATGTCGTTGATTTTCAGTCGATAGCATGGTGCAATTAATCACAATATACCTTAATATAAATCCGGTTTAAGGTAGTAGTATTTAGTACAGCAGTAGTCTTAATATACAAAGCTACAGTACTACAATGATTTACCCATTACATATTTTAGTGATAACCTCACTTAAGCATTAATGTACAAACTATATTTTAACAAATGATAGTTATATTTGGGTAATCACACACTTTTACAACAGAAAGGTTTACGAAACAGCCTAGCCTTGGTAGAAGGTTACTTTTATAGAAAATATAGGATTTTCTGAGGGATTCAAACTTTTACAAACACTTTCAAACATTTACCTACATTTTTACAACTTATACATTGAGACAGGTTCAAACGTTTTTACAAGAAACATTGACACTAAAATACTTATGAACTCACCAGCTTAATGCTGATAAACTCTTTCAAAATAACTTGTATTCTCAGGTCATCAGTAGACAGGTACCGAGGCCAGCTTTTGAGAAGATGGTGTGCATTCAAGACTCACCTCATATTATTTTGTGTTTCATTATTTTGGTGTCTATAACTGTACAGAACACACTTGTATTAAAATTATATATTTAATGCAATGGATGATGTTGTTTGCTTATTTACATTTACTGTGTTGTGATACTGTACATGACGTCCTCCGCCCCGGAACGTTTCCGCCGTTCTTGGTTTTGGGGTGCGACACTTCGTGTCCTCCTTCTCTTCGGATGTGGGACTACAGGACGGTTGGATAACGTTATTAGTACGGACGACGCCTTTGGGATCGTTAGTATTGCTATAGACTAGTCGTTTGTGTAACGCGTATTTGTAGCGGATAATCATGCTCAAAAATAATCCAATGTCGTCTGGAATGATAACTTCATGCGTTGCAATGGTTTCAAGTAATTTCATGGAATTCAAAGAATTAGGAAAACATCGGGTTTTCCTAGGGTTTTCAATACATACAATTTCAGAATACATACGATTTCAACAAACAATATTTTACAAGTATAGAAAACAAACAAGCATACTTATGGATCTTCACACCTTTTTGACTATACTATTTTCAGAAAATATCGGATTTTCTGGCGGTTTTCAAAAGACACGAAACGTTCTTTTTTTTAAATACAACTTATGAACTCACCAACATTTCATATGTTGACGTTTTTCAAAATACTTGTATTCTCAGGGAACCAGTGAATCAAAGGAAATCGTATTTCAGTGATGGCTTGCAGTTTATTTATGTACGAATCGAACAATTTATTGTGGAATGTAATGTTTAAACAATGTATTTCATGTAAACTCTACTGGTTGTACAATACTAATGCATGGTGACGAATGTTGTTATGTTTCATATATATTCAATGTTATGGTATTCAATTGAGTCACGACAGCCCCCGGACGTTTCCGCCGTCTGGTTCGGGGGTGTGACAGATTGACATTGGAGAGTTTATCCCTTGTAGCATGCCCTAATCTTTTATGCCATGTGTCCGTGGTGACGATCATCGCTTTTCTTCCTTTCTTGAACATGTCCATGAGATACAACCCCCCTTGGCACCTACCCGATCCAATCAAGCTCCTCGTTCGAAGCCCCTGCATGACAAAAAATGTAGGGAAAAAGGTTACAACACACTTGAGATCTTTGCAAATTTTGCTAACAGAAAGGAGGTTATGTTTAAAATTAGGGATATAAAGAACCCCTTTTAATTTTTCTCCCCCTAGCAACAAAAAATCTCCCTTTCCCTCAATAGGAATGGTATCGCCATTTGGTATGGTGATAGGAGCTTCATTTGAGATTCCCTTCTTATTTTTAAGAAGGTTGGATTTGTAAATTATGTTTTCGGTGCAACCTGTGTCAACAACCCATACATCATCCCTATTACCTGTCATGTTGGCCTCAGGTTTTGTCTCACCATTGTTGCTCAAACTCGAAAAGAACTTCATAAACTCTTGGTATTGTTCTTCATTTAATCCGGGTATGGAGCTTGCTTGGGTGTTAACACATGCAGCTTTTGGTTTTCTCTTGTCGTCTCTCTTCCCGGGCCACCAATCGGGATAACCAACTAGTTTGAAACACCCTTCTCGTTTGTGCCCGTTCCTTCCACAAAAAGTGCATTCATCGTCTTGCTTGTTTTCTTTTTCTTGTTTGGCCGTGTGCTTCCCTTTCGCTGGTCTGAAATCATGTTTCTGAAAGGCTTTGAATGCAGCTGGTTCTGGAGTGGCTTGGTTCTCAAGCGATATGGCCCTTTGTCTTTCATCTTCTGCCACCATGTGATAAGCCGTCCCTAGAGTAGGAACAGGTTTTGTTGCTAAGATTTGGGTCCTGATAACATTGAAATCGCTGTCTAGGCCCATAAGAAACTCATAAAGTTGTTGTTTCTCAAGATGAGCGGTGATTTTCTTTCCTAGTTCACACGTACATTTGTTACATGAACAACATGGAAAAGCAAAAATTGAATGAGACTCATCCCATAATGACCTGAGATGGGTGTAGTAGGTCGAAACGCTGCTGCCCTCTTAACGTGTAGAGGCGATCTTCTGCTTTAGCTCGTAAGCCCTCGGTGCACTTTCTTTCCCAAATCTTTCTTTCAGGTCTGACCAAATATCTAATGATGTGTTGGCGTATTTCATGCTGTCACGTATACCTTTCTCCATGGCTGTGGTAAGCCACCCCTTTATCATTGCATCGCACCTATGGAGACAAAATCTCCGGTTTCTTCAAGGTTCCATCAATGAAATCTGTTTTGTTTTTGGCAAAGAGAAAGTTGATCATCTCTCGTACCCAATCGTTGTAGTTTCCATCTGTAAGAACCTCATTTACAGAAGGTTGCTTAGGAGAATCCGAAGGATGTAGGTAGTATGGCGATGAGAAATCGATGGTGCTAGATCCACCTTTGTCACCTTCGTTTCCGGTCATGATGCTCGGATCGATTGATTCTAAAACTGCTCTGATACCATCTAAAAATCAATGGTGACACAGAACAGGAGGATAAAGCTTTTCTTTTGATTGATTTTTCATATATCGATTACAACCAGAGAGACAAAATAGAAAAGCTAAACAATCACAAAAAAAGGAAAGAAGATAATTGATTGACCAATATTTAAGGAGGGAATATATGGACGAAAATAGAGTATCCCATAAGATACAGTGTTTGTATGATGGAATCAGGGAAGAATAGATTGGAATGCAAAAAAATGTAAAGGAAGAATGAATACTCAGTTGTATGAGAAGAATGAATCTTGAAACCAAACAACAAACATAGACGATATAAACAAAACCACTCACACAACAGAAAAAAAAATATTACGTGATGTAGAATGGGTTTAGATTTGAAATCCAATACAGAACAGGGGCTAGAAACAAGGTGGCTGACGCCCTATCAAGAAATGAAAAAAATTTCGACCTTAACAACATTGAAATGGGGTCCTAGAGCTTCTGGGACAAACTTAAGGAAAATTTAACCTGAGATTCTTTCATCAACAAGGTAAAAACAGACTTGGAAAAAAGAACCCCAATTAACATATTGGCTTCACAGGTGAAAGTTTGGTTCACCTGTGTTGATAGGTCCCCAAACCTCATGGTCTGTAGCAAGAAGGAAAGAGGGCCCAATAGTTAAATGGGCTGCCGGAATAAAGAGTCTTTCCTAGTTTTTAGCTTTCGGGCCTTTTGTCCTCTTTAGTAGAGTAACCTATGCACTAGTTCAGTCGTGGGTATAGCATATTCTGTACATAGCTAGGGGGTCAGTGTGTTTGTCCCTAGTTTTGAGGGTATATAAGCCTCACCTGGTGATAAAATAAGGCATGCATTATTTTGAAAGGCTCTTCTATAACTGGAGAGTTTGCTTCCACTCGAATGGGGCTATCCTTTTGATTATCAAACAACAATTTGAGTCCATTTCCTTTGTCAGTTATTGTGTGGAAAGCATTCTCCTGTTTCATTTTTTACCTCAGGAAGTGAAACTTATCAGCCAATATCTACAAAATGACCACATAGAGCTTGATACAAGTTACATCCAAATTTATACAAATAACAAGTACCGAAGGTTGATTACAAAGAAAAAAGATTTAACGATAAAAATAATGGAAAAAAACAAGAAAAATAAAAGATTAAAAGAAGAGATTTTAGGTGTTCGAAAAAGCAACCAAATTCTCACGAATAGAAACAAAACAACAAAACATCAATCAAGACAAAACCATAGCCTAATCTAATCTAACAACTTGATCTTGTATATATTGATAGTTAAATACCATATCGAAAAAAGGTTAAGGGTGAGAGAGGAAGGTATTTCAAGTTGAAATCCTACCACTCATTGGTTTTGTGAATTACAACAAAATTAAATTCCATAATGATTTAATGGAGGCACTTGATCTTATATTAATATCAAATCCAACAAAAATTTCAAATTAGACACTTTAAACAACCCATGATACAAATAGCTAACAAATATAAAATCCAAATAGTAGTCTAAATAAGCACAATACTAGAAACATAAAATAAAATCCTCACTTATAATATATACTCAAGAATTACTTGCATTGCAGATTATCTATAAGGCTTCTCTTCCTCTCTTCATCTTGGCAACTCTTACAACAACTGCAACATACATCTTGTCAATGGTTTCCTCTGCAATCATGAAAAGCTTCTGTCTCCACTGCTTCTTGAACAACAAAACTCCAATAACACCCCAAAACCCTGTTGCAAAACCACACATTATGACCATGTAAAACCATACCTTCATAGGTCCATCAGCTGCTTCATTTTTCATCTTGTCCATTGTTGGATCTTCATGACCAGAGCAATTCTTCGGCAACGGAGCTCCACATAGATCTTTGTTCCCAACATATATTGATGGATCATCAAGGGTCTGCAATTGATTTCCTATTGGAATTTGTCCGAACAAGTTGTTGTGTGATAAATTCAAGCGGCTCAAAAAGTTTAAAGCTACCATGCATAGAGGGATTACCCCAGTCAACTCATTTTTTGAGAAGTCCAGAGATTCTAATTTCATCATGTTTCCAATGTTGTACGGAATACGCCCACTTAGATGATTATTAGACAAATTGAGACCCATCAACATAGAAAGAGCAGTTAGCTCAACAGGTATACCACCGACAAGTGTATTGCCTGAAAGATCCATGTTGAACATTATTTGCCAACTTGTTGTATATTCACGATCAACACCTTTTAGGATTTGATTCACATTCTCGTACCCGGCATCCAGAGAGCCAAGACTCCCTTCTAGGCTGCGATATACCATGGCACTAAACCCTCCTAGGGATTGTTCCTGTTAAGTTGTTGAATGGAACATCCAAAATTTGAAGTGCTAAAATATTGCACACAGATGGTGGAATTCCACCGATGAAGTTATCTCCATGCAACCTTAAACCCATCAATCGTGGAAGTTTTTCTCCAATTTGTTTGGGTATATTCCCAAAAAAATTATTATCACCGAAATCTAAGACCATTAGATCTTTTAAATTCCCCCATTCTTGAGGAAGTTCACCACTAAACATATTGTCATTCAGTTTTAACCCAAGCAACGATGAAGAAAAAAGAACTATGGATTTTGCAATGACACCGGACAACTTATTTGAGCTAAATTTCATGCCCTCCAACTTTTGCAGATTTGCAAGACACTTGGGAATTTTTCCAACCATTGAAATAGAGTGTACCAAAAACATAACAACATCAGGAGCCTTTTTTTGGCATATGATGAATTCAATATGTTGCAACCCCATATATTTTCTTGTACAAAATTTGATTATCTACAAGATCAATCAAATCACTCTTTATTTTACATTAGGAAGGAAGCAGATTAGGAGAACAACTCCTAACGTTTATATTTATATATTATGCCATATGGCAAAAAAAATGATGGAGATGGAGTAGAGCAACTAAACACATTCTCGATATTTGGTTGTTTATGCAGGTTGTAACAAGACCTATTAATTGCTTCCAACATATGCGATTATTTCCAAAAAGACCATATATATGTTGGATATAATCTTGATGTGGAAAATTGAGTTGAATAAAAAAAAAAGAATGGGTCATAACTTTGACTGATATGCATGGGAATGGACCGGGTATTATGGAGATTATTCAGTCATTTGTATACCCACGTTTCTGGTAGAATGTGTGCCTATTTTGTAGGTACAATAGTTTATAAATAGATTAGGTTGTCATTTGTTTTATAATGTAATCAGTTTCTTTTGTTAAAGTAATATAGCAGTGAGAACAATTACTTAGAGCAATATATGAGAGTCAGCATGTATGTTCTGGGGTCGTTTGCAGCAGGGATAAAAGAAGGCTGATTACCAACAATATAGCTGGATACAAATTTCCAAATGCATACAAATAGCAAGTAACAAAGAAGAAAGAAAATAGTGATAAAAATGGAAAAGAAACAAGAAAACTGATCATAAAAAGAAGAACCAAAAGATGAGTTTTTTCATACAAATAAACAAAGTGAACTCATGATTAAATTTCAGGTGTCCCAAGTGTTCAAAGCAGAACCAAAACGGCAACCGAGATGAATACAACGGAAATAAATTCCATATTACACTAATATAGGAACTTGATCTTATATAATTATCAAATCAAACAAAAATTTCAAAATAGATACTTTTAAACAACCCTTTATACAAATACAGAATCCAAATAGTAGTATAAATAAGCACAATAGTAGTATTAAACAGTAAAACACTTATAATATACAATCATGAATTATTTGCATTTTAGATTATCTATAAGGCTTCTCTTCCTCTCTTAATCTTGGCAACTCTTACCACAACTGCAACATATATCCTGTCCATGATTTCCTCAGCAAACATAAAAAGCTTGTGTCTCCACTGCTTCTTGAAAAACAAAACTCCAATAACACCCCAAAACCCTGTTGCAAAACCACACATTATATCCGTGTAAAACCATACCTTCATCGGCCCATCAGGCGTTTCATCTTTCTTCTCATGCGTTGTTGGATCTTCATGGCTTGAGCAATTCTTTGGCAATGGAGCTCCACATAGATCTTTGTTCCCAACATATATTGATGGATCATCAAAGGTCTGCAATTGATTTCCTTTTGGAATTTGTCCAAACAAGTAGTTGTGTGACAGATTCAAGTGGCTCAAAAAGTTTAAATTTGCCATGCTTGGAGGGATTATCCCAGTCAACTCATTTTTTGAAAAGTCGAGAGATTCCAATGATTTCATGTTTCCAATGCTGTCCGGGATGCACCCAGTTAGATGATTATTAGACAAATTGAGACCCATCAACATAGAAAGAGCAGTTAACTCAACTGGTATTCCTCCGACAAGTTGATTGCTTGAAAGATCCATGTTGAAAATCATTTGCCAAGTTGTTGTATATTCACGATCAACACCTTTCACAACTTGATTCACATATTCCTCTTCTAATTCCTCACCGACAAAAAACCCATCTAGATTATGGTATACCATGGATTGCAACCTTCCTACACACCGAGGGATGGATCCGGTTAACTTGTTGTGTGCGATATCCAACATTTGAAGTTCTGAAAGATTACACAGAGATCGAGGAATTCTACCCGTGAAGTTATTCCCACGCAACCTTAAAAACATCAATTGTTGAACTTTTTGTCCAATCCATTCTGGTATATTTCCAAAGAATTCATTATCACTCAAATCTAAGATACTTAAACCTTCTAAATCACCCAATTCTTTAGGAAGTTCACCACTAAACTTATTGTCATTCAATTTTAACCCTTCCAATGATGAAGAAAAAAGACTTATAAATCTAGGAATGACTCCAGACAACTTATTTGAGCTAAATCTCATGCCCTCCAACTTTTGCAGATTCGTAAGACATTTGGGAATTTTTCCAGTTAACCTATTTCTTGAAAGATCAAGAAGGAACAAATCTGTCCTTTTGCACAATGACCTTGGAATTGACCCATTGAAAAGGTTATCTTGTAGAAATAATCTCGGGTAAAATCCATATCCAGACACCACAAATTTCCCCATATTAGGAAGGTTTGTCAAAGGACCGATGAGTTTGTTTTGAGAGAGATCTAAGAACTTGAAGGGCATCTTGCGCAGCCATGTGGGCAGAGGTCCCGAAATTGAAGCATTTGACAATGTCAACTCCACAAGCGTCCTTTGATTCCGAAGCCACTGCGGGAATTCACCTCCAATCTTGCAAGAACTGAAACTAACCAATTGGAATGGAGGTATCCACCCGTGTGAAACCTTGAAAGTTAACCTGGTGTTAGAAGAAGTATCCAAGTGCTTCAACATCGAAATATTAGCAAAATGGATTTCAGAAACTACTCCTTCCAGAAAATTGTTAGAGATATCGAGAGAATGGAGTTTTGGAAGTTGTGTAACTGACACCGGAATAGTCCCATTTAACCTATTTGAAGACAATGAAATGGCTTGTAATGAAAAATGTCTTCCTAGAGATTCTGGAATTGGACCATTCAATAGATTAAAAGAAAGATCAAGATTGGAAAGTCTCCCAAGGAATGTTGGAATAGGTCCTATTAATTGGTTATGAGATAAATATAACACTTCTAAAAATCTTAGCCTTGTTACAGATTCGGGGATTGGGCCTGTCAATCTGCAACTCGATAGATCTAATTCTCTTAAATTGGCCAATCTACCAAGTGATTCCGGAATTGTACCATGCAAACTACCAATTAAATTTAACATCTCCAAAGCATAATCAGGGCATTCTGATATGTTTTTCTGTGACTCGATCACTTGTGCATCAAAAGGATTGACTGCGATACTCAATTCTTTCAAGTAACACTGTCCCCAAATTCCAACATGCTCAATCTGCTTAAACTTGTTATCAGAAAGATCAAGCTCTAGGAGGTTAGGCATAATGGGTACTGATGAATTCAACTTGTTTCCCCAAATGTCAAGGACTCTTAGGGAACTGATGTTTGTTAAAGCAGATGGAAATATGCCTTCAATTCGATTACCACTAAGATCCAGGTACTGGATGTTACAAAGTGTACTGAAATTGAGATGATGGGAAGATAGATGGGTGTTATGAAGCCCACAATTTCTCAAATGCAGCTCTGATAAAGATGGCATCATGTTTAGCAAGTCTGCAAAGCTCCATGCCAAACTAAAATCAAATCCTGAAAGATCTAGGAATGCTAGGGATGTCATGTTTTGAAAAATGCCAGGGAGTGGACCTTTGATATAATTGTTGGAAAGATCCAGGTGTTCGATGTTGGGAAGTATTCTACTCGAATTAAGAGATTGACCAAGATCAGAAAAGTAAAGTTGACATGCCTGCAAACTTAACACTTTTAAGGAAGGAATCATGTAAAGCACCATATCCGCATGCTTTGCTTCAATAAGATTCAAGAAACTCAAGTCGAGATGCTTGAGTGACGACATGCCAAAAGTCCATGCCATATCATCTACCATCAGCTCTCGGTTTGAACTCAGATCAAGAACTTCTAAATTAGAAAGATTTCCAATATGATGAGGAATCATACCTTGGAAATTACCATTAGAAAGATTGAGATAAGTCAGCTGTTTCAGTGATCCAATGAACATAGGGATATTTCCTTGAAAAATGTTCCAACTCATATCCAAGTATTTGAGATGCCTCAATTCTGCCAAAGAAGAGCTCACCTCATTACCAATTAAGTAGAAGTTTTTAAGAAGAAATTCAGCTTCCGAGTCTCCTCTGAGATGAAGGCTCTCCACATTTCCTGTGACACTGTCACACTTGATTCTTCCCCACCTGCAACAATCATTGCCAACCCATGATGACAACATTCCAAAGTCATCTTGGACACTCTCTTTGAACTTAAGAAGAGCAAGTCGCTCTCGCTCAGAGCAAACTACACTCGTATTTCTAACACCCAAACAAGTGTACGTGGTTGCACTCAAGAAAATACTTAGGAAAATAATATGGAGACCCAAACCCCGTTCATTCCCCATTATAAACCCGGATTTTTTTTAGTTTTGAAAAAAAAAAGGAAGTGAAAAGATGGATTGTTATGATGAACTAATGCATTCTGATGAGTAAGAAAGTAATTGATTTTATAAAGCCAGAAATGAGAAAAAGCTATTATCATGGAAGACTTGGTAGTCAACTCACAAGTCGTGGAAGACTTCCAAAATTGAAATAAATAGACAATTTTGTATGGACGTACTCTTAATTTTTCTCCTAGGGTCCCACCAACTGATAGGCAATTTGATAGGATGCCGTGACAAATCTTCCACCCGATGGGATTGTATCATTGATTGATCATTTGTTTGACAAAAGTATATGAAGAATATGCTCCAGAAGAGTTATTCCGGCAACCCTAAATTAATCAATTTCAAGAAAATTTATTGTTATATTGCGAATTTGCGATCTGATCTACGTTTAACATAAGTAAATTAATTCCTATAAATGCTTATACTTTGATTATGATTATGAAAGGTGAAATCAACCAATCTTAGAATCGAATCAACTTCAAAGTTGCACAGAATATGGCCCACCAAAATTTTGTTGGAATATAATTCCGGTTCAAACAAAAAGGGTTTGAGCGCCTGATTTCATCATATCCAGCCAATGAAATAGATTGTACCGAGAACATAACAACATAAGGAGCGTTTTTTTTGGCTTATGATGAATTCAATATGTTGCAACCCCATATTTTTTCTAGTACAAAATTTGAATTATCTACAAGATCAATCAAATCACTCTTTATTTTACATTAGGAAGGAAGCAGATTAGGAGAACAACTCCTGATGTTTATGTTTCTAGATTATGCCATATGGCAACAAAAATGATGGAGATGAAGTAGAGCAACTAAAGGCAGTCTTGACATTTGGCTGTTTATGCATTTTGTAACAAGACCTATTAATTGCTACCAATGACCAATCGTACCCGATTATCTTCAAAAAGACCATATATAGCTGGATACAAATTTCTAAATGCATACAAATAGCAAGTAACAAAGAAGAAAGAATACAATGATAAAAATGGAAAAGAAACAAGAAAATAGAGCATAAAAAGAAGAAGAACCAAAAGATGAGTTTTTTCATACAAATAAACAAAGTGAACTCATGATTAAATTTCAAGTGTCCCAAGTGTTCAAAGCAGAACCAAAACGACAACACCGAGACCAATACCATTATAGATTCACACTAACCTAAGCAAATCTAACTTGATCTTGTATAAATATCAAATCGAATGTAGAGAGGAGGGTGTTTCAAGTTGAAATATACCACTCTTGGTTTTGTGAATTACAACGGAATTAAATTCCATATTAATCTAATATGGGAACTTGATCTTTATATAAATATCAAATTAAACAAATATTTCAAAGTAAATATTTTTATACGACCCTTAATACAGATATAGAATCCAAATAGTAGTATAAATAAGCACGGTAGTATTATTAAACAGGAAAACACTTATAACATATATTCATAATTATCTGGATTTTAGATTATCTATAATGCTTCTCTTCCTCTCTTCATCTTGGCAACTCTTACCACAACTGCAACGTATATCTTATCCATGGTTTCCTCAGCAAACATGAAAAGCTTCTTTCTCCACTGCTTCTTGAACAACAAAACTCCAATAACACCCCAAAACCCTGTTGCAAAACCAGATATTATGTCTAGGTAAAACCATACCTTCATCGGCCTAAGTGTTTCATCTTTCTTCTCATCCGTTGTTGGATATTCATGGCTGGAGCAGTTCCTTGGCAATGGAGCTCCACATAGATCTTTGTTCCAAACATATATTGATGGATCATCAAGGGTATGCAATTGATTTCCTTTTGGAATTTGTCCAAAAAAGTTGTGTGACAAATTCAAGTGGCTCAAAAAGCTTAAAGTTGCCATGCTTGGAGGGATTATCCCGGTCAAATCATTTTTTGAGAAGTCCAAAGATTCTAATTTCGTCATGTTTTCAATGCTTTCTGGAATACGCCCACTAAGGTGATTATTAGACAAATTGAGACCCATCAACATAGAGAGAGCAGTTAGATCGATTGGTATCCCTCCGACAAGTTGATTGCTTGAAAAATCCATATTAAAAACTATTTGCCAACTTGTTGTGTAGACACGATTAACACCTTTCATGACTTGATTCACATATTCCTCTTCAAGATCATCACTGACACCACCCTTGCCACCGGTATCTGATACCATGGCATGCAACCTTCCTAGACACCGGGGGATGGTTCCGGTTAAGTTGTTGTATGCAACATCCAAAACATGAAGTTCTAAAATATCACACACAGATCGAGGAATTCTACCCATGAAGTTATTCCCACGCAACCTTAAAATCATCAAATCTTGAAGTTTTTTTCCAATCCATTCCGGTATATGCCCAAAGAATTCATTATCACCCAAATCTAAGATAGTTAAACCTGGTAAATCCCCCAATTCTCGTGGAAGTTTACCACTAAACTTATTGTCATTCAATTTTAACCTAAGCAATGATGAAGAAAAAAGAGCTATAGATTTGGGGATGACACCAGACAACTTATTTGAACTAAATCTCATGCCCTCCAACTTTTGCAGATTCACAAAACACTTGGGAATTTTTCCAGTTAACCTATTTTTGGAAAGATCAAGAATGACCAAATCTATCCATCTGCACAATGGCCTTGGAATCGACCCATTGAAAAAGTTATCTTGCAAAATAATCTCGGGTAAAATGCATATCCAGACACATGAAGTTTCCCACCATTAGGAAGGTTTGTCAAAGGACCGACGAGTTTGTTCTGAGAGAGATCTAGGAACTTGATGTGCATCTTGTGCAGCCATGAGGGCAGGGGTCCCGAAATTGTAGGATTGGACAACACCAACTTAATAAGTGTCCTTTGATTCCGAAGCCACTATGGGAATTTGCTTCCTATATTGCCAATACTGAATATATCCACCCATGTGAAACGTTGAAAGTTAACCCAGTGTTAGAAGAAGTATCCAAGTGCTTCAACATTGAAAGGTTAGCAAAATGAGCTTCAGAAACTAATCCATCTAGAAAATTGTTAGAGACATCTAGAGAATGGAGTTTTGGAAGTTGTGAAATTGACACTGGAATAGTCCCGTTTAATCTATTTGAAGTCAACAAAATGGCTTGTAATGAAACAAGTCTTCGGAGAGATTCTGGAATTGGACCGGTTAACTTGTTATGGGAAAGATCTAATACTTCTAAAAATATTAGCCTTGTTATAGATTTGGGGATTGGGCCTATCAATCCACAACTCGATAGATCTAATTCTCTTAAGTTGTCCAATCTACCAAGTGATTCTGGAATTCTACCATACAAACTATAATCTAAACTCAACCTCTCCAAAGAATATCTGGTGCATTCTGATGCATTTTTTAGCGAGTGAATCATTTCTACTCTAAAATGATTGAATGAAACACTCAATTTTTTCGGTTGACATGGTCTCCAGATTCCAACATGTTCAATCTGCTTTAACATGTTCTCAGAAAGATCAAGCTCTATGAGCTTAGGCATAATAGGTACTGATGAATTCAACATGTTTCCCCAAAGGTCAAGGACTCTTAGGGAACTCATGTTCGTTAAAACAGACGGGAATATGCCCTCAATTGAATTGCTACTAAGATCCAGGTGTTGGATGTTAGAAAGTGTACTATAATTAAGATGAGCGGAAGATAGATGCGCATTATGAAGCCCACAATCTGTCAAATGGAGCTCTGGGACAGAAGGTATCATGTTTAGCAAATCAGCAAAGCTCCGTGAGAAACTAATATCAAATCCCATGAGATCCAGGAGTTGAAAGGATGTCATGTTTTTTAAGGGAGAACCCTAGGCTGTCAGGCATCACACAATCAGGCAATTTTATCATGCAATTCCTGAAGATCCCTAGCCTAGTACTAGCATGTTGTTCTAACACATCACAAAATCAAATAATCTGTAAGGTATTTTGGGGTCTATCTACGAGCTCCGGTTGATCGTACGCCTGCGTCCTCCTTATTTTATTTTGAAAAAACATTTTAAGAAAATCGTTTTATAACCTTGTCCTCAGTTTGACACTGGAGACACAGGAGTGTTTCCTCCAATTCACTCAAACCAAGGCTCTAATACCAACTTGTAACACCCAAAAAAAATCATGCCAAATTTAAACTTTTTTTTAAAACATTTCAAGGCACATGATTATTACAAAACTTGTTTTCAAAATAGTATATTGTCAGAGTATCCCAAAATCAAAACATAAAATCATAAAATGTGAGGAGCGGTACTATCACACCTTCGCCTTCCCGCGATCATCAGAAGTACCTGAAACAATAATCGATAAATGTAAGCTCAAAGGCTTAGTGAGTTACACCCAAAATACCAACGCCATACAGATATAACCATGTCATTCAAACATATAAGCAACAATATAGCATGCATAATGAGTCATCAGTCTGACTGGACCGACTCCCGGTCCTCAGTCTATCTGGACCGCTCTCCGAGCCCTCAACACGTCTGCACCGCCCTCCTCGGGGCCTTCAGCCTATCCGGATCGCTCGCTGGGCTTTCGGACTGACTAGATTTGCCTAATTCGGGCCTGCAATCTACCCAGTCCGCCCAGGGTGTCTTGGCTTACAGCACACATCAGCACCTGCCTCAACCCTTTTCCCTAAACCAATAAACATGTGCACATAAATATCATACGCTAGAATGCAATAACAGATAGCCATACAGATCTAACCGATCTTCAGGAATTGCATGATAGAATTGCAAAGCTCCGTGACCAACTCGCCAAGCCCAAGGAAATCTCCATCGGACCAAGATAGTCATACAGATCTAACCGATCTTCAGGAATTGCATGATAGAATTGCAAAGCTCCGTGACCAACTCGCCAAGCCCAAGACAATCTCCATCGGACCAACTAGGCTAGGGATCTTCAGGAATTGCATGATAGAATTGCAAAGCTCCGTGACCAACTCGCCAAGCCCAAGGCAATCTCCATCGGACTCGCCGAGTTGTTCATCAACTCCTCGAGTTGATGGCCATATTCATTTGACTCGCCGAGTCAACCTTGCGACTTGCTGAGTCCCTTCAATCCTTCATCCATATAAATGCTTTTCAGGCCATGCAAAGAATCCATACTGCAAATCTGAGCTCCTAGGGCATGTTTATCACGTAAAGTTGCAAACTTTACGTGCATGCAATATGATAATGGCCCAAAACAAGCTAAAGGAGTGGCTTAAGGTAAGGGAAAGGCCATAGATCAACAAAGACTAGGACTTTATGACAAAGAGAGGCTAAAGGAGTCCAAATTTGGGATTGCAACCTCAGATCTTGACCTAAATCGGATATCCACTCCAAAACCCCAAAAAGGGATCTAAACCCATAAATGAAGAGATCTAACCAAAGGGGAGTGAAGGTAACAACTTGTTACCTTCAAAACGATGCCAAGACCGAGAAGATTCCGAATCTACAACAGCCCCTTGCTTCACACCTCTTGAACTCCAAGCCCTTTAGTCCAAGAATCTTATTTCAAGATAAGAAGCACACAAAATTAGAGGGAAAGCACAAATTAGGGGTTTTGAATTCGAGGGATGCAATAAGAGAGGCTAGGGAGAATAAGTGGTCCTCAAATAGGGTGCAAATCCACAGAATTTAGGGTTTCATCTGCCAGTTCCTACTCGTCGAGTCCTTCATTGGACTCAGCGAGTAGGTCACTAAAACACATGGACCAACCCGCTGCTACTCGACGAGTAGGGCAACCAATTCGTCGATTAGGCCTTCAAAATAAGAAAATTTTTATATTAATTCAATACCTGAGAATCGAGGCGTTACAATTCTCCCCCACTTGAACTAGAATTCGTCCTCGAAGTCTGCTGCGGCGAAGAGCTCCAGATAGTGCTCCCGCATCTCTGCCTCTGGCTCCCAAGTCCACTCGGATCCTATCCGATGCTCCCACTTTACCTTTACCAAAGGTACCTCCTTGTTCCATAGAACCTTCCTCTTCCTCTCCAGAATGGCCACGGGCCTCTCCACATAATTCAGGTGCTCATCAACCTGAATATCATCCAACGATACTACCGCCTCCTGATCCATAATGTATTTTTGCAACTGCGAAACATGGAAAGTGTTGTGGATCCGACTAAGCTCCTCTGGTAGCTCTAGCCTGTAAGCCACCTTGCCGACTCTGGCAATGATCCTAAACGGCCCGATGTAACGGGGACCGAATTCCTCCTCTTCCTAAAGTGGATCACACCCTTCCACGGTAAGACTTTCAGGAGTAACCTATCGCCCACCTAAAACTCCAATTCACATCGGTGTCTGTCAGTGTAACTCTTTTGTCGACTCTGGGCGGTCTGCAGACACTGCCTAATCTGCTGAATCTTTTTGGTAGTCTCCAAGACTACTTCTGTCCGTCGCATCACCTTGTGTCTGACCTCACCCAACAAACTGGGGTGCGACATCTCCGTCCATACAACAGCTCAAAAGGCGGGGTGCCAATGCTGGAATGATAGTTGTTGTTGTAGGCGAACTCTACAAGCGGTTGGTGGGAATCCGAACTCCCATCGAAGTCAATGACACACGCCCTCGGCATATCCTCTCGGGTCTGAATGGTACAATCGCTCTGACTGTCTGTCTGCGGATGGAACACTATGCTAAAGTGCAACCGCATGCCCAGCTCCTCGTGCGACTTCTGCCAGAAACGGGAGGTAAACCTAACATCCCGATCAGAGACAATGGAGACCGGAACCCCTTGGTGAGCCATGATCTCACGGACGTACACATCGGCCAACTTCTCGGCCGATGAACTCTCCCGTATGGCCAAAAAATGGGCACTGTTGGTCAATCGATCCACGATGACCCAGATGGCATCAAACCCCTTTGCCATTCTCGTCAACTTGGTAATAAAATCCAATGTGATATGTTCCCATTTCCACATGGGAATCTCCAGGGGTTGCAGCTTGTCGTACGGCCTCTGATGCTTGGCCTTGACCATCCTACAGGTCAAGCACCTCTCGACGTACCAAGCGATTTCTTGCTTCATGCATGACCACCAGTAGCTCAAACTCAAATCCCGATACATCTTGGTGGCCCCCGGGTGAATAAAGAAGTGAGACTTATGAGCCTCCTCCATGAATATCTGTCTAACCCCACCAGACATCGGAACCCACACCCAACTGCATCGGGTTAATAATCCCCGACTATCCTACATAAACCGGGTGTTCTCACCCCTGATCCTTTCCAACTTCCAATTCTCTGGCCGCATGCCATCGACCTGAGCATCTCTGATCAAACTCACAAGCGGGGAATCCACTGTTATCCTCATACATATTGCTGGGGTGGAAGTCTCAGCTGACTTGCGGCTCAGAGCGTCCGCCACCACATTCGCTTTACCGGGGTGGTAAAGGATCTCGCAGTCGTAGTCCTTGACTACATCCAGCCACCTGCGCTACCTCATGTTCAGGTTCGCGTTGATCCATGATATGCCTCAAGCACTTGTTATCCATGTAAGTAGGACAACGGACCCCATAAAGGTAATGTCTCCATATCTTGAGAGCGAAAACCACCGCCCCCAGATCTAAATCATGCGTAGGGTATCTCGTCTCATGCGGCTTCAACTGCCACGATGCATAAGCTATCACCCGTTCGCTCAGCATTAGGACTGCTCCTAAACCTATGATGGATGCCTCACAGAACACCACAAAATCGTCAACTCCCTCCGGGAGTGTCAAAACTGAAGCCTCACATAACCGGTTACGGAGGGTGTCAAACGCCCTCTGCTGCTCAGGGCCCCACCGGAAATCCACCCCTTTCCTCATCAGACGAGTGAGGGGTACTGCAATCTTGGAGAAATCATGTATGAATCTATACTAGTACCCTGCCAATCCTAGAAAACTCATGATATTTGAGGGAGATTTCGGAACCTCACACTCCATGATTGCCTCGATTTTGGCCAGGTCGACCAAAATCCCATCCTGGTTAACGAGGTGCCCGAGAAACTGGACCTCTCTTAACCAAAACTCCCACTTCGAGAACTTGGCATATAGCCGCTCTTGTCTCAAAACTCCCAACAACTCCCTGAGATGCTCCTCGTGCTGCTCTCGAGTCTTGGAATACACCAAGATATCATCTATAAACACGATGACCGAGCGATCCAGCATTGGTCTGCAGACCCGGTTCATCAGGTCCATAAATACTATCGGCGTGTTGGTGAGCCCAAACGTCATTACCATTAACTCATAATGACCATAACGAGTCTGATACGCAGTCTTCTCCACGTCCTCCTCTCTGACTCGGACCTGATGATATCCCGACCTCAAATCTATCTTGGAGAACCAAGATGTCCCCTGCAACTGATCAAAGAGATCATCTATCCTCGGGAGAGGATAATGTTTCTTCACCGTCAACTTGTTCAGCTCCCTATAATCAATGCACATCAGGTGCGAGTTGTTCTTCTTTCTGACGAAGAGAATCGGTGCTCCCCATGGAGAACTGCTAGGTCAAATGAACTGCTTTCCCAGCAGCTCCTGAAGTTGTGATGACAACTCCTGCATCTCTGGTGGTGCCAACCGGTACAGCGCCTTGGTGATAGGGGTCACACTTGGCACTAGGTCGATCCTGAAATCGACCTGTCTCTCTGGAGGCACTCCGGGTAATTCCTCCGGAAACACATCAACAAACTCTCTGACTACCGGAACCTCTGAAACTGAAGCCTGTTTCCTGGCCCACGTATCTACCACATATGCTAGGTAACCCGCACACCCATGCTGAATGTACTATCGAGCCTTCGCAGCTAAACAAAACCATGATCCCAACCTAGTGCCCTCGCCATAAACGATCAGTTCTCCCCCACTTGGGGTTCGAACTACAACTCTCTGACCCTCTCAATCTATCATGGCATCAAACCGACTAAGCCAATCCATCCCTACGATTATGCACACCTCCCCCATGGGAATCGGTATCAAGTCTATCGGAAAAGACACTCCGAAGATATCCAACTCGCACCCTCGATAAACCGAAGAAGCAGAAACTTTGTGTTCGTTGGCGATAGAGACTCGCAACGAACACTCAAACTCGTCCATCGGCACACCAAACTCCATACTAAAGGTCAGAGATACGAATGACCGACTCGCTCCCGAGTCAAATAAAACCAAAGCTGGCAAAGAGTTCACTAAAAACATACCTAATCACAGGTACACGGATAAGCATAAAATAGACATAATAAATGAGATAAAAGATAGAAACATACCAGCAACCACATTTGGTGCTGCTCTGGCCTCCTCCGCTGTCAGCTGGAAGGCACACCCCTGGGCCTTCGGGAGCACTGCTCGACTCTGATTCCCGTCAGTAATCCTTAATGTAGTCAGCGCTAGAGCCTGTGTTGGCCTGGCTGCAAGCTGTGGACAGTTGGTCTTCACGTGACCAACCTAGTGACGTTGGTAGCAGATCCTCATATCCTGAATTGGGGTTGCTTGATGACAATCCCTCGCAAAATGCCCCTTTTGTCCGTATTTGCGGCATCAGCTACCAGACCTACAAGCACCGGAGTGCCCCTTTCTACACTTGCCACAAGTTCGGCCCTGTTGTCCCCTTGACCTGGAATCAGCAGTCTTAGACCGCTTTGGCGCCCGCTGCGACTGTGTCGGGGCTCGACCCTGCTCTCTCAGTTGTAACCCAATCTCAAGCTCCCACCTCCTGGTGGCCTCCTGTAACTCCAGAAGCGTATCACAACGCTAGGTCGCCACAAACGGACGGATATCCGTCTTGAGCATGCTCAGATAAGGAGTCATCTGAGCTTGCTCAGAAGCAAACTCCAGGCAGAACATCGCTCTCTCAGTGAACATACGAGTGATCTCTACCACCATCTCCCGATCTTGTCTCAACTCCAGAAACTCCTGAGCTAACCGTTCCTGCTCGACTCGAGGAATGTAGCGAGCGCGGAACATATCCCTGAACTGCTCCCAAGTAACAGCAGCTCTCTGCTCGTCCGAATATGACCCAGTCATCAACCTCCACCAGTTCTTTGCCCCAGACCTCAGCAAGTTTAGGGCACATCTGACCTTCTGGTCAGTAGGACACAAACATCTGAAGAAACATCCCTCCATGTCAGACAACCACCTCATGGCTTTTCTAGGGTCCTGAGTCCCATCAAAAGTAGGGGGCTTCATGTTGTCGAAGTCCCGATACTAAAAAGCCTGACCCACTCCCAACCCTGTCGCCGATACAGCTGTCGTAGCTGTCGCAGCAGCCGCCTCAGAGAGGGCTGCATAGCGATCATCAAAATACTCCACCATAGCGGTCTTAATAGACCCGAACATCTCCGAGAATTCGGCCCGGAACATAGCAGCAACCTCATGGTGAAGGATCTCTCGGATCCTATCATCCATCTCATCTGGCCTCATCTGGCTGATAGCCTCGGACACTGTCGGCGCCCCCTGTCCGCCCTCTCTTTCTCCTGATCCTGATCCCGAACCGGATCCAGTCACAAAGCGCCTGGTCATCACCATTCCGAAACATAACACAAAGTATCATATAATCCACACAAAGACCTTGGAACCAACTCCCAACTAAACCCTAGGGGTTATGACTTCCTTGCTACGCGTATAGGTCTTGTGCTTTCAGTAGTATGGGCTCATACTACCTTCCACACCTACACATAGCTTATTTCCTTCATGTGTTCATTTTCAGGAACTCGATGATAATCCACCAAAACTTTCTAACTTTAAACAGCCACAAGATTCTTCTTGAAATCTAGAACTTCACTTCATCAGTTGTGTTCTTTGATCTTTGCACTGAATCCAGAGTGATATCCAGTTGCCCTATTTTTAGTCGATGGATTGAGGTCACCGAAATGAAGTACTTGGGACTACATTGAGCTTTCTTGTACACAACCCCTAATTCAAAGTATCTTGTTGTTACAAGGGACATATGTTGAAATCCTTCAGTGATGTTTGGCGTAGGTTCGAAAGGAGGAAAATCAAACTCGTTGGAACGGACTAGATGTATTTTATCAATAATCTTTCCAACGTAGCATACCAACGCCTTTAAGAATTCACAAGCCCTTTCAAAGGAAACCTTCATCTTGGGATATTTTTCATCCTTGAACTGAAATACCCTATCTATCGAAAATATCTCTCTGGGGTTCGTGCACATGAACTCAGCTTCAGTTCTGATATATTCACATCCTCTTCAAGCCAGGGTGTACTGGAAAAATTCAATTTTCATGAATTTTCTAAATTTGTAGTTCTACACCCCATCTAGTCTATCATTGGACCCGATATTCTCAAACTTAGAACCATGTTTGGCATGAAAGAGGTTTAAGTGTACGAACTCCATGGGGAGTCTTCTATCATCAGGGAGGCTGAGATCAAGCGATTAAACGACTAGGAAAAATTTGGAGTTGGGAGAAACCGGAATGTCCCAATAGTCGTCTGACGGAGGTTATGCGTATGTGAGATAAGGAGTGTAGTTGGCATCAAGAAGTCTACGGGTTGGATATACGCATGAATTGATCTGGGTTTCGTCAAATGTAGTGTCAAACCCTTATTCGTTCTAGATTTCGTCCACAAATTTGGTAGCTCTCCATTCTCTTTTTTTGTTGCGTTGTGGGCGGAGAGTCATCAGTGTGATCAGATGAAATTTCTTCTTATTGAGGTGAACACCATAGAGTTGGTTCTTTATTTACTTTTTTGTTGACCTCTGCAATTGGAGGTTGGTTTTTAGGAGGCATTTGTTCTTTGTGGTGCACTGGAGAGGATGGATCCTGAGGAGTGATAGAGTGATTGTCTGATTGATTTTGATTGACTTGTTCACTTCCCCCTTTTTAGGAAGCAGGCTCCATCTGCTCCTAAAACCATTGTTTCAGTTCATCAATGTTTTGGAAGGTGGCATCAAAGTGAGTTTTCATTTGAGCACGCACTTTTTGGTTGTTGGAAAGCGCAGGACTGAAGAGATGTGGATGAATCTCCTTTGTGAGGCAGAGAATTTCATCAACAGTTTGTTTTGCAGTGAAGGGAACTTCTCAATCCCTTTATTGTTTCTTGGAGTATTGCAAACCCTATTTCATATGTGGTATGAGTTTCACCCACAAGCTTCTTAGAGTTGTTGGCTTGGGTTTGCAGGGTTTGTTGGAGATTATTCTTCATCTCCTTTACTTCGTTGATGAAGTCTTCAACCTTGGACAAGAATTCTATGTGATCTACGGTTTGTCGATGGTCAAGATTCATGATACCCATTTCAATCCGAAGAAGAATCCTTTGTGCATTCATTCTTTCTCTAGTCTCTAAGATTTCAACACGATCAACGAGTGACTGCGGTGTTGGAGTCTCAGTGCTCTGTGAGGTTGATGAAGAGACTACAGCTAAAATTTGATCTACTTTGGCTAGAAGGTTTAGAAATTCTTTCCTTGAAACGGTTATTTGCATCTTCTTCTTTTGTTTAGGCTTTGAAGTGGAATGCTGAGATCCACTTGATTCTTCATCATCAATAACCATAATGAAATTGTCTTATGGAGGTGGCTATTGAATGTCGTCTAGATTATCATCATCAAGACCGAACATTGGTGTTGAGCTAATCTTGATTGTGGTTCCATCATCGCTTGATTCATGGGCTTCATCATTTCAGGGAAGCTTTGAACGACCAGCAACATCCTTCATGTCTTTAACTTGTTGAAAAATATTTTCCATTGTGGACATCCATTGTTCAATTGCCAAAATGTCGTGTACTGTTTTGGAATTATTGATTATTGTAGCCCAGTATTTAGCCACAAGTTTGAGAGATTTTTCCTTTTGTTGTTGCTGCTATATGTATTGAGCCTTTCTTGCTTGCAGCACCCTTTTAAAGGCTTTAAACTTTCTTAACCCAGACTCTATTGTTGGAAAGTATTGAGTCCAAGAGTCATCAGATGCATATCCATCAAGTCCTTTACACACCGAGGTATCCCTCAGGCTCATGGACCCTTGCACATTGGTGCTCACCATGCCTAAACTGTTTGTAAGTAATGGAGGGGTACATGATTTCCAAAGCTTCTTGGTCTCCTTGATCTAAAATCAAGTTTGGCCTCGACTCTATTCTGGCAAGGGCTAATACAGAAGTTTCATGTTGTGCAACAGGTGTATCAAGTGTATGTGTGACTTGAAGAAAAATGGATCACAACTCCTTAGGTTCAAAGACATGCAATCGTGAAGCCCTGGAGACCTTATGGAAATTATTCACATATGAATCCACTTGGGCTACAGATAGGGGTTTTTCTCCATTGTGAGATGAAATGGATACACTATTTGTATCCGAGTAGTGAGTTCGGGTTCTTACGGGTGACTCTGCAGTGACTCGAATGGTTGCGCGAGTCTTTTGAGAGACTCTAACGTTGTCTGTGGTTTATATATGGCTATGACTTGGGGTGAGCTTCAACTTCTTCCTTCTAAAGATGTTTGTGGATTCCAAAGGCTCATATTGAGTGCCATCCATAACATTAACAGAGGAATCATGAGCCTTAGAAATGGAAAGTTGAGCTTTAGGATTAGACTCTGTAGTCTTAGCCTTTCTTTTCTTTAAGGGAACAACTCCCATCTTAACAACGTTCATATATGTTCTCTTTGCATGGGATTTAACTCTTTTGGGTTTTGGTTGCAGATCCTAGGTTGCGCTAGACTGACTGGGTTTTGTAGGTGTTGGTTGCTGGTCCTGGGCTACGGTACGCTGACTGGCTCTTGAAGGGGAAGCATGATATGGGGCAATATCACTCGTATCCATTATCTGGTCAGCCACCTCTACGATAGTAAGTTAAATGGACTCCAAAACATACATTGGCAATCTACAAATTGGACCAAAAATTGACTGATCCTTGGAAGGATTGTACCTCTTTAGATCGTGAGCTGAGAATAAGTTGTTGTCATTGCCCATGCTAAGTTTAGAATCCTTGTGTAGATCAACAAGACGCAGTGACCAGAACCTTGCAAATGTGACTTTTGTCATGCCTTCTTTTGGTGCATCCTTGGAGACGTATTGCAAAAAAATCATCCCACATGATTTAGCAAAAGTTGACTGTATTTCTTGTGTAGATACTCCACACTATGTCCAAAAGTTGTTTGCCCATGTTATCCATCCCTCCTATTCTGCCTTAAAGACACCTAATAAAGAAATGACAAACAAATTGTCAAACAGCAGGCAACATGCTTTTCTTAAATTCCCCTACTCCTTTGAGTTTAGCTTGAAACCCATTTGGTAAAGTGTAGAAAACAAACCAGTTGTGCTTGGAGAATAAAACATATTCGATGTAAGAACCCTCAAGTTGATTGCAGAAAGGAATTTTTCTTTGGTTAGAACTACCAAAGAGTCGTCGATGAGATTCAGATAAACTTCTTGAAGATTGTTGCTAGGTCTGAAAGCAGAGAAAGAACATTTGAAAAGAACTTCTTGTGTGTAACAACCCGTTATTTCAGGTCAATGTAACGGCTAAAAGTCGAGTCTTGTAACCTCTTTGTAAAGTAAAAAGAATATCATTGAAAATGAAATTTTCAAAAAGCTCTGTTTAGGTACACTATCTGGTAGATATCGTGATAAGGTTTCCAAAAATATAAAGAACACTAAAATTCGAGTTATAACGAAGGAATTATGACCAATCAAAGATTCATAACGCTACCGGTAAAGCGCTGTTAAGCATAAAACGAGAAATTTCAATAAAATACTTTTTAGCCTTAGGCATATAAATGAAAGTTGTAAATATCTTTAAACTGCGAGCATACATAAAAAAAATGCCCCAATCTGACATCGTATGAGGAAGTTATGATTTTTGGAAGTTTCTGACCTAGCAGTGGACAGCTAAAAACTCAAAATAGAGATCGAGCGGCCTTTAGCCGACACAACCTAAACGAGAGCTGTAGACCCTTTTCACACCTACGCGTGCATATAAAGAACGTCGAAATTGGAGCTCGTACGCGAAAGTTATGGATTTTACATGTTCGGGACACAAAACCTGAGGCTGACTCAGCCTCATGCCGTATGGGGACCATGCTCACGACGTGAGCTCATGATTGATGGGTTCCAGTGTGTCAGCCACGTCAACTCGTCGAATAGGATCATGATAACTCTGCCTCACAGCGTGAGCAACCCAAACTCATGACGTGAGACCCCAAATTAGCCCCTATAAATAGAAGCTTAAAGGTACCGGGTTTGGTGCTCATTTCTTTCCTTCTAAGTGTTGTTACTCTGCATGATTACCTCGTTAAGCCTTCCCGAAGCCCCGGTTTTTTGTACTCGAGTTCCGAAGGAAGTTCCACACTCCCGAGATCCCTGAGGATCCCGAGATTTCAACTCTCTCTAGTCGATGTTCTGCTCGATTCTTCTCTCGGCTACTTCAAAACAACCACTTCAATCAAGTAAGTTCATACCCCTTTTATACACCTTCAGATACTTTATGATGTACTTTTAATACATTTCGGGGGAGCATACAAGTAAACACCCGGTTAATCCCGAGTAAAAAGTGAAAACTCTTATTATACTTTGCATGTGTTAGACTTATACAAAATGCATAGTATCCAGGGTAGCCATCCTTGGTAAACTATTTTATACATTCAAAGAACTTATGATTTTATGCTTTGTCAAACATTGTGAAAGAGGATAAACATTGCATACAAAACTATCACTTTAATACAGAATTAGTTGAGAATCCGTGAGACTATTACATCTTCAATGCTACCTTTTTGTTAAAAGGTACTACCTAAAGTCCTGTCTAGTATAACCAGAGTCTCCCATTTGGAGAGCATGTCAGATGTGTATAGATCTATACGGGAAGTCATGATCCCGCGCCCTGACTGTTAACTACAGTCCTTTGGGCGACAGTTTGTCATAAATGTTTCGACGCCTGAAGACCGTCGCCACAGGCATATTATGTTTAGAATGGTTATAAAACTCATCGGATAGACAATTATTATGGTATTTTTATTTTATGAACGAGTAGCTATTAAAACTATTCTTCATCTAACAAGTGCGATATTCTTATAGCTTTACTGTATAAAACTATGCCTCAACCTTTTAAGCATGTCAGTTGCTTGCGATTTTCGGTCTTGAACATTAGAGACTGCCTGTTACTTTAGGAAAATAAGGGATTTTCCTGTATCCAAAAAATCAACTAATAGGAAAATAAGGGATTTTCCTGGTACAACTATTTACAATTCACAACGCGAACATTCATATGCATTTCATACTTTCATAAGAAAATAAGGGATTTTCTTGGAAAACCCAAGAACTTTGGAATGGCATACATTTTCTCAAAACTGCTTATGAACTCACCAACTTAATTGTTGACAGTTTTTCTTTGAAATAACTTGTATTCTCAAGGAACCGCTAAGCAGGTTTGGAAAGTAACTTTTGGGGATTAACGCTCCAACGTTAATTACTTCTTTTGAAAGATGTTTATGTATTTATCTTTTGAACATGTAACAAATACAATTATGTAAACATTTTGAAACCTTTTTATATATATGGTGGTGTGTACTTTCCTTACTATGAACTGTTATCATACTGAATATGACGTCCTCCGCCCCCGAACGTTTCCGCCGTTCTTGTTTGGGGGTGTGACAGATTGGTATCAGAGCATTGTTTATAGTGAATTAAGTATATTAAAACCATTTTTGGTATACAACTATAAACACAACTGGGCAAAAACACTCTGAGTAAGAGTCATACTTTTAAAAATTAAATTTATTTAATTTTTGTAAAGTAGGCATGCATTCATTTCATATTAATAGCAACGTCATAAATAGATCAATATAGAAGTATTATAAATAAATTGTGTAGTGCAGGTGTGCCTTGGGACATGTAATCGAAACTGGGACGAATATAGCCAGATCAACTATATTTGTCCGAGAGTCGACTAACGTATCCCAGGGAGTGTCTGCAGTGGACAACAAATTTAAAACTTACCAAGAGCATATCATTAAGAATACTATGGGAGTATTTGGATATATTCAACCGTCAAACTTAAGGGTAAAACTTTACATGCTTTAGCTTATAGTCAATTCTTAACCCTATTCTCGTATAGACTCAATGGCTGGATTCCATCACCCTTGCCACCCCTACTACCCCAACCAAGGTAATGAGGGATGGATTGTAGACGACCCCGAGGAGGAACCCATGGAAGACGAGGAAGAGGAAGATTCAGATAGCTCAGCCTCAGAGCTCGAGATAATCAATCTGCCAGCCGTCCGACCTCCATCCATTCGACCTCCTTTCAGGATGGGAATTCAAGGACCAACTCCCGTCTGGGGAAGCCGCATCCATCATTGGAGCCAGCAACAAGGACTGTGTCCTCCTCACGGTATGTGTCGGGACTTCTATGATGTCAGCGGAAGAAGTTCAGCTGATCGAGTACTCCCAGTTATGGTATCCAAACTTGCCAATCAGGCTTATCAATCCGGAGTCCAGGCAAAACGGATTCACAAGGTTGACTTGTGGATGGAGGATAACGCAGCTGATATCCACCGCCTTAACATGCTACAAGGGAATGATCAACTCTACACCAACTCTTTCTCCAAGAGCAAATGACTGCAGCTCTCTCCGAAATGAGAGATTTGAGGGAGCAACAACCTGCCTTTGATAGGCGTCTCATGGGAGCCAAGCAATCGGATGCGGAATCAAGCTCCAAGCGCAACCCGCGCCACGAGTAGTGCTCGCCTAACTCCCAAATTTTGATATAGAATAGGACCATCGGCTAAAAGACTTACTTTCTTTAACATTCTATAATCGGAGACCTTTAGAAAGGTCAATTTTGTTCTAACTTCGGATGTAACCCAACCATATGTTTAATATATATAGGGCATATCACTTTCGTGTGTTAATTTTGTGCATTTCATTCAAGTTCATGAGTTTATCTATTGCTATTCAAACTCCATTTTTGAATCAAACTCGAAGCCCTGTGTAGGTCAAACCAAAATTTTAAACTATTAAAGATAGTTAACTCACTATCATTCAACCCTCGACCACCAAAACTAATGATCTTTCATTTTTAATTCTTGGCAGCGCGATGCCTCCTCGTCCAAACCTAAGACCCAGGTCGGGCACGATACCAATACCAACTCCACCACCAACTTATGATCCGGCCATGGTCCAGGCTACTATCATAGCAGCAGTAACCGCCGCCCACTCTCAAATAAACTCCAATGGAAATTGAGGGGCAGGAAGCAGCACGAATCGTTCCAACCATGGCACTGGTCATGGTCAAGTAAGGGAATGTACTTACAAGGAGTTGTCCATCACAAAGCCAAAAACTTTTAATGGCACAGGGGGAGTCATTGCACTGATGCAATGGTTCGAAAAGATCGAAACGGTCTTTGAGATCTGCTCTTGCCAAGAAGCGAGCAAAGTCAAGTTCGCCGCTTGCACCCTCACTGATCGAGCCCTCACCTGGTGGAAAAGCCATGTGAAGTCCATGACTCTCACCATCGCCAATGCCTTAATTTGGGAGGACCTAAAGGTCCTACTACTAGAGAAATACTACCCAAGGGGCGAAATACAAATGCTAGAGCAGGAGCTCTGGAATCTGAAGATGACTGGGTCTGACCTAGTAGCCTACACGGCCAGGTTCAGCGACCTTGCCGCCTTGTGCCCTGCCATGGTCAACCCAGAACTAAAAAAAGGTTGAAAGGTACATTTGGGGGTTGTCACCCCAGATTCAAGGTCACATTTTGGCCTCCAACCCTATCACCTTCAACAGCGCTAAGCGCCTGGCTCAACGACTCATCGACCATGGGGTCAAACAGGGTATCGTTGTAGCTACTGCCGATCCATCAAAGGAGGTACAGGGCCAGGGAAGGCCTTGGAAAAAGAGAAGGGGGGAAACACTACAGGGGAACCCCAAGAAACAACAACTGGTAGCGGCTCTCGCTGTTACTGTTCTTGCCACCACTGCACCCACAAGTTCATATAGTGGGAGATTTCCGATGTGCAACCAATGCAGCTTCCACCACCACCGTCTTTGCAGTGTCTTCAAATGCACTAGGTGCAATAAGAAGGGGCATACGGCCCGCTTCTACAAGGAGCCAGCCCAACAATCCACCCCCACTGCTAATGTCGGAGTAAGTCGCGCCTGCTTTGAGTGCGGAACCACGGGACACTACTGCAGGGACTGCCCGAAGGAAAACGACAGGAATACCGGTGGAAGGGGCCGAGTGTTCGCAATGGGACAAGAAGAAGCCGTTGCAGACCTCACTGTTGTTACGGGAACGTTTCTTCTCAATAACTCGTATGCATGCATTTTGTTTGATAGTGGAGCGGAGAGGAGTTTTGTAAGTCATATTTTTAAAGGCCTGCTGAAACAAACACCCCAATCATTAAGTGAACCATTTATAGTAGAAATGGCCAACGGTAAAACAGAGGGCACTAAGGAGATATACTTAAACTGTACCCTAACTCTAAACGATAATCCCTTTCCAATCAGCCTCATGTCAGTCTCGATTAAGTGTTTCGATGTCATCATAGGCATGGACTGGCTGAGTTCTCATCATGCGGACATTTTATGCTACGATAAGGTCGTTTGCCTTAATCTGCCAACCAGCGAAACCCTCATTATCTATGGTGACAAACCCAGTACCACTCTTCGTATTATCTCGTGCATCCAAGCTCAGAACTGCCTACACAAGGAATGTCATGCGTTTTTAGCAAATGTCGTGGATGTGAACCGCGAAGTCCAGGACATCAAGAGCGTGCCTGACGTATGCGAATTTCCCGATGTTTTTCCCGAAGATCTTTGAGGAATACCACCCGCAAGACAAGTCAAATTTAGAATCGATCTGATTCCCGGAGCTACCCCAGTAGGCAAAGCGCCCCATCGATTAGCCCCAGTGGATATGCAAGAGCTATCTAGCCAACTGAATGAGCTACTCAGCAAAGGATTCATCAGGCCGAGCTTCTCGCCTTGGTGAGTACCAGTGTTGTTTGTGAAAAAGAAGGATGGATCATTTAGGATATGCATCGACTACCGAGAGCTCAACAAACTTACCATCAAGAACCGATATCCCCTACCATGAATCGGCGACTTATTCGACCAACTCCAAGGATCCAACTACTTCTCCAAGATCAATCTGAGATCAGGATATCACCAGCTGCAAGCCCTGGAGAGTGGTATTCCCAAGACGTCCTTCCGAAAAAGATACGGGCATTACGATTTTGTAGTGATGCCGTTCGGACTAACCAATGCCCCTGCCATATTCATGGACTTAATGAAACGGGTGTGTCGTCTATTCTTGGATAAATTTGTGATAGTATTCATAGATGACATACTCAGTTATTCAAAGAGTAAAGAAGAGCATGGCCAACATCTGAGAAAAGTCTTAAAGACATTACGAGCTGAGAGACTTTATGCGATGTTCTCAAAATGCGAGTTTTGGATTATGAAGGTGGACTTCCTAGGTCACGTGATCAGCTAAGAAGGAATCAACGCGGACCCTTCTAAGATCAGGGCTATCAAAAATTGGTCTGCACCAACTACACCAACGGAGATTCACCAATTTCTAGGCCTTGCTGGTTATTATCGAAGGTTCATTCAAAACTTCTCCAGCATCGCAAAACCTCTTACCTCCCTAACTCAGAATGGTGTGACCTAAAACTGGGGAGAAAAGGAACATGTTGCACTTCAAACCCTGAAACAGGCCCTATGCAGTGCACCCATTCTTTCGCTTCCAGAGTGGATCGAAGATTTTCTGGTGTATTGCGATGCTTCGAACCAAGGGTTGGGATGTGTGCTAATGCAGCGAGGAAAGGTTATTGTGTATACCTCACGACAACTGAAAACACATGAAGTCAACTACACCACGCATGACTTAGAACATGGAGCTGTGGTCTTCGCTCTAAAAATTTGGAGGCACCACCTTTACGGTACCAAGTGCACCATATTTACAGACCACAAGAGCCTTCAACACATACTCGACCAGAAGGAGTTGAACATGAGACAACGACGTTGGGTCGAATTGCTCAACGACTACGAATGTGAGATTCGTTACCATCCGAGAAAGGCGAATGTAGTGGCTGATGCCCTTAGTCGTAAGGAGTACTCTGGTCGAAAGTTGAAGTAATTAACCATGTCGATCCATTCGCATCTGTTGACACAAATCAAGGAAGCTCAAATAGAAGCCTTGAAACCTGAAAACATGACAGGTGAAACCCTTAGAGGGATGGACAAGAATCTAGAGATCAAGAGTGACGGAGTGCGCTACCTCATGAACCGAATCTGGACACCAAAGTTTTGTGGGTTCAGAGAGATAGTTATGAAGGAAGCACACAAGACTCCATACTCCGTACACCCAGGTTCAGATAAGATGTATCTGAATCTCAGACAACTCTACTGGTGGCCAAACATGAAAGCAGAAATTGCTATCTATGTGAGCAAGTGCTTGACTTGCGCCAAGATAAAAGTAGAACACCAGAAGCCCTCAGGTCTACTCCATCAACCCGAAATACCTTAGTGGAAATGGGAGCAGATTTCCATGGACTTCATAACAAAACTACCCAAGACTCAGTGTGGTCATGACACCATTTGGGTAATCGTCGACAGACTAACCAAGTCTGCTCATTTCTTACCGATTAAGGAAACTGATAAGATGGAAAAGCTAATGAGAACCTACATCCGAGAGATCGTGCGACTTCATGGAGTATCGATGTCTATCATCTCGAACAGACACAATAGATTCACTTCCAAATTCTAGCAATCGTTTCAAAAATCCACGGGAACAAGGTTGGATATGAGTATAGCCTATCACCCACAAACTGACGGACAAAGTGAGAGAACGATCCAAACCCTAGAAGACATGTTGCGAGCATGTGTAATCGACTTTGGTAAAGCGTGGGATGTTCACTTACCATTAGTTGACTTCTCTTATAACAACAGTTATCATACTAGTATCAAGACTGCTCCATTTGAAGCCCTTTACGACCGTAAGTGCAGATCACCTATGTGTTGGGCAGAAGTAGGCGACATGCAGTTGGCAAAAGGTCTAGTCCATGAAAGCACTCTTACTGGCCCGGAGATCATTAGAGAAACAACTGAAAAGATCGTTCAAATTCGAGAACGTCTGAAAGCCTCGAGGGATAGGCAAAAAGTTATCCCGACAAAAGACGAAAACCCTTGGAATTTCAGGTTGGTGATCGCGTTCTACTGAAGGTCTCACCCTGGAAGGGAATGATACGCTTTGGGAAGCATGGAAAACTAAATCCAAGGTACATTGGACCCTTCGAAATTACTTCAAGGATTGGTCTAGTGGCTTATAGACTTCAACTTCCGATTGAGCTTAACAAAGTACATCTAGTGTTTCACGTATCTAACCTGAAAAAGTGTTTGTCTGACGAAACTATTGTGATTCCACTAGACGAAATCGAACTTAACAAAAATCTTAACTTTGTGGAACAACCCGTCGAGGTCATGGATAGGGAAATCAAACGAACTAACACAGATTCGCATACCGATAGTGAAGGTCCGCTGGAATGCTAAGTGGGGGCCTGAATTCACGTGGGAACGAGAAGATCAGATGCAACATAAGTATCCGCATCTCTTCCTTAGTCCCTAAAATTTTATTTTGTAATTAATTTCGGGAGGAAATTCCTTCTAATGGAGGGATGATGTAACAACCCGTTATTTCAGGTCAATGTAATGACTAAAAGTCGAGTCTTGTAACCTCTTTGTAAAGTAATAAGAATATCATCGAAAATGAAATGTTCAAAAAGCTCCGTTTAGGTACACTATGTGGTAGATATCGTGATAAGGTTTCCAAAAATATAAAGAACTCTAAAATCCGAGGTATAACGAAGGAGTGATGACCAATCAAAGATTCGTAACGCTACCGGTAAAGCGTTGTTAAGCATAAAATGAGAAATTTCAATAAAATACTTTTTAGCCTTAGGCATCTAAATGAAAGTTGTAAATATCTTTAAACCGCAAGCATACATAAAAAGAACACCCCAATACGACATCGTATGAGGAAGTTATGACTTTTGGAAGTTTCTGACCTAGCAGTAGACAACTAAAAACTCGAAATAGTGATCGAGCGGCCTTTAGCTGACACAACCTAAACGAGAGTTGTAGAGGCTTTTCACACCTACGCGTGCATATAAATAACGTCGAAATCGGAGCTCGTACGCGAAAGTTATGGATTTTACAAGTTCGGGACACAAAACCCGAGGCTGACTCAGCCTCACGACGTGAGGGGACCATGCTCACGATGTGAACTCGTGATTGATGGGTTCCAGTGTGTCAGCCACATCAACTTGTCGAAGAGGATCATGCTGACTAAGCCTCACGACGTGAGCAACCCAAACTCACGACGTGAGACCCCAAATCAGCCCCGATAAATAGAAGCTTCAGGGTGTCGGGTTTGGTGCTCATTTCTTTCCTTCTAAGTGTTGTTACTCTGCATGATTACCTTGTTAAGCCTTCCCAAAGCCCCAGTTTTTCATACTCGAGTTCCAAAGGAAGTTCCAGACTCCCGAGATCCCCGAGGATCCCTAGATTTCAACTCTCTCTAGTCGAAGTTCTGCTCGATTATTCTCTCGACTACTTCAAAACAACCACTTCAATCAAGTGACTTTATACACCTTCAAATACTTTATAATATACTTTTTGATACATTTTCGGGGAGAATACAAGTAAACACCCAGTTAATCCCGAGTGAAAATGTGAAATCTCTTGTTATACTTTGCATGCGTTAGACTTATACAAAATGCATAGTATCCAGGGTAGCCATCCTTGTTAAACTATTTTATACATTCAAAGAACTTATGATTTTATGCTTTGTCAAACATTGTGAAAGAGGATAAACATTGCATACAAAACTATCACTTTAATACAGACTTAGTTGAGAATCTGTGAGACTATTACATCTTCAATGCTACTTTTTTGTTAAAAGGTACTACCTAAAGTTCTGTCTAAGACCAATGGTGGTATTCACTTGCAACAAGTATTGGAGCTCTTTTCAATCCTCCAACATTGTTGGAGATGTTCAATGAATACGCTTATGCGATATTTCCTTGTTTTCTTTAAGATTGGGCTTCAGTGGTATAGAAGGGTTTCAAAAATCAGAGTTTCATTTAAAAAGCTACCACTTTGGCTCTGATACCAATTGTTGAGAGAAAAGCTTGAACAAACGTTATTCGCAAGATAATATGATGTGGAATAATAAGTTAATGTCGGAGAATCATGTTAGCTTAACAATAACAAGTTAGAAGAGTTAGATAGCAGAAATATAAACGAAATAAATAGCAACAAGTTATTTCAAGTAGACAACAAGTGTTGATTTATAATGAGTTTTGCATGCAAACACAAGTTAGTAACTATGAACAACTAAAGTGAAGAGGGACTCGGTTTATCAGTTAAGATAATAGAGATATAGATGAATGATATTGTATTTCAATAAGAGTTCTGGAAGTCGTAAGAGTACACAAAGAGGGATGCTCTATTTATAGAGTAACAAAAGTTACAAATAAATAGTAAATAATCTGAAGTAACTGACTACGATGACCATGAATGGTTCACCGATTAATACATGGAATACAGGCAATGTTAGTTGAAGTAAACTAAACTATCTTCATGCAAATCTTCACTCTGTAGTTCATTTTTCAACTTTGCGGTACTTCAACGTTCACAAAAAGGTCTCCAGTAGTATATTCTCTGCGGTATGACCAAGTGCAAAAGTATATGGTTCCTTCTGGCTAAAGATGGTCACTTTTTATTTCAACACATACAATCATGTTGGGTCCAATCAACCATGAGGTTGGAATACCTCAGGCCCAATCAACCATCATGTTGGAATGCCAATATACATCGGTTCCAGGCATCCTAGGGATGGAATACCCTCAGGCCCAATCAACCATCAGGTTGGAATGCTCTTGATCTGTTCGCTCAGTCATATAGCAGTGAAACCTCAACCACCAACCAACATATAACCAGACAACAAACTATCGGGCAGATCTAATGATCAGTAAGCATAACATCATCCTATATACTCTGATACATATGCAATAGATCACTACACCATAACAACATATGATAAACCAAGATATCAATCTAATGGTCCAGCCTTGGTGCCTTCGACCCGAAAGTACAGTGAGGAAAACTCACCTGAAGTGGCTGAATATCTCCGACAAAAGCTCAGATTGTTGTTTCGGAAATCCCCGCTCACTAGCACTATCAAATATCATCCAATTAATAGTTGTATCACAACCCATGATCAAGAATCCGAATTGCTTGCCTAATGACCAGGGTAAAAGACAATTCTACCCTTTATCAATCTTGGCCGCAGGACCAAGGTCCAATTCAACCACTCACAATGCCCAACACTTAAAATGAAATTCTCAAGGCTAGAATATGCCCCAATTTCAAAATTGGGCCCACAACCCATTATGACCTAGAACCAATGAGTCCAACATGCTAGATAAAAGCCCCAAACAGAAACTAACAGCCCAACAAGGCCCAAATCCAAAGCATGGCCAAACAATTCAAATCCATAATCTCTTTTTCCCAAACTAGCATACGCTCTGCGTACCAAGCTTGTATGCCCCACGAACGCGGTTGATGCAGATACGGGACTCACTGCCAGTATGCTTAGCGTACCCAAGAGTACACCTTGCATACCGGCCAGAACCCAATTATATGGCCAAATGACATAATGACTTCAGGACTTGCAATACCAATCACAAGATATCTTCATGCTAATGACTTAACCCATAAAGTCGAAGGCTTTAAGCCTTTACATGGCTAAACTACTCCAAAAAGCCAAAACTAGCATCTTAGTTCCATTAAATGATACATAAACTTTGCATTGATGCACAAAACCCATAAAGGAGACATTTTTATGCATAATGGACCCCTAAAACGTCCAGATCTAAGGGCTAAGCTTTTCAAACCATCTTTTTTGACAAGGACCAACCAAAAGGGGCCAAAACAAGCCATTATCAAACCTAACTAGATCTACACAATAAGATGCCATGAAATGAACTTTCTACCTCAAATGGCTTGAAATAAAGATGCTAACTCTGGATCTCTAAGCTCAAATCCAAGGGACGAGTCTTTAATCTCCTTCAACCACTTCAAAATGCACAAGAATACACCAAACTTCTTCACAAGAGCACAAAAGCACCACAACAAAGGCTAAGGGCGACATTAGGATCGGAAGATGTGGAGGCTAGCTAAACATTAAATAGGTTGCAAACCATCAAAATTAAGGCTTGGCTCAATCCACGTATGCCATGCATACTCCACGTACGCCTCGCGTACATGGTTTAGTTCCCCGATCTGAAATGGCCTAATATGCCAAGCGTACACCCTTGTACGCCTGCATACAAGGCTAGCCTTGAACCCTACCAACTTCTGAAGGCCATAACTCCTTCATTATAAGTCTATTTCCGATGATCCTTATATCCATGAAAAGGTAATGAAAAGATCTACACTTCTATCAACTCATCCTTGCCTTCAAATTTTCCGAAAAATAATCTAAAATTCATAAAAGTCCCAACTGCCACTTTACGATTATAGCCTTGGGCTCCAAATTACAAACCGAATTCCCAGATAATCTATCATACCTTATCCACACCCAAATGGATCTAAATCTCCCTATCTCAAAGGCCCTAATCCTTATGATAACCGATCTTCAGGTCACGGCCGCGCATTAGGAAATGATTCGGAACAGGGTGTTACAAATACGCTGAAAGCCTTGGATACACTGGAATAACCTAGAAACACTACTTCATCAGCTTTAGCTTCAAACTTTGAGACTAATCTTTTTATTTAAGATGTAACAAACACATCCAAACATGTGGAAATAAGATATGTCCAGTTTCCTTCCCATTTAGTAGCCTATAAGCAATTTTCCCATGACGCTACACAATGATGGATCGATTTTGGGTATAACACGTTGTATTGACAGCTTCAGTCCAAAATGACAAAGGAAGACCAGCTTTAATGACCATATTTCTTCCAAATTCAATGAGAGTTATTTTTCTTCTCTTTGACAATAGCATTTTGTTGGAGATTCTAATAGTAGAGAAGTTCTGAGAAAATTCTGAGATTCAACAGAAGTCTTCTAGGGAGGAGATTCTAAATTTAGTTACATGATTACTACATAAATGTTTGACTTTGTGATCATAAAGAAATTCCCATTGCTTGATGAGAGAAATGAGTCCATCAACGACATGACTCTTCTTTCTTAAAAAGACTACGTATGTAAATCCTGAAAATTCATCCACAATGATGAGAGTATATTTCTTCCCAGCTCTTGACTTAACCGGAACTTGTCCAAAAAGATCTATGTGAAGAAGATGAAGAGGTTTCATAATGGAAGAGAAGGACTTTAGTTTGAAAGAAGACTCAGTTTTCTTTCCTTTTTCACATCCGGAGCACAACTTGTCCTTAACACACTGCATCTTATAAATTCCTCTTATAAGCTGATCCCGTGAGATCTTCGATATGTTATTGAAATTCAAATACGATAGCCTCTTGTGCCACAACCAATTTAGATGAGACTGAGCATGAGAGGAAAAGCAGCGACTAATAGTATTGTCAGTAGAAAACATATCCATCACATAAATGTCATTCTGTCGATTTGCAGTTAGAATAGTGGCATTCTTTGATCAACAACTTTTCCTTATATATTGTTGAAGAGGACTTCATAGCCAGTGCCACACAGTTGGCTAGTTTAAATAAGATTATGCTAAAGATACTTCTTTATGACTTAATCCACTAAGTCATATCGCCTAGCATATGCTCGCCTTGACCACTATGGGGAGGTCGACACCGTACACGGGGTGTACTGGCCAACTACCTAAGATACTTCTTTATGACTTAATCCATTAAATCCTATCGTCCAAAACACAGATCCAGTCCTTCTAAGATGTCCTAAACCATAAAGTTACAAGCTTTATGTCGTTGCATGCATGGATAGTGTTGAGGGAAAAACTTAAGACACACTTGAACAAACGTTAGAATAAGTATAGTTGTGGAATAGTTAATCTCAAAGGATCTAAAAGCTCAAGAATAATAAGTTAACGAGTTAGATAGTTAGATAGTTAGTTGCGGAAATGTAAGGAAATATAAATGACAGCAGGTGATATATCAAGTAAACACATAAGTTGATTCATAACATGGAAAGCATTCAAACCAAGTTAGTGAGTGAGATCAAGCTTAATGATAAAGTCACGAATGACTTGCTCCGAAGAGAAGTAATTATCAATTATGTACGAGAGGATTTTGAGAGTAAGAAGAAATATGAGATGTGTAATGGAAAGATGTAATAGATAGACTTGAAGATTGTTCAGATAGATATATTGAACGATGAAAGAATGAGCTCTATATATAGAGACTTCAGAATTACATTTGATCATCTCTCTAAGAGTAGCCATGCAAGGCATACTGGACAATAGAGAGTATTAGAGGAAGTAGATAGAATTAAACTAAGTAAAGTAAGTAAGATTGCGGTTGGATAGATGACTTCGAATAAGGTTGCTGATGCGAGCTTGATTGCGGATCCTTGAGGGCTGCAGTAGACTAAGTTAAGAGGGTCACTTCCTTGATTCAACAATTTCCACCTAAGTGACCTATTTAACTTTTCTTCACTTATCAAGTTTAAGGAACTTGATTAGAATCCACCAAAATTTTCTGATATAGTCCAACCAGGTGATCCTTCTTAAAATCTCGAACTTGACTTCGGCAGTCATATGTTTTGATTTTTCTATTGCGGTTCGACCGATTTCTAGTTGCTTCCTTATAAGACAATTCATGGAGGTCATGGGAATGAAGTATTCGATCTCATCGACCTTCCTTTTGAAAATGACTCCAAGTTCAGGGAAGTTTGTTGCACCTAGGGATCTCTCTTGATAACCTTCAGTAGGCATTGGTGCAGGAAAAAGTGGTGGTAGATCGAACTTCTTGGCAATTGTTGGGTAGATGTCCGCATGAATCTTAGCAAAATCGCAGACAGTTTCCTTCAGAAAAATGCTTGCCCTCTCAAGTGCTATCTTTATTTTTCGATACTTTTCACACTTGTTTTGGAACACCCTTGCTATTAGAAAGACTTCTTCTGGGTTCATACATGGGAAGTCAGCTTGGGTGCGGACATAGTCCTGATTCTTTCTGGTAAGTGTGTATTGAATGAAGTCATCCTTCATGAATTTCCAGGGCAAGACGTTCTTGACTCCGGATGGTTTATCATCGGACCCGATTTTCTCTATGGAAGAGGCATGTTTGGCATAGAATCGGTTGAGTCTCTCAAATTCCATAGGTAGTCTTCTGTGATCCGGTAGGCTACGGTCAAAGTGTTTAAATATTGTGAAGTATTTAGCATTTGGGGAGATTGGAACATCCTAGTAGCCATCAGAGGGGGGTTCAACATAGGTAAGTTAGGGTTTGTAGTCATCGTCCAGTAGTCTGCGGTGGGGATTGATCCAAGAATTTATCAAGGATTTATCCATGACAGTGTCGAAACCGCATTCTCTCCATATAAGTTCAGTAAATTTAGCTGCTTTCCAGTCAGCTTTCTTCTGTTTTGTGACGGGAGAGTCATTTGAGCTTGGAGATGACATTTCAAAAGCTAGATTCTTGAAGTGAGGGGGAGTCTTAGGTCGTTTAGGAGAAATTTTTTGTTAAGAGGGAGAGGGATGTTGTGGTGGTGTTTGGTGAGTAGATGGTTGCGGTGAGCGGATGTTTTCTTTTATGATGGGAGGGCTTCTATGGTGAGAAGCATTGTTTGAGTGATGTTCTTCTTCATAATGTTCTTCTTCATGATGGTCTTCTTCACTTCCCCCTCTTTAGGAGTTTAGACTCGGAGCCTCCTCAAGCCATTGTTCGAGACCATCGACCTTGGCACACACCACCTGAAAGTAGGCTTTGAGAACATCAGCCAGTTGTTGATTGTCTGGGATGGTGGTGTTGAAGACTAGCCGATGAATCTCCTTTGTCAGTTGGAGAATTTCAGGACCATGGAAATTTGACGATACGGATCGTTGAAGTCTGTTGATGGTGGAATGAAGGACTGAGATAGTGGACTCATAAGCAGTCGGAGTCTCAGCTATCAGTTTCTGTGAAAGAGTGGATTGGTCCGTTGTTTGCAGATTTTCTTTGATTGCGGATACCTCGGAAATGAGGTGCTCCGCAGCAGCCATGAATTCCTTGTGATCTGCTTGACGAGTGTTGTCGAGGGGCTGAATCCCCATTTCCACTTTGAGAGATATCCTTTCAGCAGCTAGACGTTCCCTAGTCTCCAATCTTTCAATCCTTTCGATCAAGGACTGCGGTACTGGATGGTCTTCTAAATGCGGTTGAGTGGACTTGACTGCGGTCAGAATTTGATCTACTTTGGATTGTAGACTTAAGAATTCTTTTATTGAGACGGCCATCTTCTTCTTTTTATTTTTCTCCTTGGGCTTAGAGGTAGAGTGTTGAGAACCACTCGATTCCTCTTCCTCATCAAACATCATTAGGTCATCATCCGAAGGGCTAGGCTTATTTACTTTATCTAGATCAACATCATCAAATCCAAAGGTGGGAGCAGAGCTGACTTCTATTGCGGTGCCTGCATCTTGAGAATCTTTAGCAGTTGGAGTTGGAGGAGGCTTTGAGGGAGTTTGATCAGTAGTTGCATCTTGAGCTTTGCGGATTGTATCAGCCATGTCGTCCATCAAAGCTTGAACTTTGCAGATTATAGATACGGTATTGGAATTATTGATTGCGTCTGCCCAATACTTCGCTACAGACTGAATTTCTTGTTGCTTCTATTGAAGCTGCTTTGTTTGATGTGCCTTTCTTGCTTGAAATGCCCTACGGAAAGCGGCATATTTCTTGGCTTCGGCTTCATTTGATGGTTGATACTTGCTCCATGAATCATTGAGGTCAATTTCGTCAATTCCTTGGTATTGCACCGAGGTATCCCTCGGGTTCACGGATCCTTGCACATTGATGCTCACCGTGCCTAAACCGCCTGTTACAGATGTAAGCAGAGTATGTCACACCCCTGAACCAAGGATGGCGGAAACGTCCAGGGATGGAGGACTTCATGTGTAGTATCATAACAACAATGGTAATAGTGATGAAAGTAAACACAACCAACATATATATAATTGAAAAAGTTACATCATTGTATGTATTACATGTTTCAAATTCAATTACAATATGTTGACAAAATAAGATAAGTTTGACGCCTTAACGTCCCATCCTCAAAAGTATTTTGTTACCTGCTTAGCGATTTCCTGAGAATACAAGCAGTTTGAAAAGTGTCAACACAATGGTTGGTGAGTTCATAAGTATTTGGATATCTTTATGAAAAAGCTCGTCAAATAATGGCCTAGTTTTTCCAGAAAAATCCGATATTTTTCTTAAAGTGAATAATGTAGTTTTGAATCCGAAAACTGTAATGTATGAGTAGTCTTCCATATTTACAGAAAATAATGCATGTTTATTTCAATTTAAACGCATATGATATTAGTGAAACTCTCGAAATTTCTTAAATTTGTTAATATTTTTTGTGCGTGTAGTCCTAAATCTTAGGACCAAGAAAGTAACAAGTATTGTCTATACTTAAAATTATAAACGTGGTATCACATGATGTGTAGTCGTAAATACCGAAACCGAAAACGTGCAGTAATGCCCGTACCTATTGAGATAAAAGTGACTTCAAAATCGTCATAAAACTCGTTTAAGTTTTATAAAAATCCCGTAAACTTTATGTATTGTTATATCCTTATGTGAGCCGCTATAATCATACTTAAGACTAATGAACCTGCCACGACGTTTCTCAGGCGTTGATTAACTGAAATGACAATTATCACCCGTAGACCTGCAGGTCCAACTGTAGCTAGCAGCAAGGTGTGGGGTGTCAAACCCAATATAGATCTATATATAACTATCATGTTCTCCCTCCGGGAGACTCTGATTATAACGTACAGGATTTTATATTCCGCACTCGGACGTACGGAAAGAGAGTGTCTCACAATTTAGGTTAACAAGTTTACTAGTTGTATGCGGGAGTGTAAAACCTTCCTGTATGAATGTACCCTTCTCGTACGTGTGTGTTAGGTGATGTATTGAAAACTATATTTATTATAGTTTTATCCAAAACGTTTGTAATATATAAGAACTCTTTTATGAAAAGGTGTTAGGATTATAAAATCCAATAAACTATGCGTATTATAGTTTACGTGTATGTATACGTGTTCTAAATGAATGAATAATCTTATCATGAGTGACTTATTTTCAGTTTAAGATGATAAAATTTACAACATCTCACATTCAATACTTAGAACTTGACAATATACACCTTGCTCAACACAATACAAAGTGTAATAAAAATTACAAGCTGTTAACAAATTTTCAGCCTTTCTACACTGTTTTTGAAACTTTATAGAAAAATCATACGAAGTCGAAAACTAAATCCGTAAATTCTGGGAGTTCCCAAAATGTGTCTAGTTTACTCATAATTTTTACCATGATTTTCAATGACCTGAAACTTAGGTGAAAAAGTCCATAATCACAGACTGGTCCGGTTTGGTGTTTGAAATGATAGGCAGTTTTGTAAAAATCACCATAAATTGTAGAAAAATCGTATGGAGATGTGCAAGTAGTCATTTTAAAGCTAAGAAGTGGAACTACATGCACCTAAAACAGTTTTGGAAACTAAAATGTTTAAGGTGTCCAAAACAGTCCGTGAATGGAGTCCAACTTTTCTGATGAAAGCTGTTAGAAAGTTTTAGTTATGTTCTTGGTGTTTTAACTTGTATTCCCCCCCTAAAAACTTAAGAAAACATGAAAATGTAGGGGTATGAACTCACCTTGTGTGATTTCAGTAGATAAGTGTTGAAGAAAAGAAGTGTTCAATCCAAGAACACTAGAAGGATCGCTTGAAGATTCGAAGCTCTAACACAAATATAATGGAGTTTGTGTAAGATATCCATGATTTGAGTGGAAATAACTAAGATAATCATAAAGGAAATGGATTATGCTTACCAAAGGTGGAGGAAACTCTCAAGATCAGCCCTTGAATCTTGGATTTCTAGAGAGAGAGTGAGAGAGAAGGAGTTTGATCTTCTTGTGAAAGTGAGAGCAAATGAGAGAAAAATGGGGAGAGATGGTGAATATTCAGCTCTCAAAGCATGGGAGGTGGCTTGTGAGGGAGGTAAAAAGTACAAGGTATGGTGAGGAGGAGTGTGGGTTGTCATGGAGTGGACATGGGGGTTGCTTGCGTCATAACTAGGGTAAGGTCAACACTTCTTCTTTTTGTACTTTACCAACTCCTTTTTAAATAAAATTTTACCCTTAAAATGTGATTAAATCATTAATTTAGGGGTCCTATAATTAAAAATAAAGTTTTGGGTGAAAATCTCATGTCAAAATAATTAAAAATGGGTTTAAAACGCAAAAATATGCAAAACCGGGGCGAAAAATGCAATTTCCAGCGAGTTTCTTCGGATCCCGGCCGAGGCTCGGTCAGCTGGGCTCGGTTCGGACGCGGAGGCTGAATCCGGAAGCGAAGGCGCGAAGGTTGGCTCGGCTCGGACGCGGTAGGCTGAGGCGGGGAGGCGAAAGCGCGAGGCGACGGCTCGGTCCGAAGCGATGCAGTCCGAAGCGAGGGCGAGAAGCGGGAGGCGGGTTCGGTCCGAGGCAGCTATCCGACGCGAAGGTAAGGTTCGGTCCGAAGGGTGGCTAGAACCGAAGCTACTGTTGTGAACATTAGTGAACAGTAACTTCGGTTCGGACCTTCCTTCCATGTGAGGTTCGGTTCGGACCTTTCCTCCTTGCGTGGTTCGGTTCGGATGAACAGTACTTTCGGTTCAGCTCATGAACAGTACTTTCGGTTCGGACCCTCATGAATAGTGCTTTCGGTTCGGTTCGTGAATAGTACTTTCGGTTCGGAGGGTTCGTTCCCTTAAGTCCGTTTTTCGCGTAGACTTCCGTTCTTGGGCTATTTTCGCCAAATTCAAGGGTCGGGATGCCCCGAGTGATTATAGAAAGTTGGGAGAGATTTCGAGAGAGATTTTGAGAGAGATTCCTCGTTCTCAGAGAGATTTGGGAGAGATTTGACGTACTTGGAGAGATTTCGCATACGAAGAGATACGTGAGAGAGATTTCACATACTTGGAGAGATTTGGGAGAGATTTGACATTCTTGGAGAGATTTCACATACAAAGAGATATGTGAGAGAGATTTCACATACTTAGAGAGATTTGGGAGAGATTTGACATACTTGGAGAGATTTCACATACAAAGAGATATGTGAGAGAGATTTCACATACTTAGAGAGATTTGGGAGAGATTTGACATACTTGGAGAGATTTCACATACAAAGAGATATGTGAGAGAGATTTCACATACTTATAGAGATTTGGGAGAGATTTGACATACTTGGAGAGATTTCACATACAAAGAGATATGTGAGAGAGATTTCACATACTTAGAGAGATTTGGGAGAGATTTCACATACTTAGGGAGATTTGGGAGAGATTTGACATACTTGGAGAGATTTCACATACAAAGAGATATGTGAGAGAGATTTCACATACTTATAGAGATTTGGGAGAGATTTGACATACTTGGAGAGATTTCACATACAAAGAGATATGTGAGAGAGATTTCACATACTTAGAGAGATTTGGGAGAGATTTCACATACTTAGGGAGATTTGGGAGAGATTTGACATACTTGGAGAGATTTCACATACAAAGAGATATGTGAAAGAGATTTCACATACTTAGAGAGATTTGGGAGAGATTTGACATACTTGGAGAGATTTCACATACAAAGAGATATGTGAGAGAGATTTCACATACTTAGAGAGATTTGGGAGAGATTTGACATACTTGGAGAGATTTCACATACAAAGAGATATGTGGGAGAGATTTCACATACTTAGAAAGATTTAGGAGAGATTTCTCATACTTAGAGATATGTGGGAGAGGTTTCACGTACAAAGAGCTAGAGTGCTAACGATTAAGAGTGTCTTCGTGTGTGATGAATGAGAGTGTTTGGCTTCGTAATGCAAGGTCTTTAGACCCCGTTGTGCCATGATTTAGGATCTTACGCACTCCCTATGAGTATGCAACATTGTATTATTGTTTTTTGTTCATTGTTTAGCACTAATGCTAAGGAAATTTAAACACATGAACTTTCCAAGTGGTGTTTTCTCATTAGAATAGTGAGTTATACAGTAATTACATAATATAAACCTTATCATACAAGGTTTTAATCGAGTTGACTGGTTTGACTCGTTGACCTTGACCGGCTTAGACTTGACCCGATTTTGACTATTGTCACAGAGTAGGATTTCCTGAGCTTCCTCGATCTCCTTGACCTAGGGTCTAGTCTGGTCTCGGCTCAGTTCTGGCAAAGGCTGAAGAGTCTCCTTGCGGTTGGGAAGGTGTTTGAAGTGTTTGGGTGACAGACAAAAGTATGGATTTCAACTCCTCAAGGGAAAAGAAATGTAGACAGGAAGCCCTGAAGACTTTAGGGAGGGAGCCAGTTCTATCTTCTTGGGATTTTCCTGGGGGTGAGTCTCTACGTTGTGATGAAACAGACGCATTATTTGTGTCTAAGTGGTATTGGATGGTTGATTCAAATGGGTGTGCGGCCACCCCAGGGACTACAGGAGCCTTTTGAGAGGTTGCGGTATCAGTCCGGTCACGCATTTAGCCAGTGGGATTGGTTTTTCTTTTCTTGAGGATTGAGATGGGTTGATCGTCCTCATCAGAATCACTACTAGAGGGAGAGGGAGATTCATTTTTGCTTGGTTCGACATTTGTGGGCACAGTTGCGGTGATTTTCCTTTTCTTTGAAGGATTAGCTTGTTTGGGAGCATCCTTTTTCTTAGGAGTTCCTTGTTTCTTGGTGTGGCGGGGGCCTTGATGAGCTGAGGCTAACCGCTTTCATCTTTGTGATAAAGACAAGTTGGAAAGAGTGGTGGAAGATGGGATCACGGTACTACCAGGGACAGTGATTGCGGATGGGGTTTGTAGAGGCGGGGTAGGAAGGTATGGGGAAATACCTTCCGTAGCCTCAATATGGTCTAAGACATCAGCAGTTTCAAGACCAAGAGTAGAGAGAATGTGGACTGGTAGTCGTCTGATAGGACCAAAAACAAATTGATCAGAAGAGGGATTGTACCTTTTGAGATCTTTAGTGACGAAGAGATTGATGTCATTGCCCATGCTAAGTCCTGCATCCGCATGGAGATCTGAGATGCATAGAGACCAGAACCTGGCAAACGTGAGTTCGGTAGGGTTCTCTCTTGGACGTTCCTTGGGAATGTATTGCAGGAAGTAGTCCCATAGAATCTGGCTGTAGTTGACATCATGGCCAGTGAAGATGCTCCACACTAACTCCAGGAGCTTGAGACCCATATTATCCATGCCTCCGGTTCTGCCGGACAGGCTGCGGATCACAAAGTGGCAAACAAATTGCCATACTGCAGGCAGTTGATTTTTCTTGAATTCTCCTATGCCTTTGATCTTCTTTTGATAACCCATCTGGTAAAGTGAAAAAAGGATGTCTGCCATGCTTGGAGTGAAAACCTTGATTGAAGGATGAACAAGGAGGTTGATGGCAGTGGGGAACTTTTCTTTAGTCAGAATGACCAAAGAATCGTTTACAAGGTTCAGATGCACTTCTTGAGGATTCTCGAGGGGTCGATACGCTGAGAAGGCACATTTGAAAAGGGTTGAAAGTGGAACCACATCTATGAATGAATTGAAGGGTCCAAACAGTGGGTGATTGGACAAAAACTTGATCATCAACTTTGTTGGAGCACTGTAGAAGGAATGCTCTTCGAACACAGCCCTGAAATTACTTGAGGCAATCGTTGGCGTTGGGTGTCTTAAAGCAAAGTATGAACTAGTAGGGTTTATTGATCCAGATGCCTTGGAATGTTTCTTGGAGATGCCTGATTTCACCATTGTAGGAGGTTTAAGAAGCTTTGTAAGAGAAAACAGAGTGCAAGAAAAAAGGTTCGATGTTCTGAAAGCGTAAACTTTTCTTGGGGAAGAAGAATAGGGTTTTATAGTGGCTAATATGTAGCAAGAAACGATTTTACCCTAAGTGAAATTAGGTAAAACGTTTGGGTGTTTTTCTTGGATTAAGAGAGATAATCTCAGCCACAGATTAAGAAAAAGGGTTTAATCTATATTTTTGAGATTTACCAAAAAGGGGTGGCATTAAATGAAATGTCAGAATGCAACACCACGTCTGAAGAACGTGTGGTGAGGGAGGGGTCAATATGTTGTGTAAAGGGGAAGTTGTAATAGATTAGACGTTTTGGGGTAATAGGAAGAGACGGATTAAAAGGATTTGCTTTTGGGAAATCGCTCTTTTTGTCATCATACCTAAAATAGGTTTGACACGAGGTTTATTCAAAAAGAATGGGACAGTTACACAAAGAATGTTTTTTTTAATGTTTTCTCTATTTAATGAAGGATCATTAAATAGCACACCATGTTTTTTTAAAAATTTTGAAAATCAATCAAAGTGACTGCGGATTGAGAAAGTGACTGCGGATTGAAACCTCATTGCGGATGGAACATCTGTCATCGGATGGATGAATGCGGTAGAAGCACTGAGGAGAACACTTGAACAATGATTAGTAATAACAAACAATAAGGACCATTTAAGTATAAGTATGATATATGGTTATGGTACATAGGACATATCAAAACCATTTATCATAGATAACTTCAACAAGGACCGCAATAGAGACCAAGGATGGTATGCGGTACATATCAATTCAAAAGAATTATGGGTCCGGATTCATCATTCCTAACATTTGTAAGAAACTGTTGAGTTTTGTAGAGTCAAGTGCCTTTGTGAATACATCAGTAATCTCTTCATGAGTATGGACAAAAATTAGTTCAATGTTACCTTTCAGGATGTGGTCTTTGATGAAGTGATACCGTAGTTCAATATGCTTGGTCTTGGAGTGCTGAATTGGATTGTGAGAAATCGCTATAGCACTTTCAGAGTCACAATAGATTGGTATCCGCAGCATTCTGTATCCGTAGTCCAGTAGTTGTGTTTTCATCCATAAGACTTGTGAACAACAGTTAGCTGCGGCCACATATTCAGCTTTTGCAGTAGACAATCATACACAATTTTGTTTCCTTAATGACCAGCTGACGAGTCTTCCACCCAAAAATTGACATCCACCTGAGGTGCTTTTGCGATCAAGTTTGCATCCGGCATGATCCGCATCTTTGAATGCTTGAAGGTTGAAATCATTCCCTGCGGGGTACCATAATCCAAGAGTCTTGCTACCCTTTAAGTACCATAGAATCTGCTTGGCTGCGGTCATGTGTGACATTTTAGGGTCAGCCTGGTACCTTGCGCATACACCTGTTGCAAAGACAATATCTGGTCACCTTGCGGTGAGGTACATCAAGGAACCAATAATACCTCTATAAGTCTTGTGATCAACTGATTCACCTGAGGGATCAGTAGATATCTTATATCCAAAGGACATGGGGACCTTAGCCGAAGAACAGTTGTCCATTGAATATTTCTTTAACAGTTCAGAGGTGTATTTCTCTTGATGAATAAATATCCCTTGAGGGACTTGTTTCACTTGAATTCCTAGAAAGAAGTTAATCTCTCTATTCATGCTCATTTGGAACTTGTTGGTCATGATCTTAGCGAATTCATTCACCATCTTTTGATCAGTTGAGCCGAAGATGATATCATCTACATATATTTGTATAAGCATTAGATGATCACCATTTGCTTTCCTAAATAAAGTGGGATCAATCACTCCTCTTTTGGATCCGGACGAGCCAAGAAATTCAGAGAGAGTCTAGTACCATACTCTTAGGGCATGTTTTAGACCGTAGACAGCTTTTTCAAGCTTGTAGCAGTGGTCTAGGAATTCAATACTTTCAAAGCCCGGAGGTTGCTGAAGATAAACCTCCTCTTTTAATTCACCGTTGAGAAAAGCACTTTTCATATCCATTTGATGAACCTTGATGTTTTTGTGTGCTACATATGCTAATAAGATTTGGATGGCTTCTATTCGTGCGACTGGAGCATACGTTTCATCATAGTCAATACCTTCAAGTTGACTATATCCCTTGGCAACTAGTCTTGCCTTGTTTCTGACGACCGCACTAGATTCATCCAACTTATTCTTGTACACCCATCTAGTACCAACAATGGTGTGCCCTTGCGGCTTTGGAACAAGCTATCATACTTTGTTTCTTTTGATTCTTCTAGCACTTCTTGCATTGCGGAAATCCGGTACGGTTCTAGTAATGCTTCTTTCATTGTTCAGGGCTCGACCGAGGACAGAAACGCTGCGTAGTGAAAGTGATCGGATAAATCCTTGGAGGATCGAGTATGGATTCCTGCGGATGGGTTGCCGATGATTTGACCTGGTGATCAGTAACTGTGGATCAAGTATGGATTCCTGCAGACGGGGTTGCAGATGATCAGCAGCTGTGGTGGAGGGAATATCTTCAATATCAGAAGACTCTGCGGTTGGAGAGGGAAGTTCCCCCTGGACTTGAGAACATCCTGTTATATTGTCTTGAACTGGGAAGGAGGGATCAGAGTTTTCTTGGAAAGATGGCGAAGGTTCCCCATGGAGTGTAGAAGGGAGTTCGCCTTGAACCTGCAAAGGTTCCCCCTGGATTGCGGACGGGAGAGTGATAATCCTTGAATCTGTTCTTGTGTCAATGTTTTCTATACTTGTAACAACGTAATTTTCAAAACAAAATTTTCCTTTTTCAACAACCAAAATTACATTTAAAATCATTCTCAAGGGAGTATTTCACAATTGTTATTACTTAAAACACATTCCCAAGATCATAGACAAATATCCACTCTGTGTGTACGGTTCACTTAGTGAGTTCCCCAAAATACCGCATACAACACATACGCCACTCGAGGCTATAGCATGACCCTCCGGTCGATGTGTCCCAGCGGGACCCTCCAGTCTCGTAGCTCGTTGGACCCTCTGGTCCTGTCATAGCTCGTTGGACCCCCCCCCCCCGGTCTGTATCGTTGGACCCTCCGGTCCGGTCTATAAAATCATACAGCATACATATATCACATAGCACATAATCTCATACATAGCACATAAGACCCTCTGGTCAACACATACTACCACTCTAGGTAACGTATAGTGAACAGACTCACCTCGTGTAACTCGGAAATCTTGGACTCAGTGAAATAAGACCTAGCCTCCTCCTAATAATATGAAATAAACACTCCTCATCAACATATTTTCCAAGGCTAGACCATTCCTTCTAATCACTCTCAGGAAAGGTAAAAAACCATTTTACCCCTTACCTGGCTCAAATACACTAAAGTTGACCAAACCCTAAAAGTCAACAAAAGTCAACCATCTGGGTTACGCTGCGCGTACCAAACGTGTACATTGGCCGTACCCGGAGCCTTCACAGAATCGGGGTATGCGGCCCCTTACGCCGTGCGTACTGGGATTACGCCCAACATAATACCCAGCTTCCTTATCCATCTCATTCAGGTCTTAATCGGTTAAGACTTGCATCCAAAATTCAGATCTGACTCCTCTAATATGACTTAATCCATAAAGTTGAAACCTTTAAGCCTTTGCATGGCTGTAAAGGTCACTTTTTTTTTCAAAACACCTTTCCTCTTTCCATAATGAGACTATAACTCATGCATGACACAAGATCTACGTCCAAGACTGGATTTTTATGAATCCTCAACACAATATACACTAGAAAAGGTCAGATCTAAGCTCATGGAGACTCTTTGCACACAAATTCTCCAACTTTGAACCAAAAACCCTAAGAATGGTCCAAAAACCAAAACTTACGAAGAACAAGGAAAGCTTTGAGCTTTTTACCTCAGAAGGGATCTCCAACCACTGTAGAACTCGGATCTACACTTGTTCTTCAACTTCTAGCTCCAACAATGGCTCCTTCTTCTCCTTCTTCACCTTGAAAAGATAACGTCAAGCTCAAAAACACACACACACAAGCTAAAGCACGGATCTCAGCTCTCTAAGGACTCACTCAAGGGGATATGGTGGCTAGGGCAAAGGACTACATGTTCCTTTTATAGTGCACAAGCCAGAAATTAGGTTTTGCACCTGGGCTCACTACGCGCAGCGTAACCCCTGGGTATGCCCAGCGTACCCGGGCGAGTCTGTGTTTAATTTAAGCGCGTGAGTACGCACGGCGTACACCTCAGTACGCCCAACATACTCACCAATCCAACATACAAACTTTAAGGGACTAATTTGCCAACTCTCCAAAATAGAAGGGTCATAAAGCTTACCTGGATTTCAGGCTGTTAAATGTTTTCATCATCCGAATCCGAAGAAACATTTGATGGTTGAAACTCTCTGCGGATTGGAGCTACATATTCTAGTACTGGAACCTCGATGGTTGTTGTTTGGTCCGGAGTTGAGTTTTCCCCCTCAACCGGCGAGGTGGAAGTATTTAGTGATACTTCATCGGACATTGTAGGGCCAGATATGTCAGCATGCTGCTGCTGAGCTTCTAGGGACACAAGAACATCGGATAACTTGGTTGTATCTACCGGATCGAAGAGATCGTCATAGTTTACTTCAACTAGATTTAATGGAGCCGAAGAGACAGGAATATCCCTTTCTAGAATTGTTTTGGTTTCGGTTGATGGAGCGGTGTTGCGGATGTTATAGTCTTAAAATTTCACATCGAAGCTTTCAATTATCAACCTTGTGCGTCTAATGAGAACTCGATAAGCAACCTTGTTAGTGGAGTAGCCAAGGAAGATGCCTTCATCAGACTTTGGTGCGAATTTGTTGAGGTGGTCTCTGTTGTTGATTACGAAACATCTACACCCAAATATATGAAAGAATTGGACATTTGGATTGCAGTTGTTAAGGCCCTCATATGGTGTTTTGTTGAGACGTTTGCACACAATGCTTCGGTTTTGTACAAAACAGGTTGTGGCCACTGCTTCGGCCCAGAAGTAGAGAGGAAGGTGTGCAAAGTTGAGCATAGATATGGCAGCTTCTACTAGAGTGCACTTCCTTCGCTCTACTACCCCATTTTGTTGCGGTGTGTAAGGAGCTGAGAAGTTGTAAGTAATGCCTTTGGAAACCAAGAAACTATTTATAAGATGGTTAGTGAACTCGGTTCCATTATCATTTCGGATACATCTAATTGGTAGCTTGATTTGAAGTTCAATTTCCTTGATGAAGTTGATCAACACCTACGGTGTTTCTGACTTAAGTTGAAGAAAGAAGACCCATGACGTGTGAAGTCGTCCACTATGACTAGTATGTATTTTTTGTGATGAAGACTGGCTACGGTAGATGGACCGTAGAGATCAATGTGTAAAAGTTCTGATGGTTCAGAAATTGACGAGTCAAACACCGTGGGATGACTTGACTTGAATTGCTTTCCACATTCATATGCAAGACAAAGAGTATCATTGCTGAACTTGAGGATTGAAATTCCTCTGACGAGTTCTCTGGTGACCAAATTGTTGATGTATCTGAAGTTGAGATGAGCGAGCTTGCGGAGCCATAGCCAGCTGACTTCAGATACTGCTTTTGATAGGAAGCATAACTGTGGTTTGCCTATTATCAGATATACATCCAGAGGGTACATAGTACCTTCGGATCTAGACTTGATCAGACAAGTGCTCCTATCGTTTGTCATTACATAGCAAAATTGTCATGAAATTCAACATGATGGCCTGCTTTACATAGTTGACCAACACTGATGAGATTGTGTTTAAGGCCTTCTACATAAGCAACCTTTTGAATAGAGAAGTTTCCCGTAGTAAGAGCACCATAACCTCGGATGATTCCATTAGCATTGTTCCCAAATGTGACGTTTCCACCATTGCAAATTGGCCTGAAATCTCGAAGGTATTCTAACCTTCCTATCATGTGCAAGGAGCAGGCACTGTCGATTAACCATTCTTTTTCTTGTTCCTCCTTGCACAAGACCTGAAAATTGCATGGTTAGTTTAGGCATCCAAACTAGTTTGGAGCCTGGGACAAAAGATGATTTTTTGATTGATGCATAAATCGAGGTTGCATGGACCGGTTTCATGTCAACTTTTAATCCTAGTCCTGGGTGTTTGTGAGTTTTGGAGTGTTGCATTTTTTTTGAAAAGTTACGAGGTTTCTGAAAAGGATCAGTTTTGACATGAGATAACCTTTTCTAAAAACTACATTGACATTGACAAGCTGAAATTTTGTCTTTTGTTTTGACACTTTGTTTGGTCAGCGGTCGGAAAGATGAAGTAGGCTTGTGACTGGTCCGAGGTTGGCAAAATCTGACATTTGTGTTGGTGGAATTTGGAAAAGTTTGTTTCGAAAAAGATTTAGCACATGTAGATACCTTGGACCTTTTCCTAGGATTTGGTAAAATGCCCTTCCACTTGTTGAAATTTTGATGTGATTCTAAAAGTGTTGGAATGGGTAAGATACCCTTCCATTTTGGATCATCTAAGGAATAGATTTGAAAACTATTGCTTCGAAAAGACCTCTCTTTCTTTTGGGTTGTGTCAGATGAGTTGGGAATGGATGTTGAAACTGTACATTCCTTTTTGTATGTTTTCTTGATGGGAGAGTTTTTTGAAAAATAGTGAGCAAAAACAAACTTTTCTTGACTCTTCTATTTTGGAAATCTGATATGTCTTATATTTTTAGAAATATTTTCTCGATTTGTGCCTTGGGATCGAATATCCTCTTCAAAAGCCTTTTTTTCTAAAGTTTTTGGAGAACTGTAGTCATTAATGTTCAACTACGGTTTCCTGGAAACCTTTGAAAAGTTTTGACGAGGGCTTGACTCATCAGAACTTGAAGATTCAGGGTTTTGAGAGCATTAACCTACTTCAAAGTTTTCTATGGGTATTTCATGATGAATTGGTTGAAAAGTCACAGAGCTTTTTATTGTGGACTGAGGTAAGGAAGACTTAGCTACCGCAACATAAGTCTGAGTTGTGATTTCAGTGGAACCCTTTTGAGGATCATGACTGCAGTGAGAGGCACTGTGGTGTGAGGAAAAAGGTGGAAAGTCCTGTGAGACTTCGGGACTTTCTATGATTCTCTTTGTTGCACTTATGGCATATTACAACATCACTTTTATCTTCTAACGGGGTACCGAAGTTAGAGGTTTGTATGGACTGCGGTGCCTCCTTTGGTTGAGTGTTTTGAGATTGCGGTGGTGGGTTTAAACTTTTAGGATAATGAGAGTGATTGTTTTGTGGGTTGAAGTTACGGTTGAAAGGAGGTTTGTTGAATTGTTGATTCTTGCGAAAAGAGGGAGGTGGTAGCCGATTGAACTATTTACTAACAAGAGCAATAGCCTTCTAAAATTCCTCTTCATCATCATACTTTGAGTCGGCTTCGTATGACTGCGGTGTAGTGTCATACAAGGGAGAGTAAGATTGATTATGTGGAGCTTGTGCTACAAGAGCATGTTGTCCTCCGAAGTCAGCACAGTCTTTGAGTACGGTGGATTCTTGTGCTTGCAGTTCCCCATAGAGCTTGTAGAGAGACAATGAATGAATCTTTCTATCCCCTTGGACTATAATCTTAGCAGTAGTCCAATGTCTTCCCAAACCGTTGAGAAATTGAAGGTTTGTCTCATGGTTACTGCGGATGGTGCCATCACCTGATAACTTAGTGACTATCATATTGAACATTTTGAAAGAGTCTTCTAAACTTTCGTTAGTATGAGCTTTGAAGTTGTTGAATTCATTGAGTGTAGTAGTGAGCTTCTTATCTTGAGCATGTTCTGAGCCTTCTTACAAATTCTTGAGAACATCCCAGATCTCTTTTGTTGATTTACAATTTATGATAATGTCGAAGTTGTCAGGAGAAACTCCACAAGAGATTTCATAAAAAGCAACATCATCATTTTCCATTTTATCGAGATCATCTTTGGTGGGACGGTTCATGACCGGTTGTCCTCCTCCTAGTTTGGCTGTGGCGCCATCAGTTTGAACTGGTGTAAGAACAGGGACATGTGGTCCTTCTTCAACGGATCGTCATACATCTCTACCAAGTCTCCTTAAGTATCTTTCCATTCTCTGAGACCAGTGATGGTATTCATCTGCCACTAATATTGGAGCTCGATTAGAACCACCAAAACTGTTGGAAACATTCAGAGATAGTGCTTGTTCCATTTTTCCTTGTTTTTTTTTTTAAGAAATGAGCTTCAGTGGTATATAAGGCCCTTTGAAAATTAGAGTTTTTGTTTTTCAAAAAGCAACCACTACGGCTCTGATACCAATTGTTGAGAGAAAAACTTAAGACACACTTGAACAAACGTTAGAACAAGTATAGTTGCGGAATAGTTAATCTCAAAGGATCTAAAAGCTCAAGTTTAATAAGTTAACGAGTTAGATAGTTAGTTGCGGAAATGTAAGGAAATATAAATGACAGCAAATGATATATCAAGTAAACACATTAGTTGATTCATAGCATGGAAAGCATTCAAGCCAAGTTAGTAAGTGAGATCAAGCTTAGTGCTAAAGTCACGAATGACTTGCTCCGAAGAGAAGTAATTATCAGTTATGTTCGAGAGGATTTAGAGAGTAAGAAGAAATATGAGATGCGTAATAGAAAGATGTAATATATAGACTTGAAGATTGTTCAGATAGATATATTTAACTATGAAAGAATGAGCTCTATATATAGAGACTCAAGAATTACATTTGATCATCTCTCTAAGAGTAGCCATGCAAGGCATACTGCACAATAGAGAGTATTACAGGAAGTAGATAGAATTAAACTAAGTAAAGTAAGTAAGATTGCGGTTGGATAGATAACTTTGGATGAGGCTGCTGATGAGAGCTTGACTACGGATCCTTGAGGGTTGCGGTAGACTAAGTTAAGAGGGTCACTTTCATGATTCAACAGATAGGGGGTTAAGACATTATTTATGTCCTTAAACACACTTTATGGCCATCTAACACTTGTATCGTTGTGGCTTAACCATCAAGGCCCGATTTTTATGGTTCTATATGTTTCCAAGAGCTCAAAAGGATAACTCCTATGGATTGAAACTCCCAGAACACAAGAGATCTCAACTATGGAGCCAAAATGTCACACAAAACACCCCAAAACTAAATATAATCATGCAATGGTCAAGGTTAAATCTTGATACCTCAAATGAGTCAGAAAAGGATGTCAAACTTCTAGATCTACAAGCTCTCTTCACGTTCTTGCTCCTTCTTCTAACTTCCCCTTCTTTAAAACCACCAAAAATCACCCAAAAGTGCACCAAATTAGCTCACAAGGCATGCAAGATGCTCGGGGTTCGAATTCTGCTCTTTAGGGTTAGTGGAGGCTGAGAGGATGAAGGTTAGGGTGAACATAAGGTCTTTATATAGGGTGCCAACACTAAAATTTAGGGTTTGCCACTGGACAGGTTACGCCCAATGTACGCTAGGGTACGCCCAGCATACGCAAGGCTTCCCCCGCTTCGCGCCTCAACCATGTACGTCGTCCGTACAATATGTACACCCAACGTACGGGTCTTCTCCAAAATAAGGCATAAATACTTAAATAAATCAAAGGGAAAATGCTTGGTGACTAGGGCATTACATTTCCAGAGATGGTTCAGGATTCTAACAATGGTCAATGGTCACTTTAGAGTGCATATATGTGATGGTAAGAGTTGTCTATCAAAAAATGTGGTCATTGAGAGGTTTCTAGAGGTTCTCTGATGATGATGGTGGTTTAGGGTTCTTCAATTAATGTTAGAGAAAGAAAGGGGGGGGGAAATGAAGGAGTTGATTGTTCAAAAAGGTGGGTATGAGAAGAAATGGTATTGGTGGGTACTACTTGCAAATTTACAAAAATCGACTAATTTCTTAATGATTAGCAAAAAGTGCCCAAACCCTAGGCTTTATCCAAAAATTGTCAACAAAACCACAGATGAGGCAAAAATGCATATTGTTTTGTCAACTTGTATGCACAATCTTACTCTCACCTATGATTTTGTGATATCTAAAATATCATTTTACCCATTTTCAAAGACACAAAATCGTAGATGGTATATAGCCATTTGCAGTTTCATCTCAAGTCGATTGCGAATATAGAAGTTTTTAATGCACATTTTATGCATTAAACACTTATACCATCACAGATTGTTATGCCATATATGGTTTCCGTAATTCATTTTTTCCAATTTCTAGGCAAAATTCATACATATTATTTCTAAATTTCAGCATACATGATAAACAAAGTTATATATAAGATTACTAAAAGCAATGTTTTGCGGAGAATTCATATATTCTTAATTGTGAAAATTGAGTCAGAATTCTTGTATACCTAAGTATGAAAAGCTAACTGATATAAAGAGTAAATTACACAAATCGTTCTTCATAACGATGTTAAAAGACATTTTTAGTCTTTATTTTCAAAAAATAACTCAGACCGTCCCTTATATCGTTAAGAAGGTACATGTTTCATCCATACAAACATGAAATGACTATATTGTCCTTTTTTTATTTTTCATTTTTATTTTTGGTTTTTATTTGTTTTTCATTCTTATATTGAATACTTCAACAACCACTTCTTTTCTCTATTTCTCTTCAAGAACATATCAGAAACCACTATACACCTTCGACTACCATTGGAAACCAGTGCTTCTCTCTCTCTCTCTCTCTCTCTCTCTCTCTCTCTCTCATATTTCTAAACTCCAATACCTCCACCTATCACACCGCCAACACCTCTTGAATCTAAAAGCCAACCCAAATGGAATTAGAATCCTAAAATGAAATCACAATGAAAAATTTAATACTAGAACCCAACCAAATGTTAGGGTGCAAAGTCATGCTTGGATGTAATGTTTAGGCTTTCCTCTTTGTATGTGTAAATGGGTTGAGTCTTTTCCTATAAATAGGAAGTGAGTGACTCCCATTATGTAAGAGTCCATATGGAGTGTTAGACTAGAGAGAGAATTTGTATACAAACCCATTTGTATAATCTTTCTAGATCTAATAAGAGCTTACAAAGATTTATTTACTCCTTATGTTCTTGAATTTGTATGATGAATCACTAGATCTTTTCTAATTCCGCACAAGCCATCAGAATCAACACCACTACAATTGGTATCAGAGTGGGTGTTCTTGATTTTCATCAAGAATTGATCCTTGATGGCTATTTTGATTTGGTGATTCTTTTTGTTCATTGATCTTCGTGTTTAGATAGTGTTTTTGTGTTCTAGAAGTCGAATTTTTCTTTGATTTGATCCATAATTCGAGTTTCTCTCTCTAGAATACTTGTTTGTATCACTTTCTCTTTCTACAAAACCCATTCAAAATCACTTTCTCTCTCTAGAAAATTTCAAGTTCTTGTAATCATGGAGCAATGGTTGGTTCAGAATGAAAGTTTTCTATACGTATACAATTCTTTTGAATGCATTCTTTATCAATTAACTGTTGGATCGCAAAGTGAAGATGCACTTATGTCAAATGGAGAAAGGGATAGAAAGGGATATTACATTGGTTATCCAATTTATCAAAACAAAGATTTGTTTGATCGATTGATTACAACATATCAAGAAAGACGAAGAAATAAGAGGAATGGTGAATTTATAAAAGGAATTCCTCTTGCTAATTGTAAACCGGGAAGAAATAGACTTGAATATTATGCAAATTGTCGTGAAGCTCAAGAACATGTTCTTGATGATGTTCGTGTTCATGATGTTCAAGGAAAAGAAGTTCAAAACAATGGAGTTCAATGTGATGTTCTTGATGTTCAAGAAAAAGGAGTTCAAGTTGATTTTCAAGATGAAAAAGTTTTTTGCTCAATTGGAGTTCAAACCGATGATATTTTGTGTTCTTGTGATTCGTTTGAAGGAATGATTCCTTATCGGAAACCGGTGGTTCAAGAAAATCACAAATATCAAACTCCAAAAGATTTGATTCAAACTCAAAATGTTCATGTTGTTGAAAGTGGGTTTGTTCATGAAGTCAAGTCTTCAAGATGCAAAAAGATGAGAAAGAAAAAGAAGAAGAAGATGAATCGGAAGAATAAGCGGGTTTACTCACAAAAATCGTCATATGTTGTGAAGCCAAAATCCGTGAAGCAAATTTGGGTTCCAAAGCAACAATCTCCAAGTGTTGAATTGAATTTGAAGTCAAAACCCAAATGTGTTGGTGGTTCTTTTGAAGATGTTCTTGGATCGTTGAAGAACACGAAGAACGAGTTGTACATCTCGCATGGTGGGTGGTACAATGTTCGATTTGGAGATTTTCTCATTCCGACAAAAGAACCAAGATCTTCCAAATTTGATTCGTTCGTTGAAAATGGATCTCGATTCGTGAAAAAGGTAACTCAAATTCTCAAATGGATTCCAAAACGTCCATGATTTCGATTCATATTTTGCGTTTTTCATTTTAGATCGATTTACCTCATTGGATCTAATCCGTTTCAACCCCATAGTTGATCCAATTATTTTTTGTTCAGATCAAAATCTTTAAAATCAAAATTGTATGCTCAATTTTATTTCTTTCGTATCACATGATTACTGTTCATGAAGTTCATTTTTACAAATTCAGATACGATTTGTTTATATGAGCCCAAACGTATGATTTTACTGTTCATCTTACCTTTTGATTGTGAGCCCAAAATTCAATCGAAATCTCTAATTTTTGAGCCCAATCTTCAATGCAATACTGTTCATAGACAGATCACCTTAAGCCCATTCATTTTTTTATCCGATATTAATTGGTATTAATCGGATATGAAGTATTTCTCTTATTCATCCAAACACGCTTAAAAGACTTGTACTCTTCAGTGTTCTTGAATGTTCATATGAGCATGATTTCTTCTTGTCTTTCTTAGCAATCGTTGCTTACAAAATCTGTCTTGTGAATCGGTTGTGTATAGCTTCTTCTATTGCAAGCCGATGAGGATCAAGTGAATCGGTTGTGTGTGTTTGAGTTTGATCAAATTGATAAAGAAATCTCAATTTTTTGTGAAGAACATGGTTAGAACACTTTTTGATTTGAAAATTTGGGTTAGATTTATCAATATCGTGTTTGTTGACTTCCGATTTCAAAAAGTCAAACTCTGAAAAGAAAAGTCAAACTCGATTTTTCAGTAATGATTCAATAAATTGGAGGCTGAAATTGTTGTTTTTGAGTTGAGAACAAGCTATAGATGTCGAAATTATGTCTGATTGAAGGATTAATTTCGAAAATCAATTGGATGTATGTTCGCATAAGGGTCGATTTGGGATCGACTGGGTTTAATAGCAAGGTTCGTTATCCTGATGACGAACTATTGGACTCGTTGATTGAGTGTTAGTTCAAAAGTCGACAGGCTAGATGTTGATGTTTGCTTCAATGGTTTGGGAACGAAAAGAACTTGGATTTGGAACGAATCATGAATGGTTTGACAGGAAAATTATTGAATTGATGAACGAATTGGGAACGAACTGAGATCGATAGTCGATGATTTTATTGATTTGGTGTGTTGATTTTCGCAAGTAGATGCGAAGCCATTCAATTTTGATTTTGAATGACGATGATTTGCTGTGTGCTAATGTCGATGTTTTTTTTTTTTTGAGAAGTCGATCGATGTTAGTATATTGAGGAATCGATTGGGAGTTGATTATGAATCAAAGGATAGTTTATGCGACGGGTTGAATGAAAAGCGAAGGCTGAATAATTGAAAATTAGGATCGATAGTTGCTACTAATTGCTTGTAACTGGTATTGATTTCATATCGATAGCTGTGGATTCGCATATGAAATTACCTGAATTCGCATATGGATTTTTATGTTGGTTCGCATATGGGTTTGCATTTCAATTGCATCTGCCATGTTTGTTCAGTTCGCATATGAAAACAAATGAGTCAAGATCGTTTGCAACTGGATTCGCATTTGGTGAATAAATTTAAAGATCAAGATTGATTTCGCATAGTTGAAGAATTTGACAGCAGTGTTATTAAGTTCGCATTTGATTGTGTCAAACAAGAGTTCGCATTTTTGTCTCAATCAATTTCGCATATAAGAATGCGAAGCTTTGTAAGGAAAATGCGAAACAAATAACCTGGAGTTGATGATAATTCGCATCTGGTATTTGATTAATTGGGTGGAACATGCGAAGGGATGCGAAGGGTGTGGGAATGAAAATGCGAAGCATTCCCTGTTAATCATTCAATGAAGAAGAAAACACACATGTTTCGCAATTAGTCCCTGAAATTTCAAAAACGTAGCAAAATTAACCCGACTTCGCAAAATGGCAATAAAAGCTGAAAAAATGCAGAATTTTCAGTTTTGGTCCTTGCGGTTTGTGCGAATTAACGCTTTATGCCCGGTTTCGCAAATGGGCTAGAGTTTCGCATATTTGACTGTTTTTGGCGCAACGGGTCCCTGCAAGTTTCAGAAAGTGACAATATCTACCCGGATTTTGAAAAATCTTGCAACTTTCACTCAAAAAGTCAAAATTTTTCATAAATTGGAAATTTTTTGTGGCTTTTTCGTGATTGTTTTTCCGTGCAAGATTTTTGGTGATTCATTTTTGGTACACATCAAGGGGGAGTATTGTAAAGATTATTCCTCGGGCGCGTCTCATCCTTAGTGGGTTTTATAATCATTTTTTGATTATAAAAAGGGGGAGAATGATGGGTATTCGAAGCTTCTCGGGTTTGTCAAATATTCATTTGCGGATTTGAAGACCGGTGTTACTTCGAGGGGGAGTTTGGTCTTGATCGCACTAGCTCGTTGGAGATTAAAGTCGGACATCCAATCCTAACTTTGAGGGGGAGAATGTTAGGGTGCAAAGTCATGCTTGGATGTAATGTTTAGGCTTTCCTCTTTGTATGTGTAAATGGGTTGAGTCTTTTCCTATAAATAGGAAGTGAGTGACTCCCATTATGTAAGAGTCCATATGGAGTGTTAGACTAGAGAGAGAATTTGTATACAAACCCATTTGTATAATATTTCTAGATCTAATAAGAGCTTACAAAGATTTTTTTACTCCTTGTGTTCTTGAATTTGTATGATGAATCACTAGATCTTTTCTAATTCCGCACATGCCATCAGAATCAACACCACTACACCAAACAAAAATATAAAGCATGTAATCAACTCCAAACTCTAAGCCTGCAAATCGAAACCCATATTACATGGGAGAAGAAAGAGGATTCAGATCGATGTCTAAGGTGGTCACTCTAACTCTTGTTGCTCGCAAAGAACCAGAAAAATCAAACCAAAATTCTATCCAGCACCACCACCGGATCGACGAGTAAGGGCCCATTTCTTTTCAGAAAATGAAATAAATATCAAAGACATTATGATCATTTCAAATTTGACACAAATTAAAATTGCAACAAAATCATGTCCTAAAACATACAATTTTGAAACAAATGATGATACAAATTAGTTTTTGGAAATAAAAACTAACCTGTTCTTTTGTCACCTGTACAACGAAGATTCTTATAATTTACTATAGATCTAGATGTGATCAAATCACAAGGACGATTGTGTAATTTAGTCTTTATGAAATTTTATGAAGCCCGTACAAACGACCCTTTAAAATATAATATAATTTCATAAAAGAAATTGCAACAAACAAAAAAGCTTACATATTCGTCTTCAATGGCGATGCTACACCGAATATCATACCACTGCAACTAAATGTCAATGGCCTGTACGACTCCCATCCACAAACCCCCCAATATATTCACACAAAAACCTCCCAAACCAATCACAAACTCCATCAATGACGCAACAGCAACATGGAACGACATACAACGACGATTGTCATTCTCTATGAAGATTCTTTGAGAAAGCGAACAAGATTCAAACGCAGAATTACACTCTCTTACATTTCGATCAGTTTGTTATTTGTATGATAAACTGATTGAAATAGAAGTAGGGGAGATTAATCATTAATGGAAGAAGAATTTCCAGGTTCAATTGGTACAAGCGCAAGCTTAGCCTTAAGATTGGGGCAAACGCTCTTCTCTGTTGCTTCTCTTCTTTTCATGTGCGTCGGAGTTCAATTCTACGCTTATACTTCTTTCTGGTACTTTTTCCTTCGTTAATTCGATTTAATTCGTAAATTTCTCAAGTAGATTGTTCTAGTAATCGAGCTAAGTTCTAATTACGACAAATCGTGATATTTAGCTAGGGTTCCTATTAACGATGATATGATCAAATTGCTAAAAATAAATCGAATTGAAATTATTCAACAACAAGCCCGATCGACTGTAAATTTGTTGATTTTTATCAAAATAACAAACAAACCATGATTTTCTAGGATCATCTTCGAACAAGATTGAGAATTCGAGATCTTCATGGTTACTAATGACATTCTTCTCTTTCCTTTCTCAGTTTCTTGGTGACAATCAAAGGATTAATGATTCCATGGAGTTTAACACTAGCAATGGTGGATGCATTCTCTGTGTTTGTCAAACGTCCATCTCGACAAGTGCAAATGGTGGCAGTTATAGTTATAGGCGATTGGGTAAATCCTAATCATCGATCCAATTCCAATTCAAAATCCCAAGATCTCTTAATACTAACAAAATCGAAACTTAATCATGGCAGATCCTTTCGTTCTTATCACTAGCAGCTGCATGTTCAACCGCTAGTGTATCAGACTTCATGGTTACAGAAGCTGGTGATTCTTTTTGTGGCGGGAAATTGTGCAACAGGTATCAGTTATCAGCAGCCATGGCTTGCTTGTCTTGGAGTTTGTCTCTGGCCTCTGCTCTTTTTAATCTGTGGCTTCTCCCTTCTTTATGTTCTAATTTTTAGACGATTTTTTTTTTTTTTTTTTTTTTTTTGCCATTGAAGAGTTATAAGTAAGAGTTTTATATAGTATTGGAATTTGATATAACTGGAATTGGAAAAAAAAAATATGTAATTTGTTATGTATTTGGTTAGTTAGGAATGGTGAAATCCATCCAAAATAGGATTTTAGGAATTTCAAACGAAATTAATTTTGTGTTTATGTCAATCAATCACGTCATGAAAGTATGGTGTTATTTGTTTTTTTTAATTAAAAAATTAATGAAATCAACGGACCACCTCTGCAGTAGAAGAGATGATAAAACGGTTGAAGTGCTATTTGTTTTTTTTTTGACGCAAAAAATTAATAAAATCAACGTACCATCTCTGTAGAAGAAGAGAGATAAAATGGTTGCAGACTGTAATAACAAACGTGTTTGTTTTTTTAACATCTGAATGCTGTTGTAGATATAAAAAAAATTAAAATTAACTGATTTTATAACCTGAAAATAGTTTTTTGACAAAATTGCAAGAATGGTCCCTGTGGTTAGATCGAAATTGCCACTTTGAGCCAAATAGGCTTGGACTAGCATTAATGGTCTAAAGGTTTTCATTTTCTTGCCACTTTAGTCCAATTTACTATAAATTTTTTCATAATGACAATTTTGCCCTTGGTTTTTACTTTTTCAATGTTTTTTAATACCGAAAATTTAATAATACATGACATTTCAACAAGAATTTATGATATTTCAACAAAAAAAATAAAGATATTTTAGCAAAAAATAATGATATTTCTTCAAAGAATTATCATTATTCAACATAAAATAAAAGAAAAAGAAAATTCAACAAGAATAAACAAAAAAAAAAATATGAAATAAGATTTCAGCAATATATAATCAAGATTCATCAAGAATTCAGAAGTTGGAAGAGGCAATACAAGTGTTACGCCAAACAGAACACGCACGGAGATTTTTTTACTCCGAAGACTTCTAAAAAACAAACAATTGCGAGATGAAAAGTGTTGCGCATGTGCAGCGTCGCACAGCAATATGATGTCTGAAGGAGTATTTTACAAAAAACAAACGACACCTAAATCTCGACTCCTACATTTTTCAGACATAAATATGACATCATAAGGCTATTAGGTATGGGTCACCATCTCCACACAAGTTTTTTTCCATATCATTTACCATGTCATTTTCAACATCACTTTATATCTACTAGGAAATACTCACCCCATCACCACACCACTTTAATTTTCACTTTAAATGTATATACAAATTAATTTGATGAAAATTAAATGAAGAAACATGTGGCCTCCTGATCAAGTTTTGGTCCTCCACCATGCTTTGCCTCTTAGTTTCACCTCCATAACAAGAAAATGTGGTGTTAAAGGGGCGGCGTTCCGGTTGCCTCAATGGCGTGGAGGGATGACACCTCCTCCTCTACAATATATAAACCTTATACCTAGAAGCCTAAGGGTGGAGTGTAACGACGTAAATTTTCAAAACCATTTTTCATTTTTAAATCAACCTTTTATTCACAAGGTAACATAATGTATCCAATATTATCATTACAAAACATATCCCAGAATCTCAAGTACATGAATCTTCATCAGTGTGTACATATCATGTCTGCGCCTTCCCGCGATCCTCGCTAGTACCTGAAACACATAACACAACAACTGTAAGCATAAATGCTTAGTGAGTTCCCCAAAATACCACATACAACACATACGCCCTTCCAGACCATAACTATGTGGAACCTTCCGGTCCAAGTGTCTCAGGGGACTTCCGTCCCGAATCCCGATAGACCTTCCGGTCCTACCCGTACCGACCTTCCGTTCCGTAACCTCCTGACCTTCCGGTCCATGTCCTCTTGACCTTCAGGTCCATATCATATTGACCTTCCGGTCCTTATCATACATAACATACATAACACATACATATCACATATCAGCATATAGCACATATATCTCATAGCATATAAGACCTTCCGGTCACACTTAGGTACCCTTCCAGGTACAATATAGTGAGAAGACTCACCTCGGATGAAGAACCGCTCCTATAAACACTGCTGCCACGCACCAGCCTCTAACTCTGTGCCAAACCCACAATTATCTCGATTAGGAGCTAAGTCCAACCTCTCACTTATTTGGGTCTAAAGACAGCCATCTACCAGCCCACTAATGCCCTAAACCCATTGGGCCCACCAAGGCCCAACAATAAATGGGCCCTCACACGGCCCAAAACCGAACTAAAAGGCAAGCCCAACTCAAGGGCCCCAAAGCACATACATACACTTCTCTGGTCTAAGACTCTATTGCATGAAGCTCAAACTCCAGGCCCAACACTCGAGGCCCAAAACATAACTCAAAAGCCCACAGAAGGAGTTACGCGGGACATACCTCCTTGGTATGCTCAGCGTACTCAAGCGCGCCAGGAACTGATCGGGGCCTCAACCTACTACGCCGCGTGTTATGAGACTTACGCCCATCGTAAGTCCCAGACTTATTCTTTCTCTATTTTTGGTCTGAATAGGTTAAGACATGGGCTCATATCATAGATCTAGGCTCTCTTCTGCCTCTTAAGCCATAAAGTCGGAACCTTTAAGCCTTTGCATGGCTATAAAGACCACCAACCTCTCCAAATCTTAACCTCTTTCCTCATTAAGTCCTTAACTCAAGTTTGTCCTAATATTAACAACCAAGACTGAATTTTTACAAACTTACAACTCATAATACACTGAAATAAGGCAGATTCTAGCTTATGGAGGCCATTTTCTCATAAAGCCTCCATCTTGGGACCAAAAACCCTAAAAGTCGGTCCATCAAGCACAACACAAACATGATAAGGAAAGCTCTGAGCTTTTTACCTTTAGAAGAAGCTCCACCCTCTGAAGAACTCAGATCCAGACTTGCACTCCATCTTCTAGCCTCCACAAAGACCTTCTTTTCTTCTTCTCCATCATAAAAGGCTCTTTATAGCTCAAAACACTCATACATCACTATGGAATGAAGAAGATGTTCTCTTAGGGTTTCTCTCTGCGAAATGTTGGCTGAGGATAAGGCCATAGCCTTCCTTATATAGGGCTCAAGTCTAAATTAGGGTTTTGAGTCTGGACCTGCTACGCCCAGCGTAGCTCAAGGTATGCCCAGCGTACCGGGTGGATTCCACGTCCAAAACACGCCCTTGAGTACACGCAGCGTACTCCTTATTATGCCCAGCATACTCGATTTTCCTTTGTTCACTTTTAAGGGCTATCTTGACAACTCGAAAGAGAAGAAGGGTTTAAGAGATGTTCTTGAATTTCGGGACGTTACAATTCTTCCCCACTTGAAATAGATTTTGCCCCTGAAATCACTCCTCAAACCATATAGATAAAAACCAACCACTCGAAAGGCACCATTGAGTGGTTCCCACACCAAAATGCTATCTTTCACCATGAATACCTGGTTCCGACCAAGAATTTCAAGTTTGGAACAAAACCGGCCCCTCGGTCGCTATAATACCCTTTTAGACCTTCCTAAAATCGGAAAAACTCTAGTGGCCTGGCCCGCCACCAGACCGCCCACTCGTTATCATCATGATATTCGCTCCTCGGACATCAAACCCTGACAACTCACTGGTCCTCTGACCCTCATAAGACAAATCTGTCAATCGGCTACCGATCACTCATGTTAGTATACCAAAACAGTCTGAATCACTTCCCGAGGAACCAAAGGGTTCACATCCCACCAGGGCTCATCCATTGAACTAATATCAGGATCCATCCGAACAATAAACTTTCAACATCCTATTCTTTGACACAGAATTTAGGCTCGCTCAGAAGTCCTCAGACATCGAAAATCATAAGCCTCAACTACATTCCTCATACCCCTTTTTAACATTGAGTACCATGCCTGATATCGACCCAACAGTTGTACCTCCAGTGCCATCCGTTGCGTTATCGCCACCGACTCCATGGTTTCCTTCTTCCTATAACCACATCGGCCCAATGTGACACTCAACTAACGAAGTTCGCTTACCCTAAGCGAATGCTACCCTCCAAACTGGGGATCGACTCGACCCCGACCTCTGTCATCTGTTACTCATCGATCCATGCAACTTGAGGTACTTCCCATACCCTAGTACTGACCCACATGGGTCTACGACATCAGATGACAAACAATACTCCTCAACACGGAACCCACCTATGAATCCAGAATCTCATCTCACCTATCCAACGCACCACCAGAGCCAAACTCAAACTCGAGAGTTTGGTCCGACCCAGAGTTGGAACCAGTCGTCCCAATGGAGCACTCAACTCAGAACTCATTCCCCGCAACCCATGCGTACCTCACCTATCCCATTCTTTCTGATTGCGATGACCACACCTTACTCAGAACATAATAATTCCCCATTACTGAGGTGATTCCGGTCTTGCCCCTGGTCCGACCACCAGGTTCCCAAAGACTCATAATGTAGGGCCACCCCATGCCTAAAACTCTTCTGCGCTCTACTCTGATCAAGGAGTACCCTACCATAACAACTTCTTGCTGACTAGTGTGTGCTACGTCTTCCCGTGGCATCACATCCACCTCCTACTGACTGGTGAGTACTACGACTTCCCACAGTATCACCACAACCTCTCACTGACCGGTGAGTACCGCGGCTTCCCGCAGTATCACCACGCCTCTAACTAGTGAGTACTACGGCTTCCTATAGCATCACAACAACCTCTTACTAGTGACTACTATGGCTTCCTGTAGCATCACAACTACCTCTGGCTAGTGAGTACTACGACTTCCCGTAGCATCACAACAACCTCTAACTAGTGATCCGCAGATCAATCATAGGTAGTTGCATGGACTTACCCAAACTATGCACCTCTATACCTGGCAGCAATTTCCATAACATCACACCTTTCCCTGCTACATTCCAAATACTTGGATAACCTCACTTGTTGCCATTAACCGAAAGGGCTCTCACTGGAACCATCGATGCTCGACCCACCAATTTCCGTCTCCACTCAAGACTCAAACTTATCCAAAATCCAATGCATTAAATTCGGATACCTCGATACACCACATAGAACATCACAACGACTCTTCTCATCCACTGATTTTTCATGTTCCACAACCTGCAATTTGTTGTCTAACCAACTTCTTCCCTTCCTAAGCTGAATAACAGCCCCATCATTGAACCGGAGCTTCTCAACCGCCGAACTCACCCTGCGAGCCAACCACCTCAAATTCACCATTAAGACCTTGAAGAATTCCCGTTCACCCCAAGGTTTCTGATCAACGACCACTTGTCGTGGAGGCACCTACCCTTTCCAAACACAACACATGCATTATCTCACTCTGCCCTCGTCTCAATCACCAACAACCTTGGTCTCGATGAATTTGCACTTCGGTCTCTATATACAGGTCTCTAAGTATTCTCGATCGAATCCCTGATCCCCTCAATATAATACTCGGTTCTCCCCCACTTAGGGTTCGAACCACCCCAATCGGTACACCAACAATCTATCACACAGACTGTTCCCACCAGTAATCATCGCACTTACTCTTGGAAGGTGCTACGCAACGCTCGATGATCTCCTAACAGAGATCAAGCAACTTCGAATGCCCTGAAACTTAGATGAAATCCTCAGAACTTCCCACCGTGATTGTCTCTAGTCATTCAGGATCTCACACCGTTCCATCACCGGACCCCCCCCCCCCCCCCCAACTGTCCAGTATTACCCTGACTCTTAGGCTGAAAGCAAAGATCTACCGTACTTCTCATCATCGACTCCTCAACTAGTGTTCCATCACGTCACTTATCCTAAGAGCAGAAACCACACTTCCACTTTTAATACCCATCAAAGTCAATAAGGGCCACCTCCCTATTATACTCCTCTTGATCGACCGACGCTGCAGCTAACCCATGCCCTACTATACTCAAATATGGTGTATCCTGATCTTTGACCATCTCAGCCCCCACTGACAACCTGTTCAAGCTATATCTTTACCTTGCGGCAGACCTACTGCTATATATTCTGGTTAAAGATCACCATCCGTGCAATCCCACAGGAAACGGAAATTGCACCACTCGGGTCACAGAAAGTGACCTCTCCACTATCGGCCGGGTCGCCCAGCCCAGACCGTATTCTCCCATAACGCACCATTCCTACTCATCCACGAGTCTTGCGACTCCAACTGGCATATCATCCACAACCCTCAGAGCTCACTCGATTTTCCCTTTTCAAGGGATGCTCCACTAAACTTGTTCATCATGGCCTTCTGGCCCCATACTCATTCACCTCTGATCTCAGTCTGGACAATCCCCACGGAATAACCGATAAAAACCCAGAAATACTATCAGCCACCTAACATGATACTCAACTGGGTGGCCACCTCTCGATCTGCTATGAATCATGGTACCTGCACCATGTTCCCTTTTCTCAATCCATCTCAAATCATGGCACTGGAATCATGAAATCAACTCTCGACCTGCTACAACTCATGGGACTCGACCCATGGCATCACTTCTCAATCTGTTACTTATCATGGTACTCGAACCATGACATCACTTCTCAATGATCAAATATCGGCTCATGCGTGCCTGCTCAGACGACACGTGCTCAAGGAAAAACAACGCCCTCTCGTGAAACATCTGTGTAATCATAGTCACGGACTCCGTCCCCTACTTGAAGGATAAGGACTCCGGTGCCAACGGTTCCCGCTCCACCGGGGGACATACTCGTCTTTGAACATGGTGGTGAACCTCTCCCAGGTTACCTCCGAAATCTCTACAAGAGTGAAGTTCGCTGCCACGAACTTCCACCAGTCCTTCGCCCCCAAGCGAAACTGGTTTAGTGCAAACTGAACCCTCCGATGCTTCGAACACGAACAAGTGTAGAAGCATCCCTCGATATCAAAAATCCATCTCATCGCAACAATCGGATCATGCGTCCCATCAAACTCTGGGGGCTTCGTGTTGCTGAACACCCGGAACCACATCGAGTCACCCCCCTCGTCGTGGATCATCTGACGAAGCTCCCCGTCACTCATGTCACTGGTCTCTGGCCTGTGGCGTGTCTCAACCATGATGTCTCCGAAACACAACATAAAAATAACAGAGACTCACTCAAGTGTACTCGCACTCGATAACTCATCCCTACTTGTTCCTTAGTACCCTAAGGATTCTTACTTGGACTGCGCATTGATCCCGTGTTTTCGGTAGTTCGGGCCCAATACTACCTTCCACACCGCATCAACATTCATTCCAAGTCCTCCTCCTAGGATCCCAAATCACAAGTACTCTACATCTTGCTAAGCATAGGCTACCCTTCGGTAGACCTCTCAAACCCCCCCCCCCCACTGCTACCTACTCACTCTCAAGCATCTAATAGCAGTAGAAATCTCCCTAGGCTAAGGCATCACAAATCAGGCCACTCTAGTGCTAATATGAATAGCTAGCCTACTCTAGCAAGCATAACACATCACAACATATCTCATAACACATAATGTAAGGAAATCACCATTCGGGCTCTGGCTGATCATACACACTGCTCCGTTCTGCCTTTCTCAAAATCTTTTACTCTCTTAGAAAAAATGTTTATTTTATGAAAAACTTTCTCAAATCCTTAGTTTGAGTTCAGATACATCCGAAGATGAACCCGAATCCCACAAACCAAGGCTCTGATACCAACTTGTAATGACGTAAATTTTCAAAACCATTTTTCATTTTTAAATCATACATTTATTCACAAGGTAACATAATGTATCCGATATTATCATTACAAAACATATCCCAGAATCTCAAGTACATGAATCTTCATCAGTGTGTACATATCATGTCGGCGCCTTCTTGCGATCCTCACTAGTACCTGAAACACATAACACAACAACTGTAGGCATAAATGCTTAGTGAGTTCCCCAAAATACCACATACAACACATACGCCTTTCCAGGCCATAACTCTGTGGGACCTTCCGATCCAAGTGTCTCAGGGGACTTCCGTCCCGAATCCCAGTAGACCTTCCAGTCCTACCTGTACCGGCCTTCCGGTCCGTAACCTCCTGACCTTCCGGTCCATGTCCTATTGACCTTGCGGTCCATATCATCTTGACCTTCCGGTCCTTATCATACATAGCATACATAACACATACATATCACATATCAACATATAGCACATATATCTCATAGCATATAAGACCTTCTGATCACACTTAGGTACCCTTCCAGGTACAATATAGTGAGAAGACTCACCTCTGATGAAGAACCGCTCCTATAAACACTGCTGCCACGCACCAGCCTCTAACTCTGTGCCAAACCCTCAATTATCTCGATTAGGAGCTAAGTCCAACCTCTCACTTATTTGGGTCTAAAGACAGACATCTACCAGCCCACTAATGACCTAAACCCATTGGGCCCACCAAGGGCCAACAATAAATGGGCCCTCACACGGCCCAAACCCAAACTAAAAGGCAAGCCCAACTCAAGGGCCACAAAGCACATACATACACTTCTCTGGTCCAAGACTCTATTTCATGAAGATCAAACTCCAGGCCCAACACTCGAGGCCCAAAACATAACTCAAAAGCCCACAGAAGGAGTTACGCGGGACATACCTCCGTGGTACGCTCAGCGTACTCAAACGCGCCTGGAACTGATCGGGGCCTCAACCTACTATGCCGCGTGTTATGAGACTTCTGCCCATCGTAAGTCCGAGGTTTATTCTTTCTCTATTTTTGGTCTGAATAGGTTAAGACATGGGTTCATATCACAGATCTAGGCTCTCTTCTGCCTCTTAAGCCATAAAGTCGGAACCTTTAAGCCTTTGCATGGCTATAAAGACCACCAACCTCGCAAACTCTTAACCTCTTTCCTCATTAAGTCCTTAACTCAAGTTTGTCTTAATATTAACAACCAAGACTAAATTTTTACAAACTTACAACTCATAATACACTGAAATAAGGTAGATTCTAGCTTATGGAGGCCATTTGCTCATAAAGCCTCCATCTTGGGACCAAAAACCCTAAAAGTTGGTCCATTAAGCACAACACAAACATGATAAGGAAAGCTCTGAGCTTTTTACCTCTAGAATAAGCTCCACCCTCTAAAGAACTCAGATCTAGACTTGCACTCCATCTTTTAGCATCCACAAATACCTTCTCTTTTTCTTCTCCATCATAAAAAGGCTCTTTCTAGCTCAAAACACTCATACATCACTATGGAACAAAGAAGATGTTCTCTTAGAGTTTCTCTCTACGAAATGGTGGCTGAGGATAAGGCCATAGCCTTCCTTATATAGGGCTTAAGTCTAAATTAGGGTTTTGAGTCTGGACCCGCTACGCCCAGCGTAGCTCAAGGTACGCCCAATGTACCAGGTGGAGTCCGTGTCCAAAACACGCCCTTGAGTACACGCAACGTACTCCTTATTACGTCCAGCGTACTCGATTTTCCTTGGTTCACTTTTAAGGGCTATCTTGACAACTCAGAAGAGAAGAAGGGTTTAAGAGATGTTCCTGAATTTCGGGACATTACATGGAGGGTGTCCGTCATCTCAATTTGTTTGTCACATCATTGTCACATTAGCTTTTTTCTCTCATCTTAGTTACACACCTCCTATCCTTCAACAAATTAAAGCCTATCTTTCTCATCATTTCCAGTCCACTACAATTCACCAAAGTTTGAAAGAAAGTATAGAAACAATTGAGAGAGAAAGAGAGACGGATAGAGAGAGAGAGAGAGATAACCATCCACGAGTTACTATATCTGCATGTTGTTACTTTCATGGTACAACTCTTTCTACGAATCATTTCGTCTATAAATCTTCATGTCATATGGATGTCTTCATCCACCCTAACACTATGATATTTTGAATAATCTGCAACTTATCAAAGATAACATTATTTAGATATCATCTCATCTATATTATGATGAAGAGTAAATTACACGAATCGTCCCTTGTGCGGGTGCAAAAAGCACGTACAATCCCCATTTTCAAAATTAACTCAGATCATCTCTTGTTAGTTTAAAACTTGCACACTTCATCACTTAAAACGAATATTTTATCCTTAATATATATATATATATATATATATATATATATATATATTAATTTTCTTTAATTGTTTATCGTTTAAAAATTAAAATAAAATAAATATCTCGAATTCTCCATCCCTCCCCCTTCCATTTACCCGTCTTCCTCTACATTTCATCTCCCTGTTTTTTTTATCCTTTCTCGCCTTCACCTTCATCGCAAATCTATAATCCAAAATTCGTCCCCAACTTCTTTCCCCAAATATATGCTAAGAACCTAAATCTTGAAATTGACCCCAAGAAGAAATCGATGTGGCAAAGAAATCTTGAACCCTAAATCGATGTAAGATCATGAAAAACGAAATGAACAAATCGATGTGAGTACCTGGTGTTTGAAGTGCTCGTCGGTGGGTTTTTTGATGGTGTTTGTTAGGGGTGATGATGTTGACAGAGGAGACGCTTGATGATTTTTTTAGGGTGTACATGTCGACAGGTGTCGCCTGGTGGTGGTGTTAATAATAAAGGCAGTTGTGTTGTTATAACTCTGCCCCATCTCTTCTTACTTTGCTTATATTTTCAAATCTAACGGAATCATCTCTCCGCTATTGTCACATCTAAAGTCCCATTCTCTCCGTTACCTTTTACACCGAGAAACTATTGTAATGCTCCGATAACTCCTCCATTTCTTTCAACAATTTCTCTTGTCCTTTTGAAGAAAATGTCAATCGGGAAATCTCTAATTGCTAGTTGAACACTGTGATTCTTATCAATTAAATATATGATCGCCCCTTTGAATGGGAAGGGATACATAAGGATGTTGGAAATGTAAAAAAAAGGTTGCGGTTTTGAGTTTTGAACATGGGAGTGTGGTAGGGTGGGGTAACGTAGATTTTCGATGATAGTTGTATAAATTTCCAGTGTAGGTGTATGTTTCTAGTGATGGTGGTCGTTAGGTGTTCTTCAACAAAAGAGGAAGATATATATATATATATATATATATATATATATATATATATATATATATATATATATATAACAAATTGCTAAAATCATCCTTATGGTTTGCAAAAATTATGCGTTTGGTCCCTAATGTTTTTTTTTGCACTCGAATAGTCCTTAGGTTTTCATTTTGATGCATTTTCATCCCTTGTAGTTATCAAAAGACTATATTAACTTTGGTATTTTCTTTTTCATTTTTTTCATTTTATTTATTTATTAGTTAAAAAAAATGTGGAACCCGTACTCCTCTTAATTCCATTCCCATCACCACTTTCACCGGTCTCCACCACCACCACCAGCAACGTCCACCGATGTTCACCGGCAACCACCACCCACTTATTTTGTCACAACCGACACCTACTTATTATGGCACCATTTAATCAGGTGACACCCCAAGATCAAATGCCAGAAAATCACACTTAAACCTTGAAATCAAAATCACCCCAACATCAAATCTCAAAATCAAAAGCTATCCAAAGTCAAACCCTAAAATCGTGATAGCAAAACCTAAGTTAAAAAATATAACACATACTCTCACTGGTCGAGAGAGAGAGAGAGAGAGAGAGAGAGAGAGAGAGAGAGGAGAACAAGCTTATATGAAACAAAAACTAAGATTTGGAGAAGTAAACAATGAGCGAGATCTAAAATTGGTGTTTCTAATAGGCATAGCTAAAGTCGGAAATGATAACGTTTCCAATGAGTCTTTGAGCTTCGTATTTTTAATATGCATGTAAGAAATCGAAGTTTTTTTTAACATGTAGATCTGAAAATCAGAGTTTTTAACAAGCATCTTTTTAAGATTCGATATTTGGATCAGGATTGCATTTAAGTCTTTCAACTCCTGATGTTCTAAAGACGAAAGCTTTTAAGCAGACTATAAGCGGCTGAGATGGTGTAGATTTTACCCATAGAGACTGTTGGTTGTTTTTCTTGAATTGGATAGAAAGGTTGGAGATGGTGGAGAAGGAGAAGTAGAAGGCGACGGTGGGGGATGAGAAGTACAAGCAGGCGGTGACATGATGGATGCGGGTATTGAAGGTGTGATAGAGTCGACGAACATGGTGGCTCCGACTGAAGCTTCGGCGTGTGGTGGATGAGAAGGAAGATGGTCTTCATGGTGGAGAGAAAATAAAGAAAAGGAAGAAGATGATTGTGTGCTTCTTGTGGTAGGGTTAGGGTTTAGGTGGCCCATCTAGTTTTTTAACTAATAAATAATAAACAATGTATATAAAAATAAAAAATAAAAATAAAAGGCAATACAGTCTTTTCATGTCTATGAGGGATTAAAACGCAACAAAATCATACGAAATAGATGGTTTGAGTGCAAAATAAAAAAGTTATGGACCAAATACAAAATTTTACCAAACCACAAGGACTATTTCAATAATGTTTAAAGTTTTAAAAATGTAATTGAAATATTTTTTAATAATTAAATAAAATTAGAAATGTTAAAATAAATGAAAAAGAAATAGCAAATGACACTTTAGTCATTTCATGTTTCATAACGAATGAAGCTTATGAATTTAAATTAACGAGTATTAAACATACAATTTTTAATCATACGAGAAAAAATCTGAATTAATTTTTAAAAATAGGAACGGAATATACATTTTTGGACCTACATACATATGGACGAGTCATTTAATTTCCTCTATAATAAAAGAAATACTTTTATTGACGCATGGCATATTTTTTGCATATAGCATGTAATTTTTTTTTAGTATTTTTTACTTGTTTGATACAAATCACAAATTTTAAGGAGTCTTAAATTTAATATCAGTTTTTTTGCCGACATTCATAATAAAATATCTTTTTTTTTTTTTCGAAAAAACATCATAAATGGTCCCTATGTTTTCCCAGATTCTGAAGTTTAGTCCCCGTGGTTTAAAAATCTCAAAAATGGTTCCTGTGTTTTCAAAACTTTTGACAGATGGTCCTTATTGCTAACTCTGTTAACTTTTGTCCGTTAAGTGAGGGACATTTTCGTCATTTCACACCACAGGGACCATTTATGATTTTTTCAGTTATTTTTTAAAAAAGAAAAAACTAAATATAATTATTTAATATATAAAATCTCTCTCTCTCTCTCTCTCTCTCTCTCTCTCTCTCTCTCTCTCTCTCTCTCTCTCTCTCTCTCTCTCTCTCTCTCTCTCTCTCTCTCTCTGAACACATATACATACATTAAAACCAATACTTTCCGGCGACGAAAAGGTAAGCTACAACCTTGACTACCGATCGAAGAACGACGATGCGTGGTACACCTCCGGCATCGTTCTCGAAAATGGAAAGCGGATGCGCGTCAAGTTCAAGGATTTCAAGTCAGGCGACGCTAATGATGTATTCTCTATGGGTAATCTCTCCAAACACGATGAACTGGAAGAATTTCTCCGTCGATTTTGTCCGGTGTCCATGCCGATCGAGGAGAACGAGTGCTCCACAGTGATCGAAGGCATGACGGTGTGTGTTACTTATAAAGTCGATGGATCAATTTAATACTTCGATGACATTGTTGATGGTGTATGTATCTTATCTATAATTTAGGGCAAATACGCAGTTTTCGATCACCTGCTCGAACAAGTAGACAATCGCATTCTATTCTCATTAATCATTTCAGTATCATCTTCGTCCAATTTCGATACCTTTATCTGACATAAATCAGACTGAAACGTTAAAATTCTCTCGTTCCATTACTCATCCGTAGCCTTCTTGTCCCAAATTGAACTCTCTTCTTACTTAATCTAAATAAAACTAACTAGAAGAAGAAGCTTCTGTGTAAGAAATCACTCACCAATCACCACAACTTCCGAATTCATATCAGTAGATAGACAAATTCGAAAATGCATATTACTAGTTCTGTTTTGTTTATTTAGGCAAGCAATTGTTCTTCCCATTTTGTTTATAGTTTGTTGTTATCCACTGGATAAGTTTGCTGCAAAGAGCATAAACTTGAGAAGTGCGTATGCACTTATTTACTATGCTGGAAACATGGCCCTGAGGAAGGCACCGTAACTGCACAAAGTATTGTTAATATATGCTTCATTATGTCTGGTGCCCCTGATCTTAGAGTTACTGACTTTGCAAAGCTTGTGATGGAAAAACTCTCTTCTCAATCTAGTCTCACACCCAAGAATCCATTTATGTCCAGAAAAACAAGCTCAAACCAAACTCTTAACAAGTTACAAGTAAGTTCTTTAGTGCATGACACTTTCTCTTGCAGTTTGTGATTTCTTGTAATAATCTGTAAAGGGTTCTTTCCTTGATTTGTCGGAATTCAGTGGTGATGTAGATCAACTAGTTGAGAGAGAGCGAGAGAGAGAGAAAGAGAAAGTATTAGTTTTAATGTTTGTATATGTGTTCTGAGAGAGAGAGAGAGTATTGGTTTTAATGTATGTATATGTGTTCTGAGAGAGAGAGAGAGAGAGAGAGAGAGAGAGAGAGATTTTATATATTAAATAGTTATATTTAGTTTTTTCTTTTTTAAAAAAATAACTGAAAAGATCATAAATGGTCCCTGTGGTGTGAAATGACGAAAATGCCCCTCACTTAACGGACAAAAGTTAACGGAGTTAGCAATAAGGATCATCTATCAAAAGTTTTGAAAGCACAAGGACCATTTATGAGATTTTTAAACCACAGAGACTAAACTTCAGAATCTGGGAAAACACAGGGACCATTTATGATGTTTTTTCTTTTTTTTCTCTATTTTTGTTATGTTTTTTAATGTAGTAGATATAAATCCTAAATTTAAGGCTTTTTTTTTCGATATTCTCAACTATTTTATACATATTATATTTATAATTATTGCTAATGTAATATATATATATATATATATATATATATATATATATATATATATATATATATATATATATATATATATATATATATAGGGTTAGGTTCATGTGAGACGGCTTAATTTTGTGAGACCGTGAGACGCATTTTTTTATTTTTTTTAATTTTTTTTAGTTAATTCAAGTTCCGAAAATAATATTTAAAAAAAGAATTTTAGGATTTTTTCTATTTATTTTGCATTTTAAAATTATTTTTTAGAATATGTACAGTGTAATATTCTATTAGAATATTTCACGTATTTTTCAAAAAAAATGGAATTTATTTTTATTTTTTTTTAATTTTTTTTAGTTAATTCAAGTTCCGAAAATAATATTTAAAAAAAGAATTTTTAGATTTTTCCATTTATTCTGCATTTTAAAATTATATTTTAGAATATGTCAATGTAATATTCTATTAGAATATTTCACGTATTTTTCAAAAAAACAAAATTTTATTTATTTATTTATTTATTTATTTTATTTATTTTATTTATTTTTTTAGTTAATTGAAGTTCCGAAAATAATATTTAAAAAAAGAATTTTTGGATTTTTCCATTTATTTTGCATTTTAAAATTATTTTTAGATTTGGTCTCACGGTCTCAGAAAATTAGAATGGTGTCAAATGAACCTGAACCTATATATATATATATATATATATATATATATATATATATATGTATATATATATATATATATATATATATATATATATATATATATATATATATATATATATATATATATATATATATATATATATATATATATATATATATATATAGGTAAATGTTCAAATGAGAACCAAAAAATAATAAGAACTCTAAGAACCTCTGATTTTAGCTTATAAAAGGCATTTTTGTCATAAACACATTATTTCATCTAAAATTTAAAATACCAGATCAAAACATCAGATCTTGAAAAGCTCATTCTCCCTCTCTCTCACCAAACATCTCTTCCTCTCCCTCCTACATCCGGTGACTTTCCACCACCACCTGCTACCTCCGGTGTCGCCACTAACCACTGCCACCACCTACTTTCAGCGGAAGAAACATCTACCACAGCAACCCAACCACTCTTATGACGTAGCTCCGGTTACATATCTCCATCCGCCTTCTTTTTTTCTCAATCTCCTTGAAACACCACCAAAATTGTTCAGATCTGGTGCACCACCACCTCCACCTACCATTGATACGTGTCTTCGACCTCCAAAAGCTTTCATTTTCATCAAATTTGTGTTGATTCTTTATAAATCTTTGAACTCCAGCTGTAGATCTATGATCTTTGACGACATATCTCTGATTTTCGCTTAGAAATCTATGATTTACACCTCCAAATCTGTTATGTGTCACCTCCTTCCCCTCTATTACTTGTTTTCATCTATGTCCCTCTTATTTTTGGTCAAAACATGTGACAATCCGTAAATTGTTCCGTCGTTGTAACTCATTCCCGTCGGAAAAACCCGTCTGTCTTTCAATTTTCCCCGTTAACATTTCGGATTAGGTCATTTAATTTAAGACTTTTATTATGACCTCGTTAGTATCCAAACCCGTTAAAAACACGTGAAAGCATCCCAAATTATTATTTAGAAAATTTATAGTTTCGACCACGTCGGATTACAACGATTAAATCGGGTACGACCAAAAGCCTCGTTAAACGTCAGTATCGGGTAGAATTCCACCGTGTCTCAAACTTAAACCATATTTAAGGTTGTAAGAACTTCATTTTGAAGCTTTTCAGCCTCTCTCTACTCTCTCTCTACAAATCTAAGCTTTTGATCCAAAAATCACCCATTTCAAGCTTCAAATCGGTAAGATATCCATCCTAGCTCTTAGATTATCATGCTTAGCTTACAATTTTGTGTCAAAATCATCCAAAAGGACCATAATCATGTTTTTACGGCCCTGGAACAGTCCTAGGCCACAAACACACATAAATGGGGTTTTTGAGCCCCAAAACCCTTCCAAACCACCTTTAGAGCTTAGATATGACTTAGGGGCTTACAAGACCGGACTTGGAACACCAAAACCTTAACATTTGAGGAGTAAACATGAGTTTACGGCCCAAGATCATGCTTGGACCGTAAAACCCCTTTCTTAGGTCGTAAACACCATTTTAGGTGTTAAGATGCCCCTTAAACACCTCCTAAGCCTTGGATTAATGTCTAGAAGCAACCACAAATGTGTTAGGGACCTTAAACTTGATAAAAACCACCCCCTTAGGAGTTCACGGCCATAAACCCCCCAAGGAATGGTTCCTGGGCTGTAAACTCCTATAACTTGGTCAAATGGTGCCTTAACTTCATCCTATGACTTGTAAAATGAGTTAGAATCACATGTGATTAGCCTAGACCATCAAAACACATAAGGATTGAGTAGGTGAGAGTTTACGGCCGTAAAATCCTAGTTTACTGCCGTAAACTCATCAAATGGTCCATATGATTGATCAAACCCCCTTCTAATGCCCTAGAACTAAACCTAGCATCATCAAATGGTCCATATAAGGCCATTAAGCACCCAAGAACACCACCCATGAGTTTACGGCTGTAAACTCATGGGGATATGGTCATTAGGGCCATAATCTCCTCTAAGAGTTTACTCTTGGAGAGCAAACTCCATATCCAAGCCCTTCACACCCTTAAATGTCACCCGGGTCACTCCAAACACTTGAATTGAAGTGTTTTCGCGTCTAGAAGTGTTTATTCTTATTTAATTAATAGATCAAGGTCTAATTAGATACAAATTATGTATCTCTTCATATTACATAGGAACCTGGCGTGTTTTCAAGCCCCGAACTGACAATTAGCATCCAACCGGCACATCTCTCGTCTGGTGAGTTCATACCCCTACGCCTTTTTTTCCGTGTTTTTCAATGTTTTCAGGGGGGGGGGGGGAATACAAGCAAATTATAAATGTTTTAGAAACTTAAAACTAATGTAATTTTATAAATATCTGGCTAACTTTTAGATATCTTTACCCCTTATGTATTTTGCGGAGCATAAGGGACGTTTTATCAAATATAACTACAAGGATTTCTATTACAGTAAAGGAAACAATCAAACCAATCAAATTATTATGGGAATAATTTGGGATCTTCAATTCTCGTTTTATGAATTCGGATTTCATGTAATGTCAATAGATAAACTATGTCTGATCCAGTTTATCTCTGTTTAAAGTAGAGTATTATGCCAGATGGTTTCTTTGTATTAAATTGTTTATACTTTATTATGTTTCAAAATGATTATGATATTCGATAACGACTGAGTACATCGTGAATAATTTAATACTAGCTTGTGAGATTTGTCTTCAATATACCCTTCGGGTTATCAGTAAATCCTCCCCGGAAGTATAACCAGAGTCTCCTGGCGGGAGAGCGTGGAATTTGTGAATAGATCTATTCGGTACTGACAATCACACACCTTAACTGTTAGCTACAGTTAGGCGGGCACGCCTGGGGTGACAAATTCTGGATATCGTCCGACGCCTGAAGAACGTCAAGGAGGTCTCGTGTCATATTAGCATGGTTATCCGACTCACAATACGTATTAAAAATAAGTTTATTCACGGATTTTATATCTTCCTTTAATCTATAGTTTTATGTATTAAAACTACCTACTGTTGTATTGGATGGTATTCCCAGGGGTTTTCAATCTATAGTTTTACGTATTAAACTATTTTCTATTGTACCAAACGGAATTCAGAAGTATTAACCAAACTGTGTAACATTTGATAACTATACTTTTATAAGAAAATATGAGATTTTCTTGGATAAGAACTGTTTTCAGAAAACTAAAGGAAACTTGTTCAATTTCAAGAAAACAAACCGCTTATGAACTCACCAGCTTTATGCTGATTTTTAAACTGCTTGTATTCTCAGGTTCTCCTTCGACAGGTATCCCGCGTTCTTTTGCAGAAGACGGAGCGTATGGAAGTCTCGTCTTACTTTTGATTAAACTTACGTATCTACAAAATTTGTATTATTTTACTTTCAAACAAATGTAATGAATCTATGAAATGTAATGTTTTGTGTTTACTATGCTTACTATGTACATTGGTTGCGATACTTCATGACGTCCTCCGCCCCGGAATGTTTCCGCCTTCGGTTTTGGGGTGTGACAAAACACCACCAAATCGACATCTGATATGATGTTTTTCTCCATTTTCAGGTTAGATCTGGTGTGTGTATGGTGTTTACATTGAGTGTGTTTACAAAAGGAAGTTTTGATAAAAAGATGCACACAAGGTGTTTGATGAAATGCCTCAATGAAATTTGGTAAGTTATTGAGCTGTGAATTAAGTTGTGAATGCATATTTTTTGTATATTAAACTATGAAGTTTGTGTACTTAGCTGTGATATTTGTGTTTAAAATTGCGAATTGAAAGCATTAAGCTGTGAATTTGTTGTTTAAACTTTAAATTGACTATATTAAGCTGTGAGTTTTGTATATTTAACTATAAATTAATTGTATTAAACTGTGAATTGATTGTATTAAATTTTTTAGTTGAAATGCTTTTGAATGCATTTTTTTTTTTTTGGGTATTAAACAATGAATTTTCTATATTTAACTACGAATTAAAAGTTTTAAGTTGATATTATGTTTTTCTATTTGCATTTGTTGTAGATCTCTATTATATTTTGGTTTTCTTTTTTTTTTTCTTTTTTTTTTTCTGTTAATGTGTGAATTTGATATTTTAATCTCTCATTTGTCATATAATTTTGTTAATCTTCATTTTAACTGCTATTAACTTGTGAATGTATAATTTTTTTGAATTAAACTTTAAATTTATTATACTAGCTTGTGAATTTTATATATTAAATTGTGTATTAATTGTAATAAGTGTTTTAAGTTGATAATATGGATGTGAATACTACTTTTTTGTGTATTAAAATGTGAATTTAGTCTACTAAGCTATCATTTTTGTGTTTTAAATTGTGAATTGATTACATTAAGCTTCGAATTTTCTTTTTAAACTACGAATTGACTGTATTAAGCTGTGAATTTTCTGTTTGAACTGTAAATTGACTAGATTAAGTTGTGAATTATGTGTATGAAACTATGAAGTTACTTGTATTAAGCTATGCATTTTGTGTATAAACTTTGTATTGACTATATAAAGAGTGTTAAGCTAAAAACATGGTTATGGATGCATACTTTTTGTGTATTAAACTTTGAATTGTGTGTATTAAACTATGACTTTTGTGTTTTAAACTGTGAATTGGCTGCATTAAACTGTATATTTTCTTCCTAGACTATGAATTGACTATATTAAGCTGTAAATTTTGTGTATTAAATTATGAGTTGATTGTATAAAGATGTGAATGAATTGACATTAAGTTGTGATTATTTTATAATTTTTTCGTTTGCTTTTGAAATAATGTAAATTTTATTCACAACTTAATATATTAAATTCACAATTTAAAATATGAATGATTTATGTATAAATTTTTTTGTTAATTTTTTTTTCGAATATATATTTATTTGTTGTGTTGTATAAGTATATAATAATACATTAGTTTTAATAATAATTTTGCATTAAATTCAAAATGAGTGAAATAAATGGTTTTATTAGACTGTGAATGCAGTATTTATGTTATTAATACATGACTTTGTTTACATATATAATTTAGAAGAAAATAATGGTTGCGATGCTGGTATAGGTGGTTGGTGGCAGTGTGTGGTGGTGGTAGTAGTAGGGTTTGAAAGTTTGATTTCTTTAAGTTTGTGAATTAGTATAAAATGGTTTGTATTAAATTGTGAATTTTGTTCATTAAATTATGAATGGACTGTATAAACTTGTAATTTATATAAGTTTTGTGTTCAAATATGAGAGCATATAAGAATGAAAATATTATACTGCAAAAATTACAATTTTTCCCTTTTTGTATCGAAAAGAGAGAAAAAAAAAGGATTTTCACATGTTTAACAAGAATATCATGTAAAAAATTAGTAACTAATGGGGTTCTTAGGTTCTTACAAGATTTTGCTGAATTTTAAGAGGTACAACACTTAAAGCATCATATACAAATATATAATGCATGGTATCTCTTATTCGTAACAAGACCATCTTAAATCTCGGGTATTGTTTCTCCATCTCTTCTCATTTTATCTTGACCTGGTCTTTCCTTTACATTTCAATTCCCTAAATCATATTTACTCAAAAAATTCATATCATAAGAATGATTCACAAGGAATATAGTTACATTCAACTTGAATCCCAAAATTTCCAAATATCTCAGCCCCCATCTCTTTATATGATGATTAACTTTGTTAATCTCTACAATTTCTCTCTAGAAACCCTAGAACCGAACAACTCGATGCCGACGTCGCCGTCCCTCTCTACAAATTCTCTTAACCCTTTCTCCCTCAATCACCACATAATACTAGAAATAGATGGAGGTGCTTCCATCAACACCGACCGGTAGAAGATGTAGACAAGGGCCACCATTGCTAAACTGTCAGTAACCATCTCTCTCTCTCTCTCTCCGTCTCTCTCTCTCTCTCTCTCTCTTTCTCTCTCTCTCTCTGCACAAACACAGACCACCGTCACTCATGCTCTCTCTTAGGTTTATCTCACACATCATTAAATTTCATGGGTCACAGAGGCTTTGAATGTTTGTATTTCATGGCATCTGAATTTGTATGTTCACTCTATATAAATGTTTTTTCATGTAGGATCCAGTGAAAAGATGAAATATTCCCCAACTAATTAATTAATGTTTTTATCTCTTCACATAAGAGACTATTGGTTTGTTTCTCTTTTATGTTTTGTTTTTTTTATTTTTTTCGAAATTGTGTTTCTTCGATACTAATTTTGGTCTATTTCCACTTTATAGATGAATGTCACGAAGCAAGATGGCTTCCTAGAGATCTTGTTCTTTCATCTCCTGCTTCATGTGTGATGTGTTAATGTTCAGAAGTGGAAAGTATAGATATATATATTTTTTCATCATTTGGTTCACAAAATTGTTTGATTCCTGTCTACAGAAGTTATGGTTATTTTTTTGAACAAAAGAAACATGCATAAGCAAGTAAAGTTATTCTTTTGTTTTTTTTTTTTTTTTTTTTTTTTTTTTTTTTTGGATATTCTCTGTTTTAAAAGAGTGAGTTTATTGTGATTGTGACAAACCTATCTATTGAAGAGTTGATTACAAAACAATGACTCAATCTGTCTGGTCTCATTCTTACCTAAAAATCATATAAATTTCTCCAATTCTTTCTAATGTAGCTTGTTATGTTTCTTGATTCTCAGAACTGGTGAACTTAAAGACCACCATCATGATGAATTGGGCATATAATTTGGAAGGTAAACTCTAACTATGATGAACCGAGCTTCGAAAACATAATCTTAAGGTTTTGACAGGTTCATAAACCTTCTGAGTGTCAGCTGGCACTCATGGAATTTCTTATTTGTTTACACTGAAACAATATTAATACCATATATAAGTAAGTTGTAAGTTCTATATTATTAGTTCCCTTACATAGGTGAACGAGAATAATAAGATATCAAAACTTTTGGAAATCTCTTTCATACAGAAGGTGAGTAGGAACAAATCAATTAGTATTTATGTATACTCATGTTTCAAGTTACAAAGAACATGTAACAATACTATGATGTCTACTTTTTCAAAGGTGTATAAAGGCATCCATATCAAGAAGTACCTTTGTTTTGATATTTGGGTATCCATGGTTAATTAACATAGTGTTTTAATACTATTAGAAACTATTTTGACTGACAGTTTATCCTATTTATATCCATGTGATCATATGGATTAGAGTTTAGTTGTATAGCCACATTTATGTACTCACTAAGTTATAGCTTACAATGTTATTGTATATAAGTAGGTGGTAGTTTTAAAGGTATAGAAAACAGATAGAAATCATATTTTTGTCAATTTTTTATTATGGGGTTTTGGTAATACTTGGTTCAAGCCATCTTTTCTCTTACACTTAGTTAAAAGTTTTTGTTGCTATGTTTACCGGTTTTAAGTACATTGCTATTTTTTCTTACTTCTTTTGTAGTCTCCTCCTCTTGCTTTGACTTTGATACATGGATCACAACACAATTTTGTGAACCAAGTGTGTATGATAGACCGAGTGGTTGTTGGTGACAGGTATAAAGAGGAAGAAAATAATATAAAAGTAGAGAATATGAGTAGGCGTTCATGCCCTTAATAATTGTTGTGTTTGACTTTCATAATCAATTCATCATACTTGTAGTTTTATTTATATTAGAGATTAAAAACAAAGTGACCAACTCATGATGTTGTAAATAAATAAATACCAATGATATAAGTAAATAATAATTGACTATTTCCAAAGATATGGTGCAAATAGATTGTTTTTTTTAATCTAATATAAAAGCATTTTCTTGATAAGTCTAAAAAAATGTATATTGTCAATACATAATCCATGAAAGAATTTTAAGAAGTGTTGGTTAAAACTTAAATCACTTAAACAATTCATGGAAGTAATGTTTAAACGATTTTGAGGGGATTAAGATTCAAATGAGATTCGAACATAAATAGCAACAAAGACTAGATATTTGTACTGTTGGAACATAATGAAATGACAGACTGTGTAATGTTTTTGACAAATAACTAATCATATTTAATTAAAATTCAAAAATAAAGAAAAAACACAATTTTGAAATCGTCCAAATCTTTAAGCTATCTTATCTCTTATAGGCTTTTGACCCCATCCTTTAATCTCTCATTATTTTAATGTGTAAAGACTTTTATCCAACTGATTACAAGGGATAAATGTAAAGTTACCCCACTCTTTCTTATAATAATCAACTAATATGTTATCATAATAAATTCTACATTACCTATCCCACAGATTACACGTTTGAAAAAATCACAATTGCAAAATTTGCACAATATCTATCTAACGATTACAACATAGAAATCCCCTCCCCCTTTCTCCTGTTCATTCATTCATTTGACCCCTAAGACAATACTAATTTGATAAATACATTATCTTAAAAACTACTTGAAAAATCTTATTCATCTGATATCATAAATAAACTAAGACCATTTAAAATATGAAATTGGATGATCATTTTACCACACTTTTGAATGACCTCCTCCTCCCCCCCCCCCCCCCCCCCTTCTTATTCATCTCATATCATAAATAAACTAAACCAATATGAAATTAATCATATATGTACATTTTTGCATTTAATCATATACGGTAACTTTTTTCTTCTTTTAAAGTCTTGTACTTGAACGATTTTAATCTTCCAAAGCTAAATGCAAGTGTCGACTAAGAATATGTTGTTTTCATGAGGCACAAGAATGTTGCATAGCATTGGAATCTGATAATTACCGGCCTGATATTTTCTCAAGAAAACACAATAGCGCTATATAGTATTTGCGGACAAGAACTAATTGTCTCTAGAAATTAATTTCTGAAAAATACTATTCGCACCCGACGCTTGGTGCGGGTAAACGACTAGTGTGTGTGTGTGTATATATATATATATATATATATATATATATATATATATTCAAATGAGAACATTTAAGAATATTTTTTGCCTATCACATTAAAAAACACGTGTGTTTCTATCTTCAGTGTTACTTTTGTAATTTTGTCTATTATAAATGATTATCTTGTCTGATTCCTTTACATTTTTGACACAAGCTCCAGAGTATCATTTGAATTCAGAGTGATTCGATTCGATTTTTTGGCAGTTCATCTTAGATCTCAGTGATTTCTAGGTTTTTTTTTCCAAAATTCTATGCTTGTTGTTCATCGATTGTTATAGAAGAAGAAATTGCATCATCGTATAAGAATTTTAGGTTTAACTCTTCGTTCTATCAATAGGTAAAAATCTTCGCTTTGCATAACTTTTTTTGATGATTAAACACTGACATTTTTATTTATTTCATCTATTCTACTAATAGAATCAGTTATTTAATGTTTTGAGTTTAAAAGTAGTTAGGTTTAACATATTGTTCATCGAAAAAGTAAAGATCATCACATTTCAGAACTTATTTTGATCATTTATCGTTGATTCTTGCATTATAACTGCATTTATGAAGTATAAATTGAAAGTTTTGAGTTTGAAATGAGTTTGGTTTAATATATTGTACCTTATGTTTATCATTTAACGTCGATTATCGCATTTGTTGTTGTATTTATGTAGTATAAATCGAAATTGTTGAGTATAAAGTTAATAATCGTTATTGATATTTGCAGGAAAACCTAAATCATTCAAAAAACATTTGATTAGTATATGTTTAAAATCGTATTATTTGAATCACATGTGATTAAGTTCTTTTATTAACAATTTATGATTAGCTATTAAAGAAACAAATGTGATTGATATATGTTATATAAACGATAATACTCAACTTAAATTATATGTGATTGATATCGTTGATATTTGTTACAAACTATAAATGTTTTATTAACATTGATAAAATTATGTGCTTGATATATGTTATAAACTATATTACAATGCTTTAAATCATACATTATTAATATAAGTTATAATCATAATGTTTTAGTCATATATGTTTAAAATCATATGTGATTGATATATGTTATAAGCACAAATGTCAGGAACATTCACATTTTATATTATAGCATAACGATTACATTTTATAGTATAGTGTTTTATATCATATATTATTAATATTTGTTTTAATAATAAATGTTTACGTTGTTAATGACAGTTTCTGTTGTTTAACAATGTTTTTTACAAGCGATAATGTGAGTTTCTTTATAAATGAAGATCAAATTAATACTTTTTGTTAAGAGTGTTGGATTTGTTGATGAAGATGTTGAACAATCAAGTCATGAAAATAAAATTTGTAGTTTTTCAGGTAAATTTTAACTATTCATGTATTTATAATTGAATTTGTTTTTATAATATTATGTGATTATTTAGTAATTCTTTTAGTAAATGTGATTAATATTTTGTTAATTATATGTGATTATTCATTTTTTCATATTTTAATAAATATTTACATCTGTTTATTTTATCTATGTTCAAATTTTCTTATAATCACATATGATTATACAAGGAATTCATTATTAATCACATGTGATTAGTCATTTGATTTGTTAATAAATTTATCCTTAATCACATGTGATTTTACATTTCATACATTGATGTATATTCAATTTTATGTTATGTGATTCTTCAGTAGTTCTTTATTAAATCGGTTTATTATAGTGTTAATCATATGTGATTGTCAGTTTATTATATTGTTAATCATATGTGACACATGATTAGTTTATCTATGTTCAATGATCTGTTATAATCACATATGATTATATAAGGAACTCATTTAAATCATATGTGATTATTCATTGATTCTATAGGTGAATGTCGTACTTCTTCTAATGATGCAAATTCAAGCAGTATGATGAGTACAAGTTATGTATCAAATTTTTATATGTCAGATCCTCTACATGATATCAGACCAGATGTTCCTGAGGAGTTTAAACCTAGTAAGTCAATGAGGTTCAATATGTTGATGAGGGAGTTAATTTTTATAAAAGATATGCAGAGAAGGTTGGTTTTAATGTTCGTATGAACACATTAAGGAAAAAGGGTGATATAATATAGCATAGGTATGTGGTTTGCAACGGGATGGGTAAACCAAAAAAAATGAATTAAATGGAACGTAATACAATCTACAAGGTGACAAACTGTAAAGCTAAAGTTATTGTGAAACATGTCAAAGGAACAGACGAGTATAGGTTTGGCAAGTTTCAAGAAAATCACAACCACGACCTTGAAGATACATTTCACTTGAAAAGTACAAGGACTGTTTCATATTCTGAAAAGGAGTTCAGTGTTCGGGTTTCTACAATGAAAATGGGTGCTACAAAAGCTTACAAGCTCAAATAAACCTTGAAATGCGGTTTTTAGCATGTAAGGGGAAATGTTGTAGATTACAGAAACTTCAAGAGGGTTATGGTATCTATTATTGGATTTAGAGATGCACAAATTATTGTGATCAAGATGAATGACCGGAAAAACAACTATCCGAATTATTCTTTTTATTATAAATGCGATGAAAATAAGGTTTTGAATTCAATGTTTTGGGCCGATGAAACGGAGAAAACATACTACAGTGAATTCGATGATATCATGTGTTTTGATGCAACTTTCATACAAACAAGTAAGATTTTCTTCTATATTTATGTTTTTAATATATGTGATTGATGAATACACAACAAGTATGCTTATATAATTATTTTTAAATCACATACGGTTTATCAATTGTCAATAAGTATACTAATGTGATTAGGATTGTAATCATATGCGATTGATGAATGATCAACATGTATTGTAATGTGATTATTATTATTATCATATGTGATTGATTACTTATCAACAAGCATACTGATGTTATTATGTGTTATAATCACATGTGATTGATGATTGATTAATGCTCAACAAGTATGTTGATGTAATTATTTTTCTAATCACATGTGATTTATTAATTGTTAATAAACATTCTGATTTGATTTTTTGTTTAAACATATGTGATTAATATCATTATTTTTAATTTATTTCTAAGTTCTGAGTATGGTTAATTGTATTTTTGGTTATGTCGTTATATATGAAATATGTATGCATTCGTTTTTGTTCCATTCCCTGCTATTGATCATTATAAATCCTCTATTACTGTCGGAGTTGGGTTGTTAAGGACCGAGGATGTGGATTTGTACAAGTGGCTACTTGAACAATTTTTAAAGGCTCATTCAAATAAACAACCATTACTAGTTTTAACGGATCAAGATCCAGCATTAAAGCAAGATGTTGATTCGGTTTTTTATCAGTCAAAGCATAGTTTGTGCATGTGGCATATCATAAAAATGTCAAAAAAGGTTTGTTTGTTTTTTTTTTTTATTTTTTATTTTTTTTTGTATATTTTTGCTTTTGTTAATATATATGATTAAATATATTTGGATATATAAAAGATTTGTAATCACATATTATTTTAGTCATATATTCATTAAAGGTTAATACATTTAAGATTGTTATTTAATGTTATTTTGTTGTAATAGATTCTAATCATATATGATTAAAGCACATTTTTTGTTGTTTTATGTTTATAATCACATGTGATTGAATCATTTTAAGTTATGAGATGTTATTATTACCTTTATATTTGAATATTAATATGTGAATCACATGTGATTATTCGAGCTATCTTATGAATTTCTTAAAAGCACAAATTTCAAGAAAAAATTCAATAAGCTTTGTTTGGGACATGTATATTGAGCGTGATGTTTTTTAGCGGAATTGGGAACTATTGATGAAAGAATTTATTCTTGAAGATGAGAGGTGGTTTAAAGATATTTTTTAAAATAAGGAAGCATGGGTCGTCCTTTGACATTTTGAGAGATTTCAATAAAAAACTCAATATAGAACCAGATATGTAACCAAAAATCGAGTTTAGGGAAAATAGGGAAATCAAATTTTTGATCTACAATCGATTTGCAAAGATATAAGTGCAAATTGCAAAAATGATTGAGATAACACAAAAACAAATCTGAGAAAACTTTGAAAAAACCTAAACGAAAACCCTCTTTCGCTCGACAGAAGAATAGTGATAGATTACACTATCTCCTACTCTGATACCAATTGATAGGACCGATTAATTCTACATTTAGTATGAAACATGAAAGTGATTTAATGAACAAGAATGATATGAAATGAAATAAGCTCAATCTGCATTAATAAGCACAAAGAACAGTCTGTAACACGAAACTAATCTATGAGTCTAGAAACGATTACAGAAAGAAATGTACAAAATAAAGGGAACAATGCGCTATTTATAGACCTACTAAGCTAAGATTCTGAAGATGGACAGGTCTATTTCGGAATCAGAATATGTACACAAAATTCTGAAACACAACAAATTGACACAACACATATAATCTTAACACAACTAACACAAATTTCAGAAAACACATACGAATTTCAGATAAGACAATCGATATCAGCAAAGATTAAGAACAAATCATGAGTATAAATTGTTTTATAGAAACTGCGAGCAATCTATTTCAACAAAGCCATAAAAACACAATCGTTTTCAGCAATATTTACATCAGAAATAAAAAAGAAACAAAACCTATCTGTCTTTTTCACGAGGAAGATGCTGGCGAGGACTGAGATTGCACCGACGAGGACAACGATGGCGAAGGTAGCGACAAAGAAGAGGTTGTGAGCAAAAAATGATGGGTTGAGGAGGAGGACTCAATGGGAAGGAAGAACCAATGGGCGTTGTTTTAGCGACTTTGTTTCAAAGTCTTGTTCCTTTTTAAAGTTAAGAAGAGTTTAAATAGGAAAACCCAATGATGTACGACGTAGGAGCCACACCGAGGTTTTTTTAGTCTGAAGACTATTAAAAACAAACTGCTACGAGATGGAAAATTCTACGCGTGTGCTGCGTCACGCAACAATAAGTGGTTAGAAGATGTTTTGTACAAAAAACAAACACCCCTTAGTATACTAGTGAAGAAGCTAGATAACTATTTATCATTTTCAAGATATTTAGTATTACCTAAGTTGTATTATTTTTAACCAATATTTTTTTTAAACAATTCTTGTTCATTAAATAAATTATCATCATCGATGTATGAGAAATGACCATTTTGTAACTTTTGTTTTCAATATTTTTGCAAGTTAACTTTGGTTCATAGGTATTTATGAATTCAACTTTTTTTTTTCTTGAGAATAAGAAACCACAAATATTTTCATGCTGCTTGTATTGCTCAAACATTCGCTGTAATAAAACAATAGTTTGATCAACTATGTATACAAAATACTTAATGTGAAATGATTCTTAAGGTGAAGTTCATTTACTATTTTTGATGATTTAACATCATCCTCATCATAAATATCTTTTTTAAATTCTTTATTTACTAATTTTCTCAACAAACATCATATTTTTTACTATATCAGAAGCTATAACTATGGCCCAAATCAAAGTCTTCTCAAAACTATGGTCTCAGTAGTCTTTAAAAAACCCAATAATTTGCCACACACTACTCATTGTCTCATCCATACATACGGTTTTAGATTGTATTTGTATGCTCATGTTATTTACTTTACACAATATATGATGTCATATAACTATACTAGTGATAAACTCAAATATATTAAGTTCATACTCTACTAGACAGGTAGCTTCACTTTTCATCTTTATACACGCTCTCTTCATCACCACATTTATTGAAAGCTTCCAACATTTCAAGAGCTTTAGTCGCTTTTTGTCGCGCACGTTTAATCATACTTTCACACTTTCACTCATACTTTCCATTGAGATAAACGAACACTGATTTCCGACAATTCAGAAAAGACGTTACTTGGACATTGGACAGTTACATTTCTTATTATTTTTATTTATATATTTGATTCCTTTAATTTCTTGTGGGTTTTTATAAAAACAACTTTTCTAAATATAATTATTAGGAATATAATTTGTATTTATGTTGGATGTGTATATTGAAGCACCCTAATTTTGGTTTTAGTTTTAAATAACATTTAAATCACTTTTAAAAATAAATAAACATCTTTTATAGAAATCGGTCCTAAATTCATTAGCGATCACAAAACAATTTTGGTTTCAAAAAGTTTTAGAGGAGGGTCAACAATTTAAATATTATTATATAATATAAGCTACCAATATATAACAATGACCTTGAAAATGTCTTCAATCCTTAAGTCTCAGTCACTACACGCCCCTGAATACATGTCAAAATAGTAGCGTTGACGAAAACACATACTCAAAAGTGTTTAAGGTCGTGCAATAAATATAGTCATAAGATTGTATGGTGCACCCTCAAGGACTATCTATCTTAAGGAAAATTAGTCAGGTAATGTTAGTTAAAATGATTTGGTTTGATTAAACCAATGAAAACTAAATTTTTATTAGAAAAAACAAAATTAATTATAGCAAAGACTACTAATATCTCTAAAGTCATCTCAAAGGAAATTCAATGACACAATACTAGAACCAAATGGAAAAAAAGGGGCAGACATGCAATCATAATTTCACAGAAAATAGAAAAACAAAGTTTAGTTGATATTTATGGGTTCAATAATTCATCTAATGCAATTAATAATTAACACAAACTTAATAGTAATAAATTTGCTAAAACCATCTAAAACCATCAATTATCTATCGGTCTAATGATTCGGTTTAATTTCAGTCACTCATATCTCTATTTACTTCATAAAATTAAACAACATTAAGTTGAGTGGTTTTGCTAAAAGTGCACCAACACACATTTGATGTTGATTTTAAGTGGGCTCACAAAATCACACAATGGTTTTGTTAAAAGTGCACCAACACACATCTATGTTGATTTTAAAGTGGACTCACGAAATCACACACTCTTGTTCAAATGATTTCTAAACAAACACTCCTCTCAAAGTCAAAAGTTGAAACTAATTACAAAAAGAAATATGAATTAATATTTAACATCTATTATTGGCCATATAAAAACATTGTCAACTAACCTAATTTCATTAAGAAATTTGGCACTAAACACACATTTAATCATCAAACAATTACCCTACATAGTATCATTAGTTTAAAGCATTATACTTATCAGTTTCCCTAGTAAACTAAATCCAAAAAAAATTTACTCCATAAAAACTATTTAAACAAAAATAAATCCGATCAACATTCTTTCAACTAAGCATAAATAACAAAACCAAAACCAAAATATAGAAAGAAAGTCACTCCCCTTATTTTGTTTCCTATGTGAGGTTGGAAGCCCACAAAGGAAATGAGTAGCTTAGCCCAAATACGATCAGGCTCCACGCTCCACTGCTAGCCCAGAAACCTTCTTGGACCAGACTTCTGGTGGTGTAACGGATTGCAAAATTGATTCAAACTCTTTGTAAATTGACAGTTTTTAATTAAAATGGTGTTTTTGAAAAAAATATTTACCGTGTAGTTTTAAAAATATTTATCAAATAGGTGTAGTTTTAAATTTTTTTATTTTTCTTAAAATTTCAGTTTTTTAAATACTTTCGCTGTTTTTAGCATACTTTTTTTTTTCTTTTTTACTTTTTTGCAATAAAAAATGTGTTTCTTTTGTTTATATACATCTAATAAGAGAAAAAAGAAAAAAAATGGTTTGTACATTGCTCCAAGGATTAGAACACAAAAAAAAGTGAATGTTCTTTTTTTTCTTATTTTTTTGTTACGACATGTATATAATTAAAAATAATATATACCAAATCAATTGTTTAATTTTAGAATTGTTTTCCAATGTTCCACTTTATTAGTATATTAATTATTCAGATGGTTTTTACTTAAAATAATATTTATCGGTTCATATTGAAAAAAAAATTGTTTGTTAGTTTTTATAAAAAGTTTTTGTTGGTTTAGATTAAAAAATTGTTGGTATAATGTTTACAAAACCAACAATTGCTTTTTACAAAATAAATAACTTCGAAATAGCTTATTTCGATAACCACTATCCGAAAAGAAAAAAAGGGTCGAATGAACCAAACAAAAGATATTGAATATGTTTTTGTATATTTTGTTTGGTTTATTGGATTTTATGTCTTGTTCTTTTAATTTTTTTTTCAAATAATGGTTATCGAACCAAACTATTTCAGACAAGAAAGAAAAGGTGTTTCTTTTGTTTATATACATCAAACAAGAGAAAAAAAAAAGTGGTTTGTACACTGCTCAACGGATTAGAAAACAAAAAAATGAGAATGTTTTTTTTTCTAATTTATTGTTATTATAGTATCTACATAAGAAATAAAAATCATTTTTTTATGGTTTTGTATTATTCGTTGAGTTTTTTTTTCCTTATTGCATCTAAACTCTAGATATACAAAAAGAAAAGAATTGTGTATTTTTTGCTAATATATACCAAATCAATTGAAAAAAAAAATTGTTTGTTGGTCTTGTTGGTTTTGTACTTAAAACATTGTACCAATAATTTTTTTAATTTAAACCAACAAGACCAACAAACAATTTTTTTTTTCAATTGATTTGGTATATATTAGCAAAAAATACACAATTCTTTTCTTTTTGTATATCTAGAGTTTAGATGCAACAAGGAAAAAAAAACTCAACGAATAATACAAAACCATAAAAAAATGATTTTTATTTCTTATGTAGATACTATAATAACAATAAATTAGAAAAAAAAACATTCTCATTTTTTTGTTTTCTAATCCGTTGAGCAGTGTACAAACCACTTTTTTTTTTCTCTTGTTTGATGTATATAAACAAAAGAAACACCTTTTTTTATAGCAAAAAGTAAAAAAATAAAAAATAAAAAATGTATGATAAAATATCAGCAAATTGATTAAAAATTGAAATTTTAAGAAAAATAAAAAAATTTAAAATTACACCTATTTGGTAAATATTTTTAAAACCACACCTGTTTGGTAAATATTTTTTTTTTTTTCAAAAACACCATTTTGGTCAAAAACTCGTAAGTTGATGCTTCTTAGATTATAGTTGAGTTCGAAATTGTGAAGTTTCAACTTTTGTGGTTGAAGACTGAGAGTTTGATAATGAATGGAATTGTGAATCGAAAGTGATGATGAGTTGAGATTGATGGATATCAAAAGAGTTGATATTAAATGTTTAAACAGGAATCCAAACATGGGATCGAAGGTTGATTGATAAGGATTGTATCGAAGAAGGCTATTCGATTCAAAGTCATGGAGTATTGAAGTCAATTGGGAAAGTTATCCCATGCTCTTGTAAATTGAAGATTCAAACCAAAATGTTAATATCGAATTCGATGTGTACTGGAAGTTGAAATGGATTGATATGAAAGAACTGAAGGACAATGAAGGTTCGATATTGTGAAGGTTTGATGATTAACAGAACACATGTATTTGTCGATGGTCTGGTAATGACGATTGAATTCAAAGGTTAATTGGAAAGTCAAAGTTTCGTTATTAAGTCAAAATTGGATTCGCTTCTATCCATGTGAAGTTGTCTTTTCAAATAACAAACATTGGACTGAAAGTTTCTCTATTAGGAACGAATGCTTCACAAGCGGAACTCAGTTTTGAGTCTTGCGGTGAAGGTCTTGATATGGTGGATAACGAAAGGTTGTTAACACAAATTGAGTTTTGATTGGGAAGGATTTACATATGTAAGATGGATTCACTATTTCTGTTGTTTGTGCACTTTTTATTGTATCTTAGTGGTCGAAATCATGCTTATCAGTCAAAATATTGTTTGGACTGTGAATATGAAAAAGTTGAGATTAGATTGTTTATAGTTGAAAGTTATAGACAAAGAAGAGAAGAGGAAGTTAGATTTTGGAGTGCAATGTGTAACATCCATAAAAATCACATGAAATTTAAACTTTTTGAAACAACCCTAAATCATAGAATGATTACAAAAACCATTGTTATCAAAGTATTGTTCCATCTCAGAGTATCCCATAGATCAAAAGTACATAAAACGTACGATCATGCCTTCTCTTCCCGCGATCATCCGAAGTACCTAAAACGACAACTAAAACCCGTAAGCCAAAGCTTAGTTGTAACACTCTAAATTTCAAATAAAATTTTCATTTTTAAATCCACACAAAAAACAGTTTAACATTTCTCAAAACCCAATTTAAAATTTGTTTCAAACATAAGCCATAAAATTGTTTGTCAAATATCCAAGAATCCTAGAAACACAATCAATTAGCTGGTGTGTACAATCATGTCGGCGCCTTCCCGCGATCCTGAGATGTACCTGAAACACATTTCACACAACACTCTAAGCACAAAGGTTAATGAGTTCCCCAAAATACCACACACAAATAATTAGCCTCTCATGGATATATCCCGATAAGGACCCTCCGATCATGTGTCTCAGTGAAGACCCTCCTGCAACATCCCGACTCTCAAGTATAATACTTATATATTTATTTTTGGGGTTTACTGAGTGACTCGACGAGTTGTTTGCCCAACTCGTCGAGTAGAGTTGGATTGGTCACGTGGGACCGACTCGACGAGTCAGAGAGGCGACTCGCCGAGTTGGCGCTGTGTGAGGAAACCCTAAATCTTCGGGTTTGTGACCTATTTAAGGGGCCTTAAGCCCTCATTTCCGCCTCACCAGTCACCTTACACCCTTGAGGGCCTTAAGCCCTCATTTCTTAACCAAAGTTCGAGATTCTTTTTCTGAAATATAATATTGTGAGTTAGCTTTCAAACCCATCTGACCTCACTAGAAAATCCCAATATTTCGATTTTTAACAATTTTTACAAAACTTTTGCTTAAACAACAATTTCCGTATGAATATTTGTTTTGTGTTGCATATTCAAAGGACTTATTCATCATTAAAAATCATTCAAAAATTATTTTGAACTCTTAACATCATATATTCAGAGTCACAAAAAGATCTTGATTCAAAAGTCATTATAACATGTTGCAAAAATTCTCAAAGTGACATCAATAAACTTTACTAAAATCACAAGAAATAAGTTTTTCTCTATAATACATTGAGCCTTTAGGCATGTTTTTTGAAATTTAAAATAAGAAAACGATTTTTCATTGTTATTAAATTGTATGAAGATGCATTCTGGAAATTTTCAGCTCAATATATATTTTCTTTATTTTAAATATATTTTCTTAACTGTTTAGTAGTTATTCACAAATTAATGCTTATTTAAGTGAATAAAACAAAGAAAATATTTAAAATGTTTGGAAACTAACTTTTATATTTTTCCTAGATTTTATATATGTAACAACACTATTACAAAAAGTATGGGGAATTTTGAAACTTTTTTCTATTTATCTCTATTTTGATATAATAAATACACAAAAATCAGAAAAATCGTGTTAAACTATTTGAAAATACATATTATTATTTTTCCCAGATTATGTACAATGTGAAACCATTTCACAAAAATTATAAGAAGTTTTCATGATAACTTACTATTTTTCCATGATTTTACGATTCTTCAAGGAATTAAAATGATGAAAAACGGTTAGACAAATCAAAAATTCAGGAAAATTTATCTTCAGGTGTTTGACTTCAAGTAAAACTGAAATGTAAAGTTTGGGAATTTTGGGAACTAAATTGACTTGGTTTTTAGTTATTCAATCATTGGAACACCTTCTAAAATGTTAAATTTTAACATTTCAATAATGGGAAATTCCGCTTGAATTTGTTATACAAGAAATTGTTTCATAGAAATCTAAATTTCACATAAAAATGTTTGTAACCTAACAATATTAAATTTTCACACAATATTGACATAATTATATTGTAGTAGTAAGCATACTAGTGTTAGATTTCGATTAGGGACTCACTAGCATATACCATTATTGTAGGAATTAGTAGTGGTACAAGTGGAACGTAGATCAAGGCACCATTTGCATCATCTCAATGCAATGTGAGTATTCACGTATTTCCCCTATTTTCGGTTTTTATGTTTTGGGGTGGAAAAGCAAGTCCGAAAAGCTATTTATTATTCATTGTCTTGAGTCCCTTCCCTTACACTTTACTCCAACCATTAACTCTTTGTGCCAATGCTTATTATGGATAGATAAGCATAGATCTTGATAGGACATCAGTCATGGGCATGATACCATATAATCTATGGAACGATAAGCATAGATCTTGATAGGACATCAGTCATGGGCATGATAGGACATCAGTCATGGACATCAGTCCTCACTCGCCCGATTGCTAGAGTGCATGATACCATATAATCTATGGAACGATAAGCATAGATCTTGATAGGAATAAACTCGCTTATTAATTATTGCAATGAACTTTGTTTCTCATTATAGCAATAAAATTTGTTTCTAATTATAACAACGAACTTTTGTTACTAGAAACTTATTTACTTGTCTTAGCAACGAACTTGTTTTCTCATTGTAGTACCAAAACTTGCTTACTCGTTCTAGTAACAAACTTTATTTCCCATGAGAATATGAACGTTGCATCTCATTTGGGCAACATACTTTATTCATCATGATGACGAAGTACTTTGTTATAAAAACTTGTTTACTCATTTTAACACTGTACTTTTATTTATGGAAACTTCTATCAAAACTTTGATTATGTTTCATTAAACCAATATTATTTTTAAACTGTGAGTACTTACCAACTATTTTTATAGTTGATGCTTGTTTTACATGCTTTTCAGGAATCATCTAGTAAGAGGCACGTAGAGACACAATAGTTGTAGGAGCATTTGCATGTGTTGACTTTTAAATACATTGTAATTTATTTTAAAAAGTTGTTCAAACTCATTGTAAATTTGTAATGATTTTTAATACTATGATTGGTGTTGTCTTTTAAATTTTGTTATGAGACCCTTTGTATTGCCATACCTCGTGTTTCCGCTTTGGCGGGGTGTGACAAATTTTTACACTTTTTGCTAAAAGATCGGTTCTCCCTACTTGGTTTCGACCTATCATCTACTACTGTTTGTAACTAGTCAAAGTCTAAAATGGCCTTGCCTGCATGATTCATAGCTCCTTTTGAATTTGAAGAAACTCATGTTTTTCATATCTAATGATCTTCGACATTCTCTTCGAAGTACTACTAATTTTGCCTATTACAAGTGATCTTCTCATATATCTTGACCAAAACATGATAAGGTCGGGACAAACACAAAGTCGTCTAAAAACGTTCTAACGCACACACATGTCTAAAAGGTATAAGAAGGTATTACTAATGTAGTTGAACTTCTAACAACACTGACGATTGTTGAATTCACTCCATCCGTCTCATTTTCCATGGACGCTCACCTAGTTGTGTTCCAATTCTTATGACTAAACGCGATAATACATTGATCGAGGTTCTCAAGACCAATTTATCTATGCAATTCTACTTTATTCGGACTCGATCCTTTATGGCCACTTGGGTCGAACTTAGAATCACACCATACCACAGGTAATGACACAAAACGAATTTTATAGTGTCAGCCACACTATCTACTTAATTACTTGCGCCTTAGCAACTTTATTACTCCTCCTGATCCAAGTGCAAGTCATGTGCTTCGGGTAGTGTAGGCCTTTACTACCTTTCACGTCTACTCATACTTGTCCCAAAAACTGTCTCGCAGTTTCCAAATCACTTCCGATACTACACACGATGACCGCTAAACATATACAATAGGTTTTCCTAGATTCCACTAGGACCTTGCATCTTTACCGATACACTACCTCACGAATATATGCTTTATAAAGCATGTATTGAACTTCCTAAACTCTCCATCTAAGATTCCTTTCCACTCGACCCTACTATTAGCTAAGGAAGAACTTATACTGATGTTCACTAATTATCGGAAAAACACAATTACATGCCTCTAAAATCAAACAGTCTACCGACTGAATGATCCGAAACCACAATGGTTAAACTCATACAAGAGCTGCGAGATAGCACCAAATCAAGCAATCTAAAACTACTTAATTTTGGGAGCATGCAACTTAGCGTCTTTGTCAAATAACTAACTAATACTATTAGAGGTTCTAAGCAACAATTAACAAGAAAATCCTTAGGCTATAAGGCATCTAATTTATCAGGAAATTCTAACATGCAATTCCTAAAAGACTTTTTCTAGGATTGCTTCCACTTCACCCTACTATTTTCCATGGAAAAACTTCTACATATATTAACTAATTATGGTACGAATATGACTGCATGCCTTTAAAACCAAACAAGCTGTTGATGGAAAGATCCGACACTGTAACGTTTATACTCATACGAGAGCTACAAAAAAGCGCCAAATCAGGCAATCTAAAACTATTTAATTTTAGAAGCATGAAACCTAACATACTTTCCGAATAACTAACTACTATCAATATAGGTTCTAAGCAACAATTAATAAACAATTCTTTAGCTTATCTATAATGCTTTAACCTATTAATTTCTATGATGATATGGTATTGAAAACTATATCCTTCACTAATCCCAATGAATAATAAGAGTTCTATCAAATAAGGATCAGCCACGGCAGATAGTTGGGAGGCATGACCATTTCGGCCTATAACCTTTCTCAAATCCAACAACCAAGCCAAAATGACTATTCTAGACACCTCTCCTATTAGTAAATCAATCAACAATAGAACTGTAATTATTTATAAATCTTATTTATATCCATAATAACGACTATGAATATATATATGTAAGTCACAATAGAAGCGTAGCATAAGTTACTGGGATTTTATCAAAAATTCGGGAAATTCACTTGCAGAACTCCGACTCAAGAGCTTCTACTAGTAACTTGAAACTAAAGAGATTTTTTGGCCAAAAGGGAGAGGAAGTTGAGAGAGAGAGAGAGAGGGAGAGAGAGAGTTAGAATGGTGTGAGGAATCAAAGAACCGAAGACTTCTATTTATAGTAGGAGTGCACGTTGCGCAACAAAGATATTCGTTGTGGTATCTTATCGGGGGTGGTGACATGGCGTCGTCTGGGTGGTGGCACGTGGCAGAAATCTAATGGAGTGTTAGTGCGCACTATGCGCTTGGTTTTTGCGTGCCGATTAGCGTGCAAATTTAGCAATTCTTAAAAAATTCATATATTCTTCATACGAGCTCCCTATTCAATGTTCTTTATATCAACGCTTAACTATCGACGAGATCTACAACTTTTGTTTAGACCCCATTGGCTAATTATCACTTTATTTCTAAAGCAATATTTTTATCACGTATAGACTGTTAAATCCCGTATAAAAATCATTACGCTCTCATATGAACTCTGTTCTCGACTGTCTTTATATTGACGGAATCATATGCAAAAGTTCTTTAAATCTTGTTTAGATTGTTTTTCCTAACAATCGACCGATCTCTATTTTGGTTTCTGTGTAGTACACTACTATGGTGAAACTTCTAAGAATCATAACTTCCGCTTAGGAAGTCATATTTTGACGTCCTCTATACGCACACTCTCAGTTTTGTGATTTTTACGACATTTGTCAAGACTATTTATCCTAAATAGTCCTCTATCAAAGCCATCTATTTATGTAACTAGGCTATGATACTTCTAGGCGAAGACGGGGTGTTACAATTCTACAATACAAAGTATAGTGAGAAAACTCACCTTGTAGTCTAGCAGATAAGCAATACGTCTCACATAAATCCAAGAACTGGTACTACGATTCACCTATTCAACAAATAGGGACAAATCCTCAATCTACATGTGACAACTGGAAAATTTTGGAAGAAGCAAGGTCTAAATTATAACAGTGTATAAGTGAATTCACAACGTAACCTTGTTGCAATAAAACCTAGAAAACCTAAGAGGGTATTAATTGTATATGTAAATATGTACATATATACTTAGAAAACTATGTCCGTAATAAACACATAAGAGTCAACAAGTTACAACAAGTCAAGTCAAGTCAAATAGTTAAGATTTGATGCATGAGTTATGTCATGCCTTTGATATTTCGGTGTTGGGGACCCAAGAACATGAGATTTCAGCTGTAGTGGTCCAAGGTCACATGCCTAGGCCAAAAACACACCAAGATTAAAACCACTAGGACTGAAAACACCATTGTGGAGGGATTAGGACCGAAATCACATGGTGTACTAGGTGATTTCGGTCATGCCTTGGCCAAAAACACCAATTTGATCCTTCCTAAGGTGATTTCGGTGGGAATAAAAGGATAAGAAGTCGACTTTATGACTTGATGCTTCACCCTTTTCCCATGCAAAACAGTACCCAACATATATCAACGCAATTAACCAACAATTAACCAAGCAAATATCCCATCAACTTATACTCCTTATCTTTGGACGAGATCACACCCACAAATCCCCACCCATTACATTTTCTCTAAAGATTACTCTATTCTCTCTCAAGAAAAATCAAGTCCAAGCTTCCAAGTTCAAACATCTCCAAGTTTATCCTTAGAGTTTTGGTAAGATTTTATTGTTAATCTAGTGTATTTATACACTTTCATGTTAGTTTCATCATATTTACACATATTATTATGTGTTAAAACTCTTAGGATAATATTCTTTCCAAGGAAGTTCATTCACCACATCCAAGTGTTTAGGCTTGGTCATCTTCACATGATCTCTTCAAACAACCTACAAATCCACTCAATCATACCCCCATATTTTCGAGTTTTTCATGCTTTAGGTGGGGGAGGGGGGATACAAGTAAAACTTGGTTTATCAGACAAATACGTGCAATGTTTCATCTTTATGTTAAAATAAGATATTATTTGCATGAGTATGGTTGTTACTAGCTTTTATCCAAATATTACTAGTTTTCAAATACAAAAATAACAAGTACAAAATACATTCCATGTCTTGAAATCATAAGAAAATTATGATTTGGAAAACTACAAGGTTTTTGGAAGCTTTTTATCAAAATATAGATTTTCTAACAAAAAAAGGAGTATATTCTAGTTATTTCACTATTTTGTGGATTACCACCCAAAAATATGATGTTTGATCTTACATTTTGATACTAGAAAAGATCTTTACAATGTATTTGTATAAATGGTCTTAGCAAACAAACATGATAAACTATAATTGGTATAGTTTGGGAGCCACAAACACCACACTATCATTTCAGAAGAAACATATAATTATTTAAAGGTAAAAATTTTACATTTACAAGAAAATGAGCTTTACAGTTCACGTAAATTGGTTGATACTGGTTGTGAGACATTCGACTTCACCATACCTACCAGAGTACACACTAAAGTCCTGAATTATAACCAGAGTCTCTTGTAGGGAGAGCGTGACACTTGTGTATAGATCTATACGGGATTGACAACCCCGCACCTAAACTGTTAGCTACAGTTAGCCCAACAGGTCTGGGGTGACAAATGTTGTAACAGTTCCGACGCCCGAAGCACGTCGTTAGGCCACTAGTCGCATTAGTATGGTTATAGTAACTCACATAGGGTATCGAAAATACATTTGATTTACGGGATAACATACATTCAAGTAGTTTTATATAAAGATAAAACTTCATAATACTATTTCTCAGTACCGTATTACTTACATGTTAGTCTTGGGATTTAAGACTTACAATTCTTTTATAAAGAAAATATCGGATTTTCTGGAAGTATATACTATCATTTTACACGAAACAGTTACAAATCCTTTTCATATAAAAAGGCTTATGAACTCACCAACTTAGTTGTTGACACTTTTCAAAATCACTTGTGTTCTCAGGAAACCAGTAAACAGGTAACCATAAGAGTTTTTGGAGGATGGGACGTCGTCGCATCACGTTATTCATTTTCGTCATAAGCATTTGATAAAATGTAAACAATGTTTTTAAGCACAATGTAAACTTATTAAATATTAAATACAATGGTTATAATGTTTTGATCTTTATTATTCAATTGTTATGATACTATACATGAAGTCATCCACCCCTAGACGTTTCCGCCATTCTGGTTTGGGGGTGTGACACTACAACCCTGAACCCCCAAGTTGGTCGAAGGTCAACTTGGTCAAAAAAAGTTATTGGTAAAAGTCATCAGCTATCCACCACATCGTGGCCACCCACTTGCAACGTCATGACAGCTCCACAACAAAACATTCATGACTAGTCGAACCACCATGCCATGGAAAGCATGCCACCACACCGTGGCAACAACCCAAACAATAAGTCACAAAGAAACCCTCCTCCACGGTGTGGTGAGCAAGATGCCATGTCGTGGAAATTGCTTCAGGACAACTTAATAGATTAAACCCTTAATCCATTAAGCCACACCCTCATTTCTCCCAGAATGCTTTATAATGTCCATTAGCTTCATAAAAACCCTTGCTTTATATACATGCATGCCCAATGCTTGTCTTGAACTTGGTTAGGTCAAAAAGGGTGAAAATAAAGTCAAAACGTCATGCATGGAACCAAACCATTATTCAGATCTGGAACACTAAACTCAAAGGGGGATCAAAGGATCCATAAAGTTTGAAACATTATGGAATCCATCCACTCAAACTCTCCCAAATATGGATAAAATGCATTAAAGCCAAGATCTAGAATTCTTGAACACCAAAGGTAGAAGGTTGAGGACTTACAAGAGTCCAGAAACAACACAAGATGATGAGGAGGAGATTTTATTGCCGGAACAACGCACCAAAGACATCTTCTTCTTCTTTAAAGGACCAAAATCTTTACAAAAGCTCACAAGAACAACAATGCATGCTACAGTTTTCTCTAGGTCAAAAGGGAGGTGATGGAGGCTGAGGGTGAGCCAATCCTAACCATTGCATCGCTTAAATAGGGGCGCAGACCTTGTAAGTTAGATTTTAGCAAAAAACAGCTACCACGCTGTGACCAGGACCATGCCACACTTTAGCGCGTACCAAAATGCACGTTTCTTAACGGGTTAGGCCGCTTCTTGGTGCCTTCCCCACCACTTTGTGGCCAACAAAAACTTTATGTTTTATTATTGAAATGCCAAAAACACAAAGAGAAAGTATGCATGGAACTTGTGTTATAATCTCCCCCAGTTGAAGTAGATTTCGTCCTCAAAATCTTAACGGGTAGTGCTTGTGTATCTCTGCCTTAGGCTCCTATTTCCACACTGAGCCCTTCTAGTGTTGCCAGTACACCTTAACCAAGGTCACCGCCTTGTTGAGAAATACCTTTGTCTTCCTATCAACAATCGCCACTTGTCTCTCTATGTAGTTCAGGCGCTCGTCGACCTGAATGTCATCTAATGGGACCACCACTTCACCATCACCAAGCACTTCTAAAACCGAGAAACATGGAAAGTGCTATTAATATGGCTTAGCTCCTTGGGCAGATCTAACAGGTAGGCCACCCTGACCACTACTCAAAAAGTTCTGATGAACTGGGGGCTTAGCTTGCCCCGCTTCCTGAAGCGTATAACACCCTTCCAGGGTGATAATTTCAGCAGTACCATATCTCCAACCTAAAACTCTAACTCGGACCGCCGCCTATTCGCACAAATCTTTTGTCGGCTTTGTGTTGTCTGTAACCTCTGTTTGATCTGTTGCATAAGCTCTATTATCTAGAGCACCACCTCAATGCTCCACATAACCCTATGGCCGACCTCTCTCTAAGAAACTGAAGTCTGGCACCTCCTCCCATAAAAAAAAACTCATATGGAGGTGCACCTATGCTGAAATGATAGTTTTTGTTGTACAGAAACTCAACTAAATGGAGGGTAGTAGTCCCCACTCCCATTAAAATCAACAACGCATGCCCTTAACATATCCTCAAGCGTCTGAATCATCCACTCACTCTGACCATCTGTCTGTGGATGATAAGTCGTGCTGAAATATAGCCTAGTGCCTAACTCTTCATGAAACCTCTTCAAAATCTAGAAGTAAATTGGACATCTCGATCGGATACAATGGAAACTAGTACACCATGGTGAACAATGATCTCTTAAACATAAACATCGACTAACTTATCGGCCGAAGAACTCTCTTGAAGATCTAGGAAAAGGGCACTCTTGTGTCATACGACCGAAAATCAACCAAATGTCATCAAATCCCTTTACCGTCCTTGACATATTTTTGAGAAAATCCATGGTGATATATTTTTCCACATGGGAATCTAGAATCGCTGTAAGTTGTATTGCGGTCTTTGGTGTTCGGCCTTGACATTCCGACATGTCAGCACCTCTCAACGAACGAAGCTATCTCTTTCTTCATGCAAGGCCAAAAATAATGAATCCTCAAGTCTCGATGTATTTTTATGGCTCTATGATGAATCGAGAACATGGACTTATGCGCCTCCTGTAACAATGCTTGATGGACTACACCGGAAACTAGAACCCAAACTCGTCCACATTGGGTCAATAACCCCCAACTTTCGGTGATGAATCTATCAATATGACCCCTGATCTTCTTCTTTTTCCAGTTCCCCCTCTTTATCCCCACAGACTGAGCCTCACTGATCAAATCCAAAAGAGGTGAAATGATGGTCATCCTCAAACATCATCCTCAAATTGGAGCATTAGCCGCATGGCGGCTCAAGGCATTACCGACCATATTGGCCTTCCCAAGATAGTAAAGGATCTCATAATCATAATCCTTGACCACATCAAGCCACCTACGCTGCTTCAAATTCAGATTCGGTTGGTCTATAAAATATCTCAGCTTTTTGTGATCCATGTAAATGGTATAATGAAACCCATAAACATAGTGTCTCCAAAATTTGAGGGCAAACACTACTGCCCCTAAATCCAAATCATGTGTTGGATACCTAGCCTTGTGACGCTTCAACTTCCTAGAAGCATAGGCAATAACCCTACCTCACTACCTGAGTACCACCCCCAGACTAATGATCGAAGCATCACAAAATACTAAAAAATCCTCAACACCCTCTAGAAAGGTCAACACTGGGGCCTCATATAGTCTTTTCCCGAGAGTCTCAAATGTAGCCTGCTACTTAGGCCCCAAATAAAAATCCATGATCTTTTGCATCAAGCGAGTGATAGGAACAAACATTCTTGGAGAAATCTTGGATAAACCTTTGATAATAACTTACTAACCCAAGAAAACTCTGGATATCAGATGGAGACTTTAGGACCTTCCACTCCATAACCGCCTCAATCTTGGCTGGATAGACCATAATCCCATTCTTATTGACAAGGTGCCCAAGAACTGGACCTCTCAATACCAAAAATCACACTTTCAGAACTTGGCATACAACCTCTCCTTCCTCAACACTCCAAGTAACTATCGCAACTACTCCTCATGGTGCTCTTTGGTATTAGAGTAGACCAGAATATCAACAATGAACACAATGACCAACTAATCAAGCATTGTCCTGCATACTCGACTCATCAAATCCATGAACACTGTAGGTGCATTGGTGAGCCCAAACGACATCACCATGATCTCATAGTGACCATATCCAGTTCAAAAAGTTGTCTTCTATACATCCTCCTCTCAGACTCTCACCTGGTGGTGTTCCGACCTCAAATAAATATTGGGAAACTAAGATGCATCATGTAGCTGGTTGAAAAGATCATCGATCCTCAGAAGTGGATAATGGTTCTTCACTGTCAACTTATTTAACTCTTGGTAATCAATGCACATTTGATGAGAACCATCCTTCCTTTTCACAAACAAAATTGACATTCCTAGGGTGAACTGCTCAGCCAGATGAACTGCTTGCCAAACAACTTATGAAGCTAAGAGCACAACTCCTGCATCTCTGGCGATGTGAGGCGATATAGTGCCTAAGTTATCGGGGTCGTACCTGGGATCAGATTGGTCCTAAAATTCACCTACCTCACTATAGACACACTAGGTAGATCTTGTAGGAAAGCATCCAGAAACTCATTAACCACTGGCATATCCAAAACTGACTTCTTCCCTCAACTCAAGTGTCGACCACATATGCGAGATAACCTGAACGTCCATGCTGCAGATAATGCCTAGCCTAGGTAGCAGAACAAAAATTTGAACAAACCCTGGTACCCTCGCTATAGATGGTTAGTTCATTACCACTTGGAGTTCGAACCACCACTAGCTGCCTCTCACAGTCAATCATAGCTCTAAATCTGCTAAGCTAATCCATCCCTACAATCACACATACATCCACCATGTGGATGTGAATCAGGTCAATCAGGAAGGTCATGTCGAATATATCGAAGGTACAACCAGAAAAGACGCTCGAAGCAGAAACCTTGTGTTCATTGGCAATGCAATCTCGCAAAGGGAACTCCAACTACCCAATGGTCTTATCAAAATAACTACTGAAAGACTGAGACACAAAAGACGGAATCACACCCGAGTCAAAAAGCACTTGAGTAGGCAATGAATTCACTAAGAAGGTAACTAACAAAAACAAAAATATAAGCATACATAAATTAACTTTACATAATATAAATGAATACATACCAGTAACGACGTCAGGTGTTGCCTTGGCCTCCTCTACATTCAACTAAAATGCACGACCTTTGGCCGTCAACGCCTCAACCTTCTCCAGATGTGACTTCTTGATCCAAAGAGTAGTAGGCTATAATGTTTGTGCGAGCCAAGTAGAAATCAATGGACAGTTTGCCTTCACATGGCTAACCTGATCACAACGATAACAAACTCGAGTACCTTTTTGTTGGGGCTGTTTTTGCTGCTGAGGATAATCTCTGGTAAAGCGGCCCTCCTTGCCATATTTGTAGCATGTGGTTGCTGAATGACACACCCCCTCATGTACATTCCTGAAGTTGCCACAAGTATGACCACTCTATCCTCCAGATCGACAATCAATAGGCTTGAACCGGTTAGCTTCAGGTTAAGTCTGCACTTGGTCCTGCCTCTTCTCTATGGTATGATTCTCAATATTAATCTCCCTCCTCCAGGAAATGACTACAACTCAGAAAGGGAATGATATTAGTGAGTCGGCACAAACTCATAAGTCACCAAAACATTGTTTTACAACCATATATATTAAATTTAGAGTAATAAGAACATAGTATCTCTCAAAAACATGAAACTAACAGATGATGTATACAATCACACGTTCATCATCCATCGATCATCTGAGGTACCTACAACATTTAAATCAACAATGGTAAGCCAAATCTTAGTAAGTTTCCCCAAAATAACCCACACTACAATAGACATACAATGCATTCACACATTAGCCTACAGTTTGAGTGGACCACCCGAGTATCTTGGCCTACAACACAGAGCAGTACCGCCTCAACCCAACCAACCACAATATGTCGACATCTGCAAACAAATAACAACAAGATTAAAAGCATAGGTAATCAAAACAAATCTATCAATTTAACAAATCACTATAACATACCTGAAGGTTTTTAGTAAACTACAACATCCTATGGTGTACATACAGCCCTAAATGCTTTGGATCTATGTTTTCTCTAATTATACATGCAATATTATTTCCAAAACATTAAGCCTACAACTAGCATACAAAATGATATAATCAACATAAAAGGGAGTTATAGAGTTACCTATTTGTTGTCGCTTGTAGAACTTCTTGAGTTTGGACTTTAAGAACTTAGTGTCCCAAGTGTAGCACCTCAAATGGAATCACGCAAAACCACAAACAATGGAGGACTTGAGAGAGAATACTTGCACTAAAAATTCGGCTATAGCTCTTCCAAGAACACTAAGGTCCAATTTTAGGAGCTAATGGGTTTCTTATTGTTTAGTGCTCGTTTTTCGATCTCTAAATGAACTAAAAAACTTATTTTTGTCCCCAGATTTTACAGTTTACATCATTTTTTTTGAGCTTAAAAAGATAAATTTACATTAATGAGTGTAATCGACATAATATTTCTCGGTTGGTGTTTTTCTACCCATTCAGTTGGGTTTTTGACCTGTGTTGCATGGGTTCCTCATCTCTGATTCTATAGGACGATGAGAGTTGGGCTTCTTCTTATGAAGTCCAAAATTCTTAAAGGAATTGACGGCTTTCATCACCACTTGTCATCACAAGTGCAACTCGAGTTTCTTGAGTTCCCCTCCTCCTATTCTACAGGTTGGTGGGAGATGGTTTTCTTGCACGAAATCCATAATATAGCACATTGTGCATTGCATCGGAATCGACGGTATTCATTTTACTTGTTAATGCAAGTGCAACCTGTGTTTCATGGGTTCCCCACCGCCTAGTCTACGGGTCATGGTGGGAGTTTGACTTCCTCTTATGAAGTTCAAAAATCTAAAAGGAATTAACGGATTTAATCTTGTTAATACAAGATTGCCTAAGCTTCTTAGGCCCCCACCACTTATTCAACGAGTCTTGGTGGGAGTTGGACTCATATTATAATGTCCAAATGGTTTCTGCAAGGAATTGACGGATTTGAAAGAAGATAAATTCATCACGAGCAATTAAGGCGAATAAAAGATGTTTGGCAGATTGACCACGTCTCAGTGTTTTCATCATATACGGCTCCTCGGGACTCCGACTTAGGCGATTCAAGATGTTTCGGAAACTAGACACAATTATCTACAAGTTTCGTGTTTTGAGTTTTCACTAATTCAGTCGTTTTCCTGTTCAAAATCGACTTAGAAGTTGAAGTTAGTTTGCTGGACGAAAATCAAAAGCTAAAGTAAATTTTGAAATAAAGTTAAAAGCTAGGGGCTAAAGCTGCACCATTCATGAAAGTTGGAGGGGCAAGATTGTACTTATGCTTTATATAAATATATGGTTATTTACAAAGGGGATACCGACGGAAGATACGAACGGAAAAAAAGAAAAAAAAAACCTACGAAAAGAAACCTAAACTGCCGCCATTCCTTGCACCCGATCCACCATTACCATCATTCCTCATGGATGAATGACTAAAAGAAAAGGAGGGCATGTACGTGAGTGACGCAAAGAAACAACAATCGTTGCAAAACAATCTGGTGTTTTCTTTTCCTTTTAATTCTTTATCCTTGAAATTAGATATTATTTTAAGTTATTTAAATAATTAGGATTTGAGTAAACATGATGTTTAATTTTTATTTGCTCACTGTTATGGTTTTTTATTTTAGTTTAATGGAGTAAACTTTTTGTGGATTTGGTTGACTAGGATGAGATGATAATTTTGATGTAGTTGATTTTGTTTAAATTAATTTTGTTGAAATCGAATAGCATATTTAAATGTGTGCTTATTTTTTAAAAATATGAATTTTGTCGGGTAAATTTGATTTTGGCTAGCACTTGATCAACGTTAGTTAGGGTTAATTTGTTTGGTTTAAATTTAATATTTACATGTTTATATTGATTTCGAGGGAAGCTTTATTTGTGACATCGTTTAAATATGAATGTGCGGTTTTGTTATCTCGCTTAAACTTAACATAGACGTGTGCTAGGGCATTTTTAACAAAACCATAGGACTTAATTTTTTTTTTAAAAATTATAAACTACATAGAGATATGAGTGAATGTTTTTTAAATCGAATCATGAGACCGAGAGGTAATTGATAACTTTTGTTGGTGTTAAGTTATTCGTTTCTATATAATTGGTTTGACAAATTAGTTGTATTAGAAGAATCATTGAACCCGTATAAGTCAACCGAATCCTGTTTTTCTCATAATTGTTAAATTGTTCAATTATTTTCTTTGTTTGTTCGATTATTTTAGTTTTCATTTTTACCTTGGTAAATTTAGTTTAATTTTATTTTAATTATTTCTTTAGTTTAATAAAATCAATCACTTTTGCAATCAATTGCCTAATTCACTCTTCCTTAGAATAGGATTGTCCCTGTGGGTTCGATATCTGGTCTTACGACTATATTACTTGCACGACCTCGTATACTTGCGAGTATGCGTTTTCGTTAACAAGTTTTTGGCGCCGTTGAAGCCAGTTGGAGAATGATCTGGTCATTTTTTTTCTTTCTTTTTTGTTTTAGTTTTAGTTTTAATGTTTATTATTATTTTAGTTTTTTATTTATTTTATTATTTGTTTTGCTTTTGGTTTTATTTTATTTTTGTTTTTGAAATTTTCATTTATTTTTGTTTATTCATGGTTTCATATTTCATTTTATTTGTTTTGTTTTGTTCTAATAAATCTGTCGAGTGTGCAGCCCTTGTTTGCTATCCAGGAAGTTGGTGGTGAAGTGAGCGTCGTGGAAAGGAATAAGTTCGAACTATGCTTAGAGATCAGTCATCAACAATATGAGTACTTGGATTATCATATTATGTGAGACGACATACCATCAGGGAGTATTCTTTTTATTCTATTTTTATTGCTCGGGACGAGCAATGTTTAAAGTTTGGGGATGTGTTTAGTGCTCGTTTTTCGATCTCTAAATGAACTAAAAAACTTATTTTTGTCCCCAGATTTTACAATTTACATCATTTTTTTTGAGCTTAAAAAGATAAATTTACATTAATGAGTGTAATCGACATAATATTTCTCGGTTGGTGTTTTTCTACCCATTCAGTTGGGTTTTTGACCTGTGTTGCATGGGTTCCTCATCTCTGATTCTATAGGACGATGAGAGTTGGGCTTCTTCTTATGAAGTCCAAAATTCTTAAAGGAATTGACAGCTTTCATCACCACTTGTCATCACAAGTGCAACTCGAGTTTCTTGAGTTCCCCTCCTCCTATTCTACAGGTTGGTGGGAGATGGTTTTCTTGCACGAAATCCATAATATAGCACATTGTGCATTGCATCGGAATCGACGGTATTCATTTTACTTGTTAATGCAAGTGCAACCTGTGTTTCATGGGTTCCCCACCGCCTAGTCTACGGGTCATGGTGGGAGTTTGACTTCCTCTTATGAAGTTCAAAAATCTAAAAGGAATTAACGGATTTAATCTTGTTAATACAAGATCGCCTAAGCTTCTTAGGCCCCCACCACTTATTCAACGAGTCTTGGTGGGAGTTGGACTCATATTATAATGTCCAAATGGTTTCTGCAAGGAATTGACGGATTTGAAAGAAGATAAATTCATCACGAGCAATTAAGGCGAATAGAAGATGTTTGGCAGATTGACCACGTCTCAGTGTTTTCATCATATACGGCTCCTCGGGACTCCGACTTAGGCGATTCAAGATGTTTCGGAAACTAGACACAATTATCTACAAGTTTCGTGTTTTGAGTTTTCACTAATTCAGTCGTTTTCCTGTTCAAAATCGACTTAGAAGTTGAAGTTAGTTTGCTGGACGAAAATCAAAAGCTAAAGTAAATTTTGAAATAAAGTTAAAAGCTAGGGGCTAAAGCTGCACCATTCATGAAAGTTGGAGGGGCAAGATTGTACTTATGCTTTATATAAATATATGGTTATTTACAAAGGGGGATACGGACGGAAGATATGAACGGAAAAAAAGAAAAAAAAACCTACGAAAAGAAACCTAAACTGCCGCCATTCCTTGCACCCGATCAACCATTACCATCATTCCTCATGTATGAATGACTAAAAGAAAAGGAGGGCATGTACGTGAGTGACGCAAAGAAACAACAATCGGTGCAAAACAATCTGGTGTTTTCTTTTCCTTTTAATTCTTTACCCTTGAAATTAGATATTATTTTAAGTTATTTAAATAATTAGGATTTGAGTAAACATGATGTTTAATTTTTATTTGCTCACTGTTATGGTTTTTTATTTTAGTTTAATGGAGTAAACTTTTTGTGGATTTGGTTGACTAGGATGAGATGATAATTTTGATGTAGTTGATTTTGTTTAAACTAATTTTGTTGAAATCGAATAGCATATTTAAATGTGTGCTTATTTTTTAAAAATATGAATTTTGTCGGGTAAATTTGATTTTGGCTAGCACTTGATCAACGTTAGTTAGGGTTAATTTGCTTGGTTTAAATTTAATATTTACATGCTTATATTGATTTCGAGGGAAGCTTTATTTATGACATCGTTTAAATATGAATGTGCGGTTTCGTTATCTCGCTTAAACTTAACATAGACGTGTGTTAGGGCATTTTTAACAAAACCATAGGACTTAATTTTTTTTAAAAATTATAAACTACATAGAGATATGAGTGAATGTTTTTTAAATCGAATCATGAGACCGAGAGGAAATTGATAACTTTTGTTGGTGTTAAGTTATTCGTTTTTATATAATTGGTTTGACAAATTAGTTGCATTAGAAGAATCATTGAACCCGCATAAGTCAATCGAATCCTGTTTTTCTCATAATTGTTAAATTGTTCAATTGTTTTCTTTGTTTGTTCGATTATTTTAGTTTTCATTTTTACCTTGGTAAATTTAGTTTAATTTTATTTTAATCATTTCTTTAATTTAATAAAATCAATCACATTTGCAATCAATTGCCTAATTCACTCTTCCTTAGAATAGGATAGTCCCTGTGGGTTCGATATCTGGTCTTACGACTATATTACTTGCACGACCTCGTATACTTGCGAGTACGCGTTTTCGTTAACAAGTTTTTGGCGCCGTTGCCGGGGACTATTTTTATTTTTAAGTTAGAACATTAGGTAGTTATTAGACTCTTAAACATCTTGAGGATATTTTACTCTGGCCGGTCGAAGATTCAGACCACCTGAATTTGCGCTTGATTGGGAGATTGAAAGAACTTTGAGAGGGTTGAGGAGACTTCGGATTCAAGAAGATATGGGAGATAACGTAAACAATAATGAAAACAGAGGTTTCGAAGGAACAAACCCGCCAATTGTCAGTGCAACAATTAATGCTGACAATTTTGAATTCAAACCTGTGATGTTTCAGATGATCAATAACAATGGTCTCTTTGGAGGTATGTCTAGTGATGAGCCCTTGTCCCATCTGCGTTCCTTTAACCAGATGTGCGATAATTTCAAACAAAGAGGCATGACGTCTGATGCGTTTAGGCTAAGATTATTTCCGTACACACTACAAGGGAAAGCTAGAGACTGGTTTGAGTCTTTGCTTTCTGATTCCATCACCACTTGGGAGGAATTAAGAGAAAAATTCCTAAAAAGATTTTTCCCACCCACGCGAAATGCAAATCTAAGAAATGCCATCACACATTCCGACAAATGGATGGTGAATCGTTATGGGAAGTGTGGGAGAGATGGAACAATTTGCTGAGAAAATGTCCGACACATCGACTCCCTGATGATGTGAAACTTGGGACATTTTACCAAGGTTTGGATGCTCAAACACGCATGCTAGTAGATACATTAGCTGGAGGAGCTTTGCTCACAAAGAGCTATGAGGAGAGCGTGGAGATATTGGATAGAATAGCAACCAATAATTTCCAGTGGCCCACAAATATGGTACATGCAAGTGGTTCGAAAGGAAGTACACCGACTGAAGTTCGTCTTGCAGCTCAAAATGATGCATTAGCAGCCGAGTTGGCCCCAATCAAGAGCATGATGAAGAATATGATGTCAAACAATGGGATGAAAGAGAAGAAGGTTGACTTTTGTGCGGTTTGTCAAGGCGTCCATGATTATAGTGAATGCCCACAGAATCCTGAATCTGTATTTTTCATGGGTAGTCAAAATTTCCCACGACAAAACAATCCATACTCTGAAACATACAATCCAAGATGGAGAAATCATCCTAATTTCTCATGGGGTGGACAACAACAACAAATTCATCCTCCGCAAGAGCAGTTTCAGCAAAGGCCTCAAAACCCGCTGGGGTTTTATCAAATGCCAAATCAATAGTGAGACCACAAGGAGGTGCATTCCACCAGGCATCAGGAAGTAGTTCAAAACCGGCAGCGCCTTCATCAAATCAAGAGATGTCACCTTTCGAGAAAGCAATGATGGAGTTTATGATCAAACAAGATCAAAAGACTGAGGCACGTGAAAAGAATCAAGCAATTGCTATGAGAAATTTGGAAAATCAATTAGGGCAATTAGCACAAGCACTGAACTCACGAGAACCTGGAACGTTGCCAAGTAACACCCAAAATCCAGGTAATGTCAATGATAAGAGGCAATGTAATGCCATCACACTTAGATCGAGAAAGGAGTTAGCTCTAAAGAATCATGACTTACCAGTCACCGATGATGAGCAGCACCCGGTAAGTGTTAAGACTCATAAAAAGAAGCAAGAATTGAAAGATGATGAAAAAGAGTATGTCGAGATTGAGGACATAACCGATGAGGAGTATGGGCAGAAGAAACCGAACAACGAAGGTCTAACAAGTTCAAGTCCAAGTGTTGGAAATGAAAAGAAAGCCCAAGAAAAAGATGCTCGAACTGGTGCGATAGTTGCACCAACATTTGCCTTTGCCACCTAGGAAAAGTAAGTCTAAAGTCGATGATGGGCAATTTAAAAAGTTCTTAGAGATCCTTTCTCAACTTCATATCAACATCCCATTTGTTGAAGCCTTGAAACAAATGCCCACATATGCAAAGTTTATGAAGGATGTTCTTACAAAGAAAAGAGTTTTTGGAGAATTTGAGACTGTTGCAATGACAAAAAGTTGCACATCAATAATCCAAAACAAATTGCCTGTGAAAAAGGATGATCCAGGTAGTTTCGTTCTACCTTGTAGAATTGGAAAGTTAGACAAGATAGGCTTATGTGATTTGGGAGCAAGCATAAATTTGATGCCTCTGTCTATTTTTCGAAGATTGGGAATTAGAGAAGCTAGGCCAACCACTATCTCACTCCAGCTGGCAGATCGATCAGTGGTATATCCAGAAGGTAAAATCGAGGATATTGTTATCAAAATCGACAATCTCTTTGTTCCTGCGGATTTTATCATTTTGGATTATGAAGCCGATGACGATTGTGGAATAATTTTGGGAAGGGCATTTTTAGCTACAGCTGGAGCTTTGATTGATGTGAAAAAAGGAGAAATCACATTGAGAGTGAATGATGAGCAAAGGACATTCAATATGTTTAAGGCTGTGAAGCAACCTTTTAATATGGAAGAGTGTTCATTTGTACGAGTCATAGATAACTTGGTACATGCAGAAGTGGCTCAATTGAGTAAAGTGACTCATGATATTGAGGAAATTGAAGAATGGAAAATAAAGGAAGATGTGAGATGGGTCGGAGTTGGACCTAAAGGATAGGGTAACTGCACCAACATTACCCTCTATTGAAAAAGCACCGGATTTGGAGCTGAAGCAGCTTCCAACACACTTAAAATATGCATACTTAAGAGATGATGATACATTGCATGTAATTATCTCATCTCAATTGTCGAGTGTGCAGGAAAAAGAATTGGTTGATGTTCTCAAGGAAAATGAGAAAGCAATTGGATGGACGTTAGCAGACATAAAAGGAATTAGTCCGGCAATGTGCATGCATAAGATAAATTTGGAGGAGGGAGCAAAAACATCTGTTGAACACCAAAGGAGACTGAATCCATTGATGAAGGATGTTGTAAAAAGGGAAATCATCAAATGGTTAGATGCGGGGATTATCTACCCGATTGCCGATAGTGAGTGGATTAGTCCAGTGCATTGTGTTCCTAAGAGAGGTGGAGCAACAGTAGTCCAAAATGAGATTGGGGAAATGATCACAAAGAGGACAGTGACAGGCTGGAGGATTTGTATAGATTACAGAAAGTTAAATACCGCAACTAGGAAGGACCATTTCACATTACCGTTCATTGATCAGATGTTGGATCGTCTTGCTGGTAAGTTATTCTACTGCTTTTTGGATGGATACTCTGGATATAATCAGATTTCTATTGCACCAGAAGATCAACACAAAACTACTTTCACATGTCCATTTGGTACCTTTGCTTTTAGACGCATGCCTTTTGGTTTATGTAATGCCCCAGCTACATTCCAAAGGTGCATGATGCCTATTTTTTCAGACATGGTTGAAAATTTTGTTGAAGTCTTTATGGATGATTTTTCAATCCATGGTGATACATTTGAGAGTTGCTTGAAAAACCTGAATGCGGTATTGCAAAAGTGTGTTCAACATAATCTTGTGCTAAATTGGGAAAAATGCCATTTTATGGTAAAAGAGGGTATTGTGTTGGGACACAAGGTTTCTGAAAAAGGAATTGAGGTTGACCGAGCAAAGATTAAGATTATTGAAAGACTTGAAGCACCTATCAATGTCAAGGGCATTCGTAGCTTTCTAGGGCATGCTGGATTCTATAGGCGTTTCATAAAAGATTTCTCAAAAATAGCAAAGCCACTTACCCAACTTCTGGAGCAAGATCGAGAGTTTATCTTTGATGGTTCATGCAAAAGAGCATTTGAGGAGTTAAAAAGAAGACTTACTAGTGAACCTGTCATTGTTGCACCTGATTGGGATGAGCCATTTGAGATCATGAGTGATGCAAGTGATACAGCCATTGGTGCAGTACTTGGGCAGCGAAGAGGAAAGTTTTTCCACACGATTTACTATGCTAGCACCACCCTGAATGGCGCCCAATTAAACTACACAACCACTGAAAAAGAGTTTTTAGCTGTGGTATTCTCAATTGAAAAGTTCAGATCATATCTTATTGGTGCAAAAGTGATTGTATACACGGATCATGCAGCAATCAGATACTTGATGGCAAAAAGGGATGCCAAGGCAAGGCTAATCAGGTGGATTTTGTTGTTGCAAGAGTTTGATCTGGAGGTGCGAGACAAGAAATGAGTTGAGAATGTGGTTGCAGATCACCTCTCAAGGTTAGATAAAGAGAGTACAAAATATGATCAACCAGTGATTCAAGATAGCTTTCCAGATGAGAGGATTTTGAGAGTGAGTGGAGAACACCCATGGTATGCTAACATTGTGAATTACTTGGTAGGTGGTGTATTTCCTGATGGGTTTAGTTGGCATCAAAAGAAGAAGCTAATGTCTGATGCTAAATTCTATTTTTGGGATGAGCCGTATTTGTTTAGACTAAATGTTGATAAGATGTGGAGGAGGTGTATCCCAGAAATGGAATAGAAGCAAATTCTAGAAAAATGTCACAACTCAGAATATGGAGGTCACTTTCAAGGTGAAAAGACTGCAATACGTGTCCTGCATTCAGGATTTTATTGGCCAAGTCTATTTAAAGATGTGTATGAGTTTGTGAAAAGATGTGACAGATGCCAGCGGACTGGAAATATTGGAAGAAGACAAGAGATGCCACTAAGTAATATAATGGAAGTGGAGTTGTTTGATGTTTGGGGGATTGATTTCATGGGACCCTTTGTGCCTTCTGATGGAAAGATGTATATCTTAGTTGCAGTAGATTACGTCTCTAAATGGGTTGAAGCTGTAGCATGTGTGAGAAATGATGCGAGAAACGTAATCAATTTCTAAAAAAGCAAATATTCTCTAGATTTGGCACTCCTAGGGCTATCATCATTGATGAAGGCACTCATTTTTGCAACAGAATGTTAGGAGCCATCTTAGCTAAGTACCAGATAAAGCATCGAGTTGCCACTGCTTACCATCCTCAGACGAATGGCCTTGCTGAAGCCAATAACAAACAGTTGAAGACCATTCTTGAAAAAGTCGTAAATGGGTCAAGAAAAGATTGGGCAACAAAGTTAGATGACACTTTATGGGCTTATAGGACTGCCTATAGAACAAGTTTGGGGACGTCCCCATATCAGCTAGTGTTTGGAAAAGCATCCCACTTGCCACTAGAGTTGGAGCACAAAGCTTATTGGGCATTAAAAGAGTTGAATTTAGACATGAAGGCAGCTGGAAAGAAAAGAATGGAGCAGTTGGTGGAACTTGAAGAGTTTAGGATGCAAGCGTATGAGAATGCCAAAATTCAAAAGGAAAAAGTTAAGAAATGGCATGACAAGAAGATCTTGAGAAGGGAATTTACTGAAGGACAATTAGTCTTACTTTTCAATTCAAGATTAAAGTTATTCCCGGGAAAGCTGAAGTCAAGATGGTCTGACCCTTTTAGGATTGCCAGGGTTTGTCCAGGAGGTGCATTGGAGCTAATAAATGAGAAGGATGGAGAAAGATTCCTTGTGAATGGGCAACGAGTGAAACATTATTTTGGAGAAGAAAAAGAGGATGTGGTTGTGCTTCACCTGAAGCCAGTTGGAAAATGACCAGATCATTCTCCAACTGGCAATCCTAAAAGGGCCAGTCCATCTTGACTTCAGCTTTCCTGGGAATAACTTTAATCTTGAATTGAAAAGTAAAACTAATTGTGCTTCAGTAAATTCCCTTCTTAAGATCTTCTTGTCATGCCATTTCTTAACTTTTTCCTTTTGAATTTTGGCATTCTCATACGCTTGCATCCTAAACTCTTCAAGTTCCACCAACTGCTCCTTTCTTTTCTTTCCAGCTGCCTTCATGTCTAAATTCAACTCTTTCAATGCCCAATAAGCTTTGTGCTCCAACTCTAGTGGCAAGTGGCATGCTTTTCCAAACACTAGCTGATATGGGGACGTCCCCAAACTTGTTCTGTAGGCAGTCCTATAAGCCCATAAAGTGTCATCTAACTTTGTTGCCCAATCTTTTCTTGACCCATTTACGACTTTTTCAAGAATGGTCTTCAACTGTTTGTTATTGGCTTCAGCAAGGCCATTCGTCTGAGGATGTTAAGCAGTGGCAACTCGGTGCTTTATCTGGTACTTAGCTAAGATGGCTCCTAACATTCTGTTGCAAAAATGAGTGCCTTCATCACTGATGATAGCCCTAGGAGTGCCAAATCTAGAGAATATTTGCTTTTTTAGAAAATTGATTACGGTTCTCGCATCATTTCTCACACATGCTACAGCTTCAACCCATTTAGAGACGTAATCTACTGCAACTAAGATATACATCTTTCCATCAGAAGGCACAAAGGGTCCCATGAAATCAATCCCCCAAACATCAAACAACTCCACTTCCATTATATTACGTAGTGCCATCTCTTGTCTTCTTCCAATATTTCCAGTCCGCTGGCATCTGTCACATCTTTTCACAAACTCATACACATCTTTAAATAGACTTGGCCAATAAAATCCTGAATGCAGGACACGTATTGCAGTCTTTTCACCTTGAAAGTGACCTCCATATTCTGAGTTGTGACATTTTTCTAGAATTTGCTTTTGTTCCATTTCTGGGATACACCTCCTCCACATCTTATCAACATTTAGTCTAAACAAATACGGCTCATCCCAAAAATAGAATTTAGCATCAGACATTAGCTTCTTCTTTTGATGCCAACTAAACCCATCAGGAAATACACCACCTACCAAGTAATTCACAATGTTAGCATACCATGGGTGTTCTCCACTCACTCTCAAAATCCTCTCATCTGGAAAGCTATCTTGAATCACTGGTTGATCATATTTTGTACTCTCTTTATCTAACCTTGAGAGGTGATCTGCAACCACATTCTCAACTCCTTTCTTGTCACGCACAAAAACTTGTTAACGAAAACGCGTACTCGCAAGTATACGAGGTCGTGCAAGTAATATGGTCGTAAGACCATATATCGAACCCACAGGGACTATCCTATTCTAAGGAAGAGTGAATTAGGCAATTGATTGCAAAAGTGATTGATTTTATTACACTAAAGAAATAATTAAAATAAAATTAAACTAAATTTACCAAGGTAAAAACGAAAACTAAAATAATCGAACAAACAAAGAAAACAATTGAACAATTTAACAATTATGAGAAAAACAGGATTCGGTTGACTTATACGGGTTCAATGATTCTTCTAATGCAACTAATTTGTCAAACCAATTATATAGAAACGAATAACTTAACACCAACAAAAGTTATCAATTACCTCTCAGTCTCATGATTCGATTTAAAAAACATTCACTCATATCTCTATGTAGTTTATAATTTTAAAAAAAAAATTAAGTCCTATGGTTTTGTTAAAAATGCCCTAACACACGTCTATGTTAAGTTTAAGCGAGATAACGAAACCGCACATTCATATTTAAACGATGTCACAAATAAAGTTTCCCTCGAAATCAATATAAGCATGTAAATATTAAATTTAAACCAAAAAAATTAACCCTAACTAACGTTGATCAAGTGCTAGCCAAAATCAAATTTACCCGACAAAATTCATATTTTTAAAAAATAAGCACACATTTAAATATGCTATTCGATTTCAACAAAATTAGTTTAAACAAAATCAACTACATCAAAATTATCATCTCATCCTAGTCAACCAAATCCACAAAAAGTTTACTCCATTAAACTAAAATAAAAAACCATAACAGTGAGCAAATAAAAATTAAACATCATGTTTACTCAAATCCTAATTATTTAAATAACTTAAAATCATATCTAATTTCAAGGGTAAAGAATTAAAAGGAAAAGAAAACACCAGATTGTTTTGCACCGATTGTTGTTTCTTTGCGTCACTCACGTACATGCTCTCCTTTTCTTTTAGTCATTCATCCATGAGGAATGATGGTAATGGTGGATCGGGTGCAAGGAATGGCGGCAGTTTAGGTTTGTTTTCGTAGGTTTTTTTTTTCTTTTTTTCCGTTCGTATCTTCCGTCCGTATCCCCCTTTGTAAATAACCATATATTTATATAAAGCATAAGTACAATCTTGCCCCTCCAACTTTCATGAATGGTGCAGCTTTAGCCCCTAGCTTTTAACTTTATTTCAAAATTTACTTTAGCTTTTGATTTTCATCCAGCAAACTAACTTCAACTTCTAAGTCGATTTTGAACAGGAAAACGACTGAATTAGTGAAAACTCAAAACACGAAACTTGTAGGTAATTGTGTCTACTTTCCGAAACATCTTGAATCGCCTAAGTCGGAGTCCCGAGGAGCCGTATATGATGAAAACACTGAGACGTGGTCAATCTGCCAAACATCTTTTATTCGCCTTAATTGCTCGTGATGAATTTATCTTCTTTCAAATCCGTCAATTCCTTGCAGAAACCATTTGGACATTATAATATGAGTCCAACTCCCACCAAGACTCGTTGAATAAGTGGTGGGGGCGTAAGAAGCTTAGGCAATCTCGTATTAACAAGATTAAATCCGTTAATTCCTTTTAGATTTTTGAACTTCATAAGAGGAAGTCAAACTCCCACCATGACCCGTAGACTAGGCGGTGGGGAACCCATGAAACACAGGTTGCACTTGCATTAAAAAGTAAAATGAATACCGTCGATTCCGATGCAATGCACAATGTGCTATATTATGGATTTCGTGCAAGAAAACCATCTCCCACCAACCTGTAGAATAGGAGGAGGGGAACTAAAGAAACTCGAGTTGCACTTGTGATGACAAGTGGTGATGAAAGCCGTCAATTCCTTTAAGAATTTTGGACTTCATAAGAAGAAGCCCAACTCTCATCGTCCTATAGAATCAGAGATGAGGAACCCATGCAAGACAGGTCAAAAACCCAACTGAATGGGTAGAAGAACACCAACCGAGAAATATTATGCCGATTACACTCATTAATGTAAATTTATCTTTTCAAGCTAAAAAAAATGATGTAAACTGTAAAATCTAGGGACAAAAAGAAGTTTTTTAGTTCATTTAGAGATCGAAAAACGAGCACTAAACACTTATATAGTAAGGAAAAACTAGGGTTACACCATGTAAACCCTAATGTGCATGAACTTCCATAATCCTTAGGCTCCATGGGTTTAAACCTCCATGGATCATCCTGATGGGTTTTGGTCATAAGACATCCTATGTGCTCATACAAACCCTAATGCTTGGATGTAGGTTTCTTTATTGTACATGCAAGTTATCCAAGACTATAAACCCTAATTCTAGCATTCAAGTAATCATATTAACATGAGAATAGGTTTAAGATGTTACCTTGATTGTTATGTAGCAATAACAATCCCAAATCTCCTTGCATTGACTTTAGAAAGCTTAGAGTCACAATTGTCACTCCTCTAATGGTTCACAAACACCATAAGCAAGAGGATGAAGAGGAGAGAGGATGGAGGCTGCCCAAAACGTGTTCTAACCCTAGAAGAAAGCTTCCCCACGTTTTTGGGTCATAAGGGTCTTATATATAGTTAGGCAATTAGGGTTATTTAACAAGGAAACCCTAATTTGGATGCTTAAGCCCTAAGCAACCCATGGACTCCTTTAATCAGGGCCTTGGACGATTTCCTTATGGGTTTCCCCATAGAATTCGTCCACTCCTTAATTTAAGACAATCCATGGCCCAAATTGCAATTATCTTATAATTACAATTCCAGCCCCTTAAGTTTAATTAATCTCTTTTAGTCACAAAACTAATTACCAATTAATTATTGACTAATATTAATTAAACAATATGATTTCTCCTTTAATATATTATTCTCATAATATATTAATAAATCATATTTAATCTTTTCTCTCCATAATTCATCCTATCAAGTTGCTTTGGTGAAGGCAACCCAAAAGGACCATGCACCATCGGGTCAAGTACATACCAAAATAGTTATGGACTTAGACACTAATCCAACAGTCTCCCACTTGGATAAGTCTAATAACTATGATGCGTATGACTTCAGATCCTGATCTGCAATCGTAGCTTTCCAAAGCCGCTGTTAACTCTGATCTTATCAGATACGCGTGTCCTTAGATAAGGGATCATATATTCCTCCATTCTAGATATCATATGAGATATGATTTCAAATAATTCTCTTTGTACTATATCTCGATTCCCGATTTATGACGACTGACTAATTGAAAAAATCAAATTAGCCCTAGCCCGGCCGAGCATTTATGTTTGTCATCACTAAATCATCGAGGGGCCCAAAGATATCGCTTTTATCTTACCTTGGATAAAAGGAACGGATAAACTTTGATACAATGCTTGCTTGCACTCATTCACCGAATCACACACAATAATATGTTTTATAACACCAAGTTACTAGTGCGTTTACATATTATCAATGTGAAACCGATTCGCAAGATACAACTTACACATCTCGGTTTCAAGAATATAAGATATTATCGTCTCACCAATCACTCGTGATACAATTCATGGAGTGATCCAAGTGAGCGTGGGTTTAATGCAATGCTCAAATCATATTCATAAGCACTCATGAACGTTGCAGCAAACATTTGCTTATGTCTAATACTCTTTTAGACAATCCACACACCAATTCACGACAGTCTTCATTCATATCTACTTCCAACATATGAACGACTGTGGCCCGTTCGAATGATTCGATTATTCTTAATAAATTCAATTATTCTAGAAGTCAAAACATGCAAATGTGAAACACAAGAATAATACTAATCCCATATGGCCTCAAAACTTTGAGTATAAATAAAACTCCTTTTATTTATCACCATATCGATTACTCATTATTTGTCATTTCGGGTAATCAACTTCTTACTTGAATTATCACACTTGTCCCATGCTCTTAGCATGCACACAATGTTTACCTATGGTTCTTACTTTTGTGAAATAGATCAAATTGAACACATTCCCAATCATTCTCATTTCACAACTCCAAATCCTTTTTCATAAGTGTGAGAATATCAAATTATTGTTACTTATAAAATATGCTAGATTCTAACATTCTATGCAATGATCCTTTTGTAATGTCACTGCACCAAAGTCACAAAGACTATTGCCAATGATATTACAAAGTCATCTATTGGACATTGTTACAAGACAATTCCTTAAAGTACATTCCTTTGAACATCCTTTTGCATAAAAGTTTCTAATCTAGACATAGATCTTCAATATCCAATTCTCAATATGGACACATTTCCATATTTTCCATATGACAACTCATTCTTAATAGAATCTTATCTATTCGTAATGATGTCAATATGGTCCATCCAATATGGAGACATTTCCATAATTTCCATATGACAACTCATTCTTAATAGAATCTTTTCTATTCATAATAATGTTGATATGTTCCATCGAATACCATGCTTCCAACTACTCACAAACGACCAATCATCGTCAAACTTTGGATTGTACTTTGATAGTTGTTTAATTATTTTAGTCAAAACCAATTCTAGTCCCTTTTCCCTCTCGACATTTGGAAGATTTTAGAATGGTCAAACATTAAAGCATTTGCAATCGATCCTATACCCGAAGCGTATGGGACACGACGCATAATGTTTTATTTGCTATGTTCTCAAAATTCGAATTGTGAATAGGAATGCCGTAATCATAATCGAAATTTTAAGAACACACTATGTACCCTTGACTAAATTTATTAACATTTATCAACCTAATCCTTTAGATTTGAAATGAAGAATAATATTCTCCCCCTTAATTATAGCAAAAAAACTTTACAACCCTTACAACTTTGCAAGGTATAACTCTTGTTTTCTATAATTAATATTGCCAACTTGCAATACGTGCCTTAATAATCATACAATCATAACATTTATGCTCCCATTATCATCATGATTATTATAAAACATAACACTTATGCTCCCACTAGCTTTGACATGCATTCAGAAACAACCTAACTTTCAGAAAAACAATACTTATTGAATTTCTTAAGTTCATGTTTCCAATACCTAATGCTTTGATAATCTTTTATCAAGGCTTCTTGAACTTATACACCTTTGCCTTAGATAGTTCATATGTGTGTCTAAACAATTGCCAAACCTCACAATTCAAATTATGGAAAGGCATACCGTAACCATAATTGAATTCGAGAATGCAATTTTACAATCACTATCTTCTTAAAATCTTTCTTAGTGAAAGCATTTCCTCACAATCATTTTCATGAAGGAGGAAATCTTATGACACTTAGATTTAAACGGTGTATTTGTTCCTATCCATGTGAATTTGTCAAAACCAAAGTTTACGACAAATTCAAACTCATATGGATTGAACTTTCTTAATCTCGATTTCTTGCCTTTATGGTAGCACAGCTGCCCACCATGTCTTCCAAGTAGTTAAGCAGCTCACCTTTTCTTATCAATGTACTTTCCATTGATCAAGGTCCTTGCCTTTTATGCATTCAAATGAGAACTCATAGGACTCACATGCATAATTAACTCAATTGGAACGGCACAGAAACAAAATAATGTCAACACGATATGTTGTAAACCTCAACTCGTGTGCTAGTGATGATCGATAAGGTCTATTTGATTTGTTCTTGAAACCTTTCAAGACCAATAAGACTCCCACTGACTCCTTGACATATAAGAATCTCTTGTCAACAACCATTTCTTGACAAACAAATTTTCAAGAGTTAGTGTAGCTTTTATCAAAACACTTCATAAATGGTTCCTAGTTGGTCTTTGTCTTATCCAAGACATCACAACTTTCCACATTTGATGAATGTTATAAACCTTTCTAATTCTTGTCACTCAATGTCACAATCTTTACTCTAAGACTTGTTTTTGAACGAAGTATGATTGACTTCTTGATTTAACCATTGCTTCAATTGTTGATTCTTCTTCTTAGACATACAATTGTATTAAGACTCACTTAGAGGATCAATTGAGATATGGTTCTTAATCATTAAGACCCATCATAAAGCATGAAAGGTACTTTCCCTTCTTCTTAGAATGGAGAAACTTTTATCTTTCTGCCTACTTGATTCTTTTTATTCGTTCTACTATTGATTTAAACCTTTTTAATCAATTCCGAATTACACTTAATCTTATAAGTGTAATCATATTTACTAAACTTTTAGTAAACCATGACGAATATCTTGTTACTCTTATGGTGAACTTGATCAACACACAACTTTGTGTGCTCGATCTCCTAGTCCTTCACTTGACACTTTGTCAACGAATTAGTCTAATTTCCAAATATGAAATTTCTCATTCATCATGCAACCAAGTTGCATGATTCCAAATTTCTGTCCAATTGAAACTTGGGCGATGAGAAACTCTCCCTATTTGGTAAATTCTCAACTTTCCATAAATAACATAAATAAGAACCAAATCCATTATTGTTAATAATAGAAACATTTTAACATCAATTTTTCATACACGCCATTGCAAGGATAAATAAATAAAATTTAAAATCAAAATTTATTTTATTGCGGAAAAATTTGTACTTATAATGCAATTCATTGAAAAACTATGCTAATACATCTTTCTTAGCAATCTTATTCTAACTCTAAGTAGTAGCTCAAGAATCTAATCTTCAAGTAATGTGATCGAAATCCATTTCTTCATGGTTAGATTCTGCTCACTTCTTCCCTTAAGCTTCCTTTCTTTTCTTCGATCATTAAAAATATCAATTGTAATCTTATCACATTATGTATTAAAAATCTAGAATTGAAGCTTAAAAGAGTTAGTCAATGGATTTTACCTAAAGCAGAGCCATACGTTTCGACTCTCCCATCTCTTAGATCTCTTAGGTAAATGGGGCAGCTTCGTCTCCAATGCCCTTTCGCTTGGCAATAAAAGCAAATTGACTCTTTTGGAACATGACATGGAACTACTTCAGACATTGCCTTTCTCTTATGATCAAACTTTTCGATCATAGCATGTCTTTCGTTGCCATTGTCTATATCCATAGAGGTCCTGAAGGCAGATTCACCAATCAACTTTGCTTTTCTATTGCGCCAAACCATTGCTGATTCAGTAGCAATAAGCATATAGGTGAGATCTATAAGGGTCACGTCGCGGTTCATCATATAGTACTCTCTTATGAACTCACTATATAAGTTAGGAAGTGACTGAAGAACCCAATCAACAGCCATCTCCTCACAGACAACGGATCCCAACATTCTTAACCTATCAATGTGTGACTTCATCCCTAGGACGTGTGCACACACCGGCTTTCCTTCTTTATGTTTACTTGCCAAAAGGGCTTGAGTGATCTTGAACTTTTCAAGCATTTGATCTTGTGGGTTAGGGAGAATAATTGGAGGAGGTGGAGGAAGTGAATGATGATTTCTTGTTCCTCGATCGAATCGTGGAATATCATCTTCATGTGGAATGCTTGTTCCACGGGATTTGGGAAGACCATAGTTGTCGAACTTTGACATCTTCAAAACGGGAGAAAACGAATTCAAGTTAGTTGATTGATTGAGTCCTTGGTAAATCACCCAAATGAAATTCCAAGGCTAGGACCCAACACAATGTTCTACAACTCGGGAGAGGGATGCCGTAACCCAAATTGCAGAACATTTAAAGGTAAGTGAATGACGATTCACTAATTTCCACCATGAAAAACGAAAAAGAAATTTAAGTTTTAAATCTGTGAAAACTCCTAGATTCTATGAGATTCATTAAACACTTCAATGGCATGTTTAAATCTCGATATGCCCCTCTTGTTTGTGACTGGGATGCCGAGGATCACAAAGCGGGTGTGAATAACCATGCAAACTTACATGGTGCCCTCACATGTTACAGTCATCTATTCGATGTGCCGGTAAACCACACACGCTCCACCGAACTATGACAAACATTGAGTCACCCTTTGCTACCTTTGCTTAGAACTATTTAGTGTGCCGGTAAACCACACACGCTCCACTAACGTCTTCGCAAGAGCACAAAGTGTAATTTCATGGAATTGCATCAATTCACTTTTGCCTAAGTAACTAAGATTGGGAATTTTATGAAAACATTTAGTTACTTTAATAATTCATTATACTTATAATGGAAGGTTTCGTCCTATCCTACCCATTCGGCTAACGACCCTCCACTAGTCAAGAGTGAGGTGGGTAAGAGTGGATACCCATTCAATCGCCATTTTATAGGCAATTTCCTTAAACACCCCTTATAGAACAACTTCGTGAATGAGGCATACTAACGGTAAGATTGACTTTTACTCATATATATATATATATATATATATATATATATATATATATATATATATATATATATATAATGTTAGACTTTTAATGTTATATATATAGTATAGGGTGTATTTTACACTTTTAAAATACTAGGTGGTCAAATTTAATAATTATACCTTTAATTCAATTAAATTTTAAACCAAAACTTTTATGGATTTATTAAACTTCCTTTAATTATACACCTTAATTAATTAATAAAACCATAAGGGTGCGATTTGAACTTTTTCAAAACAATACTAGGGTTTTAGAATTTAACATTCCTAATTAAACTTTTAATCAACTTTTAAATTCCAAAACTTGAGGGCAAGTTTTGAAACATTTCAAAACATTAGGGTTTAGAATTTAAATATACATCAAAATTAAACTATTAATTCAAAATTTAAATTCCAAAACTTGAGGGCAAGTTTTGAAAAACCTTTTTCAAAACATTAGGGTTTCAAATATTTAAATTTCAAAACAACAAAACTTTTGGGTTCAAATTTAAACTATAAAACCTAAAGGGGAAAATATGAAACTTTTCATAACAACAAGGATCAAATAAAAAATAATCTTAATTAACATTTAATCACATAATTATCCATATTTGATTTATTTAATGATTTCTTGCAAAACAATTTACCAATTTAATCAAAATAATCAATCAATTATCACATAAGGAATCAAATATTTTATTAATTGATAAATATCTTCAATTAGATCAACAAAATAGTCAAATATATCATAAAATCGGATTTATATTGATCTAATATGATAAGGCAACTATCTTTAAGCAAAAACAACAAGAAATCCCGATTTTCCCTCTATCTGACCAACCGACTCGCCGAGTCAGGCATGGACTCGTCGAGTCAGCATGGACTCAGCGAGTTCATCTATGGACTCGGCGAGTCCAGCCTCCAGAACCACAAAAATCAAAATTTTCAATCATACAATGCATCAATACAATAGAAATCAGTCTAGGCTCTGATACCACTGATGGGTTTTGGTCACAAGACATCCTATGTGCTCATACAAACCCTAATGCTTGGATCTAGGTTTCTCTATTGTACATGCAAGTTATCCAAGACTATAAACCCTAATTCCAGCATTCAAGTAATCATATTAACATGAGAATAGGTTTAAGATGTTACCTTGATTGTTATGTAGCAATAACAATCCAAAATCTCCTTGTATTGACTTTAGAAAGCTTAGAGTCACAATTGTCACTCCTCTAATGGTTCACAAACACCATAAGCAAGAGGATGAAGAGGAGAGAGGATGGAGGCTGCCCAAAACGTGTTCTAACCCTAGAAGAAAGCTTCCCCACGTTTTTGGGTCATAAGGGTCTTATATATAGTTAGGTAATTAGGGTTATCTAACAAGGAAACCCTAATTTGGATGCTTAAGCCTAGGGGTGGCAAATCGTGCTATCGTTTCGTGTTTCTATCTGACACGACACGACATGACAAGGTTTTTGGTAACACGAACACGATACGACACGATGTCGTGTTTTTTTTAACTAACACGGAAACGAACGAATTAAAAAACGACAAACACGACACGACACGAAAAATATAACATATACTAAAAACTAGTTTATTTAATGAATACTTTATGAAATATAACACGATAAACACGAAAAACACGATAAAGAACTGCTAAATTGTGTCAATTTCGTGTCGAATTTTAAACACGAACATGACACGACACGACATCGTGTTTTTTACAGCTAACACAAACACGACACGAACACGAATTCAAATTTTAGTTTCTTCCCAATTTCGTTTCGTGTCGTGTATTTTTATTGTGTCATGTTATAAATTGCCACCCCTACTAAAGCCCTAAGCAACCCATGGAATCCTTTAAATAGGGCCTTGGACGATTTCCTTATGGGTTTCCCCATAGAATTCGTCCACTCCTTAATTTAAGACAATCCATGGCCCAAATTGCAATTATCTTATAATTACAATTCCAGTCCCTTAAGTTTAATTAATCTCTTTTAGTCAAAAAACTAATTACCAATTAATTATTGACTAATATTAATTAAACAATATGATTTCTCCTTTAATATATTATTCTCATAATATATTAATAAATCATATTTAATGCTTTCTCTCCATAATTCATCCTATCAAGTTGCTTTGGTGAAGGCAACCCAAAAGGACCATGCACCGTCGGGTCAAGTACATACCAAAATAGTTATGGACTTAGACACTAATCCAACACATCCATGGGTTGTCACATGGGTTTAGCCCAATCTAAGGAATCCTGGATCATTGGCCCACACCATAAGATTGAATGATTTTACCTAAATTAATTCCAAACTAATTCTTGAACAATACTAATTAAATAATATGATTTCATATTAATATATTAGAGCTTATAATATATTAATCAATCATGAATATCCTCTTCTCAAAAGTCCATCCTTACAAATTGTTCTGGTTCCATGCAACCCAAATGAACCATGCTACTCTCGGGTCAAGTACATACCAATTATAGTTATGGGCTTAGACACCTAATCCATCAGTCTCCCACTTGGATAAGTCTAATAACTATTATGGCAAGTACGACTCAACAACCTGACTAGCAATCGTAGCTCTTAAAATCCATTGTCAAACTCTGACCTAGTCAATGATGCGTCCATTAGATAAGGGATCATATATTCCTCCATACTAGATATCATGTGGACTGAGACATGGATTATAATCATTCTCTCTGTCCATTTGTTGTTTCTTGATTTCTGATTTATGATGACTGACTAATTTAACAAATCAAATCAGTCCAGGCTTGGCCAAGCACTTAGGGGTGTTATCACTAAATCATCGAGGGGCCCACATATATCGCTTTTATCCACATGGGGTAAAAGGAATGAATAAACTTCGACTCAAATGCTTTCTTGTACTTACTCATAAAATCACACACAACAATATGTTTTATAACACCAAGTTACTGGTGCGTTTACATATGTCAATGTGCAACCGTCTTGTATCTACAACTCACATGTCTTGGTTTCAAGAATATAAGATATTAACATCTCACAATCACTCGTGATAAAATCCATGAAGTGCTTCAATTGAGCGTGGGTTGAATCCAATACTCGAATCTTATTCCAGGAGTACTCATGAACACTGCAGCTATGTATAAAACACCTAGACAAACTACAGACTCATTCATGACAGTCTTGCCTCAATACCTACTTCCAAAGTATGATCGACTGTGGATGGTTTGAATAACCTAGTTATTCGGGAAGTCAAAGCATGCAAAGTGAAACACAAGAATAATACTAATCCTATACGGCCCCAAAACTTTTAAGTGCCATATTGATTACTCATTATTCATTGTATAATGTTTCGATTTATCAACTTAATACTTAAATTAGAACAATAGCTATGCCATGCTCCAAGAATGCACACTATGTTTGTCTATGGTCTTGATTTTGTGAAATAGATCAATTGAAAAAATTTCAATGATGGTCATTTCACAATTCCAAATATTTATTGCAAGTGTAAGAATTCAAATTCTTGTCACTGCTAAACTATCATGTAATGTAGCTTTTGTAATGTCATGGTACCAAAAGTCACAGAGACTTGACCAACGATATTACAAAACTTTCGACTGGAGATTGATAACAAAATAATTCCAAGGAAACGAAGTCTCAAATTCAAAGTACATTCCTTTGAACATCCTTCTTGCATTAAGTTTCCTAATCTTACACAAATTTTAATTATAACTTTCACTTATGGAAATATTTCCATATTCCAATTTTGACTATCACTTCTAAACAAGAGTTGCCTCCTTTCAGAATATGCCAATATGGTCCATCCATTTTTATACATCCAACTACAAGCAACCAACTCTTGGCAAACCTTAGATTGTCCTTAATAGTTGTTAACCACTTTAGTCATATCTATTTCTAGTCCTTTTTCCCTCTTAATGCCCTAGGAATTTGGAAAATAAGAACACGAGAATATTATATCATATGCAATAAATCGAATACCCGAAGCTTATGGGATGCGATTCATAATGTCTAACATAAAGACATGATACTTGATCAGCCTTTTGCTATAATATTTCTATTTGCCATGTTCTTACAATTCGAATTATGAAGAGGGATGTCATAATCATAATTGAATTTTGAGGACGCAATCAACATTTCTGTATAGAATTTACTTATGTCGAATCTTTTCAACATAACATTCATATATGTCCTTGACTAAATTTGATTGAACTTACTCTAAGCTTTTAGAATTGAAATGAAGTATAATTTCCTTTACCTTAATTATTATGCTCTCACCAGCATAATAATTATTATCTCACCAGCATAACACTTTTGCTCCCAATAGCTTTGACATGTACCCAGAAATCAGCTGGACTTCTAGAAATCAATACTTATTGACTTTCTTACCAAAGTTCAGATTTCTGATACGAGATGCTTCGATAAGACTTTATCTAGGCTTCTGAGAATCACACACCTTTCCTTAGATAACTCACATGTGTGTCTAAATAATTTTAGAACTTACAACAATAAGTCTCAAATGTTTAGTCCTTTTTCCATTTCTCACAATTCAAACTATGAAGAGGGATGCCGTAATCATAATCGAATATGAGAATGCAAATATCACAATTGCTGGCTATTTAAAATCTATTTAGTGAAAGCGTTTCCTCACAATCATTTTCATGAATGGAGAGAAACCTTATGACACTTAGATTTTATGGTGTATGTGTTCCTATCCATGTGAACTTGTCATAACCATAATACCAAGACATGGTTAGTGACAAATCCAGACTCATATGGACTGAACTTGTTCAATCTTAATTTCTTGCTAGCTGGAAGCACAAGGGCCTACCATTTCTTCCTAGGTTGTTATGCAAACAATTGGGAACTCATAGAACTCACATGCATAGTCAACTTAACCGGAATGGGCACAAAAAATGTCAACACGATAGGTTACAAACCTCATGTCGTGGGCTAGTGTTTAAAAATAGGTTTACTCTTGATTAGTTCTTGAAACTTTAAAGATCTTTAAGACTCCCACTGACCTCTTGACATATAAGACTCTCTTGTGAAGAACCATTCCTTGACAAACAAATATTCAAGAGTTAGTACAGATTCTAATCAAGACTAACACTTCACACAATTGGCCTTAGCTGGTCTTTTTTTTGTTTTATCCAAAACATCAAAACTTACCAATTTCAAATGTACAAGAGTAGAAAACATTTTACTCTATATTTGATAAGTCTTATAAACCATCCTTAATTTAGTGTCACTCAAGGCGCAAGCTTGGAGTATGACTCTAAGACTTGTTTTTGGAACGAAGTATCACTCATCTTTTGGATTTAACTATTTCAACAATTCACGATTCTTCTTCTTAGCCATGCAAAAGAAATAAGATATGCTTAGCGGATCAATTGTGACATGGTTTTCATAATCATTAAGATGATCATCAAGTGCGATACTCAAGTAGTCTCCCATCTTTTCAGATTGAAGAAACTTCTATCTTCTTGCCTAATTTGATTCTTCTCATTCGCTCTGCCGCACATTGAACTTCTCCAATGATTCAAAACTATACTTAAACTTGTAAGCATAACCATATCTACTAAACTTTATTAAATCATGACGAATAGTCTTATCGTTCTTTGTTGTGGACCCGACCAACGCAGACCTAGTTGTGACAACCCGATATTTCGACTCTATGTAATGACCTAAAAAGTCAAGTATTGTAACCACTTTTGATATGATGAAATTAACTTCGAAAATAAAATGTACAAAAGTCTCTATTCGGGTTACCTATTATACTAGATATTGTCTCAACGTTTACAGAAATACTAAGAATACTAAAATCCGAGTTATAACGAAGAAGTTATGACCATTCTAAGATTTCCGACAAAACCGACAACACCGATTAAACGAAAAACTCGAAGTTTCAATTCAATAGTTTTTAGCCTTAAGTATCTAAATGAAAGTTGTAGATATCATTAAACCGTGAGCGTACATAAAAAGAACGTCCAAATCTGACTTCGTATGAGGAAGTTATGATTTTTCCAAGATCCGGATATAACAGTAGACAACTAAAAACTCGAAATAGAGATCGAGAGACTTTTGGCCAAAACAACCTAAATGAGAATCGAAGGTCTCAACAATAGTAGCGCAACGATGAAAAGTCTGACGAAAACGGACACCGGATGAAGAAGTTATGGATTTTTAACGGAATTTTTGTGTCTCGGCCCGTTAAAAATAAATAATTAAAAATAAATTCAAAATTAGCCAATAAAGTCTAAACAAGAGTTGTAGATTATATTCTCACCTACGTGTGCATATAAATAACGTCGAAAACGGAGCTCGTACGTGAAAGTTACGGATTTTACAAGTTTACGGCTCAAAATCCGAGGCTGTCAGGTTTGCCACGACGTGGCACAGTTCGCCGCGACCCGGCCAGTGACTAAGAGCGTCCAATCAACGGAAGAGGATAAGGCTGACTCACCATGACGTGGCACACCCTCTGCCACGACGTGGCACTCAAAAAATGGCCCTATAAATAGATTTCAAGGGCTCCGGGTTTCATTGCTCAGTTCCCTTCTTTCTCACACCGAAACTCTGCGTTTAAGCCCCCGAGACTTTCCCGAAGCCCCAGTTTTCACACTCAAGTTCCGAAGGAAGGTTCTACACTCCCGAGACTCCCGAGATTTTTGGGATTCCCGAGAATCCCGAGAAAATCAACTCTTCCAAGTCGAAGTTATGCTCGATTATCATCTCGCTTTCTCCAGTCAATCAAGTGAGTTCATACCCCTATAATCTATACTTTTAAATGTTCTATAAATGCTTTTATACGCTTGTAAGGGCGGGGGGGGGGGGGGGGTGGGGGGGGGGGGAAATACAAGTAAACACTTGTTTATTATCGTGTGTTACATAAAGTTTCATTATACACCTTTTATCAAGTGAATCATATGTGATTTATAACTACTATATGGAAACTTTCGTATGAAAATATATCACGATAACATCTTGTCTTGTGAAATGAAGTATGTTGTTACATATATACAAATCAAACACTTTGCTTATACTTTATATATATGTTTCCATCTTTGGCACTACAAAAGTTATACTTTTCATAACAAGTGAGCATTTCACTAGGGTTTACTATACAAATGAAACACACTTTTGGAAAACTATAATAGGTATAGTTTTACGAGAACATCATGAACTTTTACATCCTAGAAACACTATCTCAAGGAGTTACTTTCATATACAAGAACAAACGAACATTTTCATACCTAAATCTGTTTTATACTAAGTTTTGTGAGACATTAAACTTCACATATGTTCGAGTACACATTTCAAGTCCTATACTATATGCCAGAATCCCTTGGAGGGGGAGCATGGTGTTTGTGTATAGATCTATACAGGATTGACAACCCCGTGCCCTGACTGTTAGCTACAGTACACCATTTGGGGTGACAAACGTCAGAACATTCCAATGCCTGAAGAACGTTGTGTATAGGCCGTGCTAATCAATAGCATGGTTATAAAACTCACATGGAGTATTAAAAACACATTGATTTACGGGGTTTTCAGACGTCTTGGCAACTTTATACGTACATAAATTGACTATTCTAGGCATGAAAAACATTATTGTGTTATAGTTTTGGAACTTCTAAACTGCCACCCACATACAGAAAAACATCGAATTTCTAGAAACTAACATTGGTCTTGGTAGAAGGCTACATTTATACCAGTAGAAAATATGGGATTTTCTAGGAACAAACAAACAAAAACAAACCATTTCATTTTAGTTCATACAAACATTTTCATTAAATACTTATGAAACTCACCAGCTTAAATGCTGATCTACTCTTTGAAAACTACTTGTATGTCCCAGGGATTCAGTAATTATAGGTAACAAACAGTTTTTGAAGAAGGGACGCTGCAACGCTAGTTTAAATTCATATTTTGACATCATATTGTAATTGGTTTTAAACATGTACCTTTCAAAAATGTAAACTTTCAATTATATATATGATGGTTATATTGCTTTCTTTACTATGTATTCAATTGTTACGGTACTACATGAAGTTATCTGCCCTCGAACGTTTCCGCCGTTCCGGTTTCGGTTTGTGACAGATCGGTATCAGAGCATTGTTTATAGTGAACTAAGTATATCGAACCACATAAGATATACAAACTATAAATGCTTAAGGGACTAATACTCTCTGACAAAAAAAAATTTTTTTTACGCCTAAGCCGCGTTTCGTTTAACTTAAATTGTTAGTTCATTTAAGTACAAATACATGCATACAACAACTTATTTTCATGATTATAACTTTACAAGAAGTATTTAGGCAAGTTGGACACTACGATTAAGTCTCGATGTATGTAATCGGATTTGGGATGAATATAGCATGATCAACTATATTTATCCGAGATCGGACTAATGTATATCGAGGAATGATCGTAGTGAACAACAAGTCGAAACTTACCAAAACATCACAAGGATCAAACGCACGAATTTAAATACTATAGGAGTATTTGATACATAAAATAGTTTCGCCTACATGTTTAGTCTTACATGTTCCAAATTTTGTTCAATTCTTATAACCCTATTCCCATATAGTCAAATGGCTGGATTTCATCACCCCGGCGACCCCTACTATCCCAACCAAGGGAACGGGGGATGGATCGAAGAGGATCCCAAGGAGGACGAAGAACCCATAGAATTGGATGAAGGGGAGGACTCCGGTACCAACTTAGAGCCGACAATAATCAACCCACCACCCGCACAACCTCCTGTCTTCGTGAGAAACTTTCAAGGACTGACTCCCATTTGGGGAAGTCACCTCCACCATTGGAGCCAACAACAAGGGATACGTCCTCCCTACGACATGTGTCGAGACTTCTACGATGTCTGCGGCAGAGGTTCAGCCGATCGAGCACTCCATGTCATGGTGGGCAAGCTAGCCAACCAGTCCTATCAATCCGGGGTTCAAGCTAGCCGGATTCGTGAAGTCAACATGGAAGTACAGGTTTACACTTCTGACATCCGTAGGCTGGATAGAGCACAGGATAATGCCCAACTCCAAACCGACACATTCCAAGCACAAATGATTGCAGCCCTCTCCGAGATGAGGGAACAACAAGTCGCCTTTGATAGGCGTCTTATGGAAGCAAAGCAATCGGATGCAGAGTCAAGCTCCAAGCGCAACCTACGTCGCAAGTAGTGCTTGTCGAGTCCCAAAATTTGTTATAAGTTAGGACCTCGGCTAAAAGTTTTAAATTTTTTTTTAAACTTTGTAACCGAAGACCCTTAGAGGGGTCAAATTTTCTTGATCATTGTATCAACTATTATATTAATATAATTGGCACGCTATTATTACTAAAATGAGTATTTCGTTCAATCCTTAAAATATTAAGGAGAAACCATATGCTTGTTTCATATATTTGGATTTGCAAATAACTTTCATTCTTCTATCATTAAGACTCATACTATCATCTGTTGTTGAACTATAGCAATTTAGTTCATGAGACACATTAATTTTCTATACTATGGAATTCTTATCCTTATCTTTTCAACCTATAGTTGAAGGATGCCTCCGCGTAGAAAACCGAGATGAAACAACGGTGGGGAAGCACCAATACCACCACCACCTCCACCTCCTCAGTTCGATGCTGTTATGTTCCAAGCAGCAGTCACAGCAGCTGTGGCGGCTGCCATGTCACAGATCAATACTCCTATTACTACTGGTTCGGGAATTGGCACACTTCCTTCCAACCATGGTGAGAGTCACGGGCAACCCCGAGAGTGCACCTATAAAGACTTTACGAATGCCAAACCCCGGATGTTTAATGGAACTGGTGGTGTGATGATTTTGAGGCAGTGGATCGAAAGGATAGAATCAGTCTTTGAAATCTGCTCCTGTCCCGAGCACAACAAAGTCAGGTTTGCCACTTACACGCTTACTGATAGAGCTTTAACTTGGTGGAATGGCCACGTTAAGGCACTTACTCTAATAATGGCGAATTCAATAAGCTGGGAGAACTTAAAAATCATGCTGATGAGAGAGTACTGTCCACGAGGAGAGGTTCAAAAACTCGAGCACGAACTCTGGACTCTTGGAATGATTGGTACCGACATATCAACTTATATCAACAGATTCTTTGATCTGGCAATCCTTTGCCCAGATATGATTGATCCTGAGAGCAAGAAAATAGAGAGATACATTTGGGGACTGTCGCCCCAAATTCAAGCAAGCGTGTTAGCTTCAAAACCTGACACTTTTGAAAGTGCCAAAGAGCTAGCACAATCTCTTATTGATCACGGAAGTCATCAAAACTCAACGATTTCTGCACCAGAAATACAAAGGGGAAACAACAACAACAATAATAGGAAGAGATGATGGAATAAGGGGAAGGGTGGGTCTTACCAAGAATCCTCGAAGAAACAACAACTAGTTACAGTGAATGCTGCTACTGTACCTACTACCATTTCTACAAATCTCTACCCAACAAAGCCTTATGTGGGTAACCTTCCAAAGTTCACCAAATGCACTTACCACCACAATGAACCTTGTTGGGAAATGCAGTGCTCCAACTGCAATAGAAAGGGACACACTGTCCATTTCTGCAAAGCCCCCGTAAAGCCGATCACTCAAGTTCCTAATGCTGGTGTGGGCCAAGCTTGCTACGGTTGTGGCGAGGTGGGCCACTACAAAAGAAACTGGCCAAAGGCAGCGAATACCGGCGTAGTGGGACGAGTTTTGGCTATAGGCCAGGAGGAAGCCGTAGTTGATCCTACAGTAGTTGCTGGTATTTTCTTCTTGATAATTCATATGAAGGCATACTTAAACATAAACCTCGCATGTTAGAAAAATCATTCACTGTAGAAATGACAAACGGAAAAACAGAAAACACTAACTGCATATACAAGGTTTGTACATTAACTTTAGACGGTCATCATTTCCCAATCAACCTTATGCCAGTCCAAATTAAAAGTTTTGACGTCATAGTCGGCATGGATTGGTTAAGTCTTCTTCGCGCCGACATCATGTGCTTTGAGAAAGCAGTTCGTCTTAATCTCCCTAATGATGAAACAGTAGTGATTTACGGCGACAAATTAAGTCTAAACCTTCGCATCATTTCGTGTATCCAAGCTCGAAAGTGTTTGCGGAAGGATTATCATGCATTTCTTGCACACATCGTCGATACGAGTCAGGAAGTGAAAGACATTAAGAGCATTCGAGAAGTATGTGACTTTCCCGATATCTTTCCAGAAGAACTACCGGGATTGCTACCACAGCGACAAGTCGAGTTTAGAATCGAATTAGTTCCACGGGCTACCCCAGTAGCCAGGTCGCCTTATCGTATGGAACCAGCAGAAATGCAAGAACTTTCCACTCAGCTTAATGAACTCCACCAAAAAGGATTCATTAAACCAAGCTTCTCACCTTGGGGAGCACCGTTCTTGTTTGTAAAGAAGAAAAATGGATCGTTCCATATGTGCATTGACTACAGAGAACTGAACAAACTTACTGTCAAAAATTGTTATCCTCTGCCCCGCATTGACGACCTATTTGATCAACTTCGAGGAGCAAACTACTTCTCAAAGATAGATCTACGATCTGGATATCACCAATTACGAGTACTAGAGGAGGATATTCCCAAGACACCCTTCCAAACTCGTTATGGACACTACGAATTTGTAGTGATGCCGTTTGGATTAACCAACGCACCAGCGGTATTCATGGACCTAATGAATAGGGTGTGTCGTCCTTACTTGGATCAGTTCGTCATCGTCTTCATCGATGATATACTTATCTACTCCCGAAGTAAGGAAGAACATAGTCAGCACCTACGAAATGTCTTAGAAACATTACGATCGGAGAAGCTCTATGCGAAGTTCTCTAAATGCGAATTTTAGATTCGAAGAGTGGAATTTTTGGGCCACATTGTTAGCGAAAAGGGGATACACGTGGACCTCTCCAAAATTAAGGCCATTGAGAACTGGTCGGCACCGAAGGCACCTACAAAGATTCGTCAATTTCTAGGTCTCGCTGGCTACTATCGCAGATTCATAAAGAAGTTCTCTATCATTGCGAAACCTCTTACTACATTAACCTAGAAAGGGGTGGCCTTTGACTGGGAAACAAAACAAGAGAATGCGTTCCAAACACTGAAACAGGCCTTGTGCACCGCACCGATACCATCCCTCCCCGAAGGGATAGAAGATTTCGTAGTGTATTGCGATGCATCAAATCAGGGACTTGGTTGTGTTCTTATGCAAAGAGGGAAGGTTATTGCCTATGCCTCCCGTCAGATTAAGATACACGAAGTAAACTATACAACACATGATCTTGAGTTAGGAGCAGTGTTATTTGCTCTGAAGATCTGGAGACACTACCTGTACGGAACAAAGAGTACTATTTTCACCAACCACAAGAGCCTTCAACACATTTTCGATCAGAAGGGGATCAACTTGCGGCAACGACGATGGGTCGAGCTACTCAATGACTACGAATGTGAAATTCGTTATCATCCTGGCAAGGCCAATGTAGTAGCTGATGCCCTCAGTCGAAAAGAATACACTGGTCGGAGAGTCAAATCTCTGACTATGACTATCCATTCCCATTTGTCCACACAAATTAAGGAGGCTCAACTGGAAGTTTTGCAACCTGAAAATGTGATGGGTGAATCCCTGAGAGGAATGGAAAAGAATCTAGAAATCAAGGGTGCCGAAGCATATTATCTCATTGACCGTATCTGGACACCGAGACATGGTGGCTTCAGAGACGTGGTCACGACCAAAGCACACAACACGAGATATTCCGTTCACCCAGGTTTAGATAAAATGTATCTGGATCTTAAGAAAATGTACTGGTGGCCTAACATGAAAGTAGAAATTGCTACCTTCGTAAGTAAATGTCTTACTTGCGCTAAGGTTAAGGTCGAGTATCAGAAACCTTCAGGATTACTACAAAAACCAGAGATACCAGAATGCAAAATGGGAACGGATTACTATGGACTTCATAACCAAGTTGCCCAAGACAACGGGTGGACTCGATACCATATGGGTCATCGTCGACAGATTGACCAAATCCGCGCATTTTCTACCAATCAAGGAGACTGACAAGATGGAAAGACTTACAAGAACTTACATAAGGGAAATAGTACGACTACATGGTGTTCTAATATCCATTATCTCCGATAGAGATAGTAGATTCACTTCAAGGTTCTGACAGTCACTACAATGTTCCCTGGGGCTAGGCTGGACATGAGTACAGCCTACCATCCACAAACAGACGGGCAAAGTGAGAGAATGATACAAACTTTGGAAGATATGCTAAGCGCCTGTGTGATTGACTTTGGAAAGGCATGGGATATCCATTTACCCCTTGTTGAATTTTCATACAACAATAGTTATCATACGAGCATAAAGGCTGCTCCATTTGAAGCCCTCTATGGCCGTAAATACAGGTCCCCTATGTGCTGGGCTGAAGTTGGCGACACACAGTTAGATAAAGGACGAGTTCCTAAAAGCACTCTCACAGGTCCGGAAATCATACGAGAAATGACAGAGAAGATCGTTCAGATTCGTGAACGATTGAAAGCCTCTAGAGACCGACAGAAAAGCTACGCTGACAAAAGGAGGAAACCTTTGGAATTCTAGGTAGGAGACCGTGTTCTATTGAAGGTCTCACATTGGAAAGGCTTGATACGCTTTGGAAAGCGTGGAAAGCTAAATCCAAGATACATAGGGCCTTTCTAGATTCTCGCCAGAATCGGCCCTGTAGCTTACAAACTCAATCTACCACGTGAACTTAGTAACATACATCTAACCTTCCACGTCTCGAACTTGAAAAAGTGTATGTCCGATGAGACTCTTGTTATTCCACTCGACGAGATCGAGATCAACGAGAGCCTCAACTTCGTGGAAGAACCGGTAGAAATCATGGACCGAGAGGTCAAACAAACGAAACAAAGTCGCATACTCATCGTGAAGGTTCACTGGAACGCCAAGCGAGGACCTGAATTCACATGGGAACGCGAAGATCAGATGAAACAAAAGTACCCACATCTTTTTCCCTTATTCACAAGTATCTTTCTTACATTAACTCTCGGGACGAAGTTCTCTCTAACGGGGGGATGATGTGACAACCCAATATTTCGACTCTATGTAATGACCAAAAAAGTCAAGTAATGTAACCACTTCTGATATGATGAAATTAAATTCGAAAATAAAATGTACAAAAGTCTCTATTTGGGATACCTATTATACTAGATATTGTCTCAAGGTTTACATAAATACTAAGAACACTAAAATCCGAGTTATAACGAAGAAGTTATGACCATTCTAAGATTTCCGACAAAACCGGCAACACCGATTAAACGAAAAACGCGAAGTTTCAATTCAATAGTTTTTAGCCTTAAGTATCTAAATGAAAGTTGTAGATATCATTAAACCGTGAGCGTACATAAAAAGAACGTCCAAAATCAGGAAGTTATGATTTTTCCAAGATCCGGATATAACAATAGACAGCTAAAAACTCGAAATAGAGATCGAGAGACTTTTGGCCAAAACAACCTAAATGAGAATCTAAGGTCTCATCAATAGTGGCGCAACGATGAAAAGTATGACGAAAACGGACATTAGATGAAGCAGTTATCGATTTTTAACGGAATTTTTGTGTCCTCGCCCGTTAAAAATAAATAATTAAAAATTAGCCAATTAAGTCTAAACGAGAGTTGTAGAGTATATTCTCACCTACGCGTGCATATAAAGAACGTCGAAAACGGAGCTCGTACATGAAAGTTACGGATTTTACAAGTTTAAGGCTCAAAATCTGAGGCTGTCAGGCCTGCCACGACGTGGCACAGTTCGCCGCGACCCGGCCAGTGACTGAGAGCGTCCAATCAACAGAAGAGGATAAGGCTGACTCACCATGACGTGGCACACCCTCTGCCACGACGTGGCACTCAAAAAATGGCCCTATAAATAGATTTCAAGGGCTCCGGGTTTCATTGCTCAGTTCCCTTCTTTCTCACACCAAAACTCTGCGTTTAAGCCCCCGAGACCTTACCGAAGCCCCGGTTTTCACACTCAAGTTCCGAAGGAAGGTTCTACACTCCCGAGACTCTCGAGATTTCCGAGATTCTCGAGAATCCCGAGAAAATTAACTCTTCCAAGTCGAAGTTCTGCCCGATTATCATCTCGCTTTCTCCAATCAATCAAGTGAGTTCATACCCCTATAATCTACACTTTTAAATGTTCTATAAATGCTTTTATACGCTTTTAAGGGGGGAAATACAAGTAAACACATGTTTATTATCGTGTGTTACATAAAGTTTCATTATACACTTTTTATCAAGTGAATCATATGTGATTTATAACTACTATATGGAAACTTTCGTATGCAAATATATCACGATAACATCTTGTCTTTTGAAACGAAATATGTTGTTACATATATACAAATTAAACACTTTGTTTATACTTTATATATATGTGTCCATCTTTGGCACTACAAAAGTTATACTTTTCATAACAAGTGAGCATTTCACTAGGGTTTACTATACAAACGAAACACACTTTTGGAAAACTAGAATAGGTATAGTTTTACGAGAATATCATGAACTTTTACATCCTAGAAACACTATCTCAAGGAGATACTTTCATATACAAGAACAAACGAACATTTTCATACGTAAATCTATTTTATACTAAGTTTTGTGAGACATTAAACTTCACATACGTTCGAGTACACATTTCAAGTCCTATATTATATACCATAATCCCTTGGAGGAGGAGCATGGTGTTTGTGTATAGATCTATACGGGATTGACAACCCCGCACCCTGAATGTTAGCTATAGTATACCATTTGGGGTGACAAACGTCAGAACATTCCAACGGCTGAAGAACGTTGTTAAATAGCATGGTTATAAAACTCACATGGAGTATTAAAAACACATTGATTTACGGGGTTTTCAGACGTCTTGGCAACTTTATACATACATAAATTGACTATTCTAGGCATGAAAAACATTATTGTGTTACAGTTTTGGAACTTCTAAATTGCCACCCACATACGGAAAAAAATCGAATTTCTAGAAACTAACATTGGTCTTGGTAGAAGGCTACATTTATACCAGTAGAAAATATGGGATTTTCTAGGAACAAACAAACAAAAACAAACCATTTCATTTTAGTTCATACAAACATTGTCATTAAATACTTATGAAATTCACTAGCTTAAATGCTGATCTACTCTTTCAAAACTACTTGTATGTCCCAGGGATTCAGTAATTACAGGTAACAAACAGCTTTTGAAGATGGGACGCTACAGCGCCAGTTTAAATTCATATTTTGACATCATATTGTAATTGGTTTTGAACATGTACCTTTCAACAATGTAAACTTTCAATTATATATATGATGGTTATATTGCTTTCTTTACTATGTATTCAATTGTTACGGCACTACATGAAGTCATCCTCCCTCGAACGTTTCCGCCGTTCCGGTTTGGGGGTGTGACACCAGTGTACCCGATCCCCTAGTCCTTCACTTGACTCACATATTCATGTGAACAAGGAATTATTCTTAATTTCCCAAAAATGAAGGTTCTCATTCATAACACAATACAAGTTGCAAGATTCCAAGTTTCTATCTAACTGAAACTTGGGTGATGAGAATCATTCCTTATTTAGAAAATTCTCGACACTACCGCAACCGAAAGAATCAAATTCATATTGCTAACATACAAACATACAAATATCAAATTTCACTAATGCTATTGCAAGGAGATATAATAAAATAAAAAAAATATTTATTGATAAAATGCGGAAAAACTTTCCTTACAATGCAATTACAAATGAAAACTATGTTACTACATATTTCTAAGCAAGCTATCACAACTCTTAAGTAGCAACTCAAAAATCTGATCATCGACCTAGGCGATTGAAATCCAAATTCACGACCAGATTCAGCATACTCTTCCTTTAAGCTCCCTTCCTTTTGCATGATCCTACAAAACATCAAAATGCAACCTTGTCACATCATGTATTAAGAATCAATAATTAGGAACTTAATAGAGTTAGACAATAGATTTACCTGAAGCAGAGTCAAACTTTTTGATTCTACCTTCTTTCAGATCTTTCAGCTAGTCAGGGCAGCTTCACTTCCAATGTCCCTTCAAATGGTAGTAGAAACAAATGGCTTCCTTTGCATTGGCACATGAGATAATCATAGACTTAGCCCTTCTCTTTACCATTTGGTTAACTGGGTTGACTATGGTCGATCCCTTTCCATTGGGAAGAGAAATCTTTTCTGGACTTCCAATGTTACCATTGTCAATATCCAAGGATGTTTGAGAAGTAGATCTTCCAATCAAATTTGCTTTACCAGTGCGCCAAATCATTGATGATTCAGTAACAACAAGCAAATAGGTAAGATCAATAAGTATCATGTCATGGTCTATTACATAGTAGTCCTTAATGAACTCACTATATGACTCGGGAAGTGAGTGAAGAACCCAGTTAACAACCAACTTCCTTGAGACAACGACACCCAATACTCTCAGCCTATCAATATGTGACTTCATCTCCAAGACATTAGTACACATAGATCTTCCATCTTGGTGTTTGCTAGCCAATAGGGTTTGGGTGACCTTAAATTTTTCAGGTCTTTGAGCTTGTGGGTTAGGGAGAATTATTGAAGGAAGTGGAGGAAGTAAAGTTCCACTACACCAGGAAGAAGGGATTAATCTTTTCACCTTGATCATCTTGTGGAATATCATCTTTATGAAGAAAGGATTTGGGAAGACCATAGTTTTCTGAACTAGACATCTATAATGGGAGAAATTCGAGTTAGTTGATTTAAGTCCTTAATATAACACCCAAATGAAATATTAAGGCTAGGACCCAACACAATTTTACAATTCGGAAAAGGGATGCCGTAATCCTATTGCAAAATATTTGAAGGTAGGTAAATGACGATTTACCAATTTCCACCATGAAAAACGAAATTGATCATTAAATTTTAAATGGATTGAAATTCCTAGATCCTTTGATATTCATTGAACTCTTCAATGGCATGTTTAAATCTCGATTGTGCCCTTCAAGTTTGTGACTGGGATGCCGAGGATCACAAACAAGGTGTGAATAACCATTCAAATTAGCTTGGTACACCCAATGTTACAACCACCTAATCAATGTGTTGGTTAACCACACATGCTCCATTGATCTATGATTAACATCAAGCTACCCTTTGCTAGGCACTTTTAGTCCCAGATTAGTGTGTCAGTTAACCACACACGCTCCACTAACGACTTAACAAGGTGCAAAGTGCAATTTCATGGGACAACACCATATTCACATTTTTCTTAAAGTAACTAAGATTGGGAATTTAATACAAGTTTTAGTTACTTTATAATTATCATTATACTTATAATGAGAATTAATGTCATATCCTACCCGTTCGGCTAACGACACTCCACCAGTCAAGGAAGCGGTGAGTGAGAGTGAACACCTATTAAATTGCCATTTTATAGGCAGTAACCTTATACCCCCCCCCCTTATAGACCGGCTTTGTGAATGAGACCTACTAACGGTAAAACTGATTTTTTTCTTATACATATATGTAAATATTAAACCTATAATATTATAATAATATAAGGGTTGAATTTTAAACTTTTAAAATTCTAGGGTTTGGAATTAAATGTTTCAAAAGTATGATTTTAGATTTACAAATTCCAAAACTTGAGGGCAAGTTTTGAAACATTTCAAAACTCTTGGTTTCCATCACTTATGAGTTAATGTGGTTTTGTATGAAAAGACTCTAGAAATTCCATAACTTGAGGACAAGTTTTGGAGTTCATAAAACCATTTATGTAAAAGACTCTTCATGTTCCATAACTTGAGGACAAGTTATGGAAGACTTTCAAAACATTTAAGATCATTTTTTCAAAAATAATTAACACATAATCTTTTATGATCTAAATTAACTCATAAGCCAAGACAATTCATATCAACAATTAACAAGAAAATTAGTTTATCATTTAAACTCACAATTCTCTTAAAATTTTTAACAATTATCTTTTCATTGGATAAGAATCATCATTACCATATAAACAAAATCAAATTTTATGAATTAAAACATTTTGTGGTAATGATTCTAATCCAAAATAAGCCAAAAAACTCGAAAATTTGCTGACTGGACAGGCAACTCATCAAGCCCATTTAAGGACTCGCCAAGTTCATTCCTAAACTCATCCTACTCATCGAGTTCAAGTATGGACTCATCGAGTAGGCCTGTCAGATAGTTTTTTAGCTTTGAAAAATAACACATTTGCATCAAATATAATAGAAAACAATCCTAGGCTTTGATACCATTGAAGGGTTTTAGTATACTACAACATCCTATGGTGCACATATAACCCTAAATGCTTTGGATCTATGTTTCCTTTAATTATACATACAATATTGTTTACAAAGCATTAAGCCTACAACTAGCATACAAAATGATATAATCAACATAAAAGGGAGTTATAGAGTTACCTCTTTTTGGTAGCTTGTAGAACTTCTTGAGTTTGGCCTTTAAGAACTTAGTGCTCCACCTCAAATGGAATCACACAAAACCACCAATATTGGAGGACTTGAGAGAGAATACTTGCACTAAAAATCGGCTATAGCTCTTCCAAGAACACTAAGGTCCAATTTTAGGAGCTCATGGGTTTCTTATATAGTGTGGCAAAACTAGGGTTACACCATGTAAACCCTAATCTGCATGACCTTCCATATTCCTTAGGCTCCATGGGTTTAAACCTCCATGGATCATCCATGGGTTGTCACATGGGTTTAGCCCAACCTAAGGAATCCTGGATCATTGGCCCACACCATAAGAATGAATGATTTTACCAAATCAACCCCTTATATTTGATTAGTCTCTTTTGATAAAAAAATTAATTCCAAATTAATTCTTGATCAATACTAATTAAATAATATGATTTCATATTAATATATTAGAACTTATAATATATTAATAAATCATGAATATTCTATTCTCAAAGGTCCATCCTTACAAATTGTTCCGGTGCCATGCAACCCAAATGGACCATGCTACTCTCGGGTCAAGTACATACCAATTATAGTTATGGGCTTAGAAACCTAATCCAACAATACCAACATCCTACATATACATATACATACCACAATACAAAGTATACTGAGAAAACCCACCTCACAGTCTAGCACATTAACGATACAACTCACACGAAACCAAGAACTAGCATTACGAGTCACCTATAAAACAAACATGGATAAATCCTCAATCTACAACTTAAAACCCTCAAGTTGGGAATGTTCAACTTTGTCAAAAAGTCAACGGTCAAAGTCAACCGTTAGCCACCAAGTCTTGTGCACCCACTGGCCATGTCGTGGCAGCTCCACGATGAAAAAGTCTTGACTAGTCTAGCCATCACGTCATGGTAAGCATACCACCAAGCCATGGCAGCAACCGAAACAATAAGATGTGAATAACACCTTCTCTACGGTGTGGTGAGTAAGATGCCATGCCGTGGGAATTACTATTGGATAGCTTAATAGATTATGCCCTTAATCCATTAAGACACACCTTTATTTCTTTTCGAAGGCTTCCTAACGTCCATTAGCTTCATAAAAACGATTTCTTTATGGACATGCAGGCCTAATGCATGTCTTGAACTTGGTTAGGTCAAAAAGGGTGAGAATGAGGTCAAAACCTCATGCATGGAACCAAAAATCAACCATTATTTAAATTTGGAACACTGGACATCATAGGGACATAAAGGATCCATAAAGTTGCCAAATTTATGTAACCTGTCCACTTAAAATCTCACAAACATGGAGAAAATGCATAAAATATTAGATCCAGCATGCTTGAAAACAAAAGGTAGATGCTTGGACACTTACAAGAGTCTAGAAACAGTACATGGTGAAGAGGCAGATATTTTCTTGCTGGAAAAATACAATAAAGACACCTTCTTCTTCTTTAAAGGACCTAAATCTTTACAAAAGCTCACAAGATCAACAATGGAGGCTAGGGTTTTCTCTAGATCGAAAGGGAGGTGATGATGGTTGAGGGTAAGCAAACTCTAGTCATCACATCCCTTAAATAGGGGAGTAAACCCTAAAAACTAGGGTTTAGCATAAAACGACTGCCACGCGGTGGCCAGAACCTTTTCGGGTCGTGGCGCACAATAAAATGCATGTATCTTAATGGGTGAAGCCACACCATGGAGCCTTAATCATCACGTTGTGGCCAACCAAAACTTCATATTCTAGTCGTTAAATGATAAAAACACAAGGGGAAAACATACCTAGAATTGGTGTTACATATCCTTATTATGAGTGGAGGAACGGTTGCATGGAAAGAGTCCAAGCATAATATAGTTAAATATTACACTACAGAGTCCTAATGCATTGCTACTTGGGAAGCTGCATAAAAATTTGCTTGAATGAAAAGTTCATTAGTAATCCAATGGTTGCTCTTACTGTTCATGACCCCGTAAAGATATCTTGTGACTATGTGGGATCCAATACACAAGTATTGGTATGAAGGTCATATCTAATCACCATTAGAACATTCTTGGGAGTTTTCACTATATTAGGATATATATATATATATATATATATATATATATATATATATATATATATATATATAAAGCATAAAATCTTAGTATCTACAAATTTGGTACAAATCAAATTCGAAGGATCCATTTAACAAGCCCCCCCACTCAACGAAGCATAAAAGTAATGCTAGATCTACTAAACTTCGTTATTCCATTGATTGGATTTGGTTACAATTAGGTATTGTATATTAGAACAATGTAAACAACAACTATTGTAAAGATTTGATATATTAGATGTGAACTTTTCATTAAATACTTGTTATGTTCTCTATTATAATGTTTAATCCTTGAATAATCTAGTTATTCTAAATGGGAATAGTCTTTCATAGTTTTGGGAGCAACTATGAGATAAGACTAAGTATGAATTACATTGGTTGATTTTCATGGAGATGAAAATAGCAAGGGGTTGCAACCAAGTTCATATGAGAAGAACTATTAGACATGAACCACATCAAGATCGCTTCATGGATCGTAATCATGAGTGATTCTTGATCAAAGGTAGTATCCTTATATTTTTTTTTGAACCTGAGATGCATAATTACCGCTTGAGTTTGGGGATTTTTGTGCTTTAAATTGTTCATCATGTTTCTTGTACCAAGGCCACTATAAAGGACATCATTGGATATAACATGAACTAAATGAGAGGCGTATGTAGTCAACATGTGATTTTTTTCTCTTGTTTATTGAGAGTTAAGCATCAAAGGCCTTACTAAAGTTGAACACCATTAGTGATTGATTGTGATCTATGTATCATGTTGAACATGATGCTTGTGATAAAGGGATAAATGATACATCACTTATACATGAATTAAAGCTTTTAACTTTAGGAATTGGACGTTGTTTAATGGCACATCTTTGTGTGTCATTATGGTCATTAATTTGTTGATAGATGTTAACTACTGTCTATATCAATCCATAACGAATCTTGTGAAAGTATCATATTATTGGATATATAGGCTCAACAATCATTTTTTAATGACAGGGCCACAAATTTATTAAGTAGTAACTTATTGAACATTTACTAAAATTTGCTTATTAATAATTACTATCAACTCTTGTATTTAATTTTGACAAATTAATATTTTGTGAAACTATTTTTTTTCGAAGAGTGTAACAAAGTATTAAATCATAAGGTGTGAATTAATATGTCATGTACAAGTTTTTAGACCTCTTTAAGTTCATTAAATTTAAACTTGTACACATGTGAGAAATAAGATGGAGTGTAAGACCCTCCATATCCTTATTTTCTTTTATTAGGCCAAATCCACCCATGCTTCGATGGATGTTACTTGTAAGTATTCTTCTTATACACAACATGCTTCTTTTCTGGATTTACCTTTAACTCTTTGAAGGTATGGTCCTTATATGTGATGCGTATTTATAAATAAGATGAGAAGTATTTGATTTGATGCTAGTCTTTTTATTTATTCCATGTTAGTCAAAAATCACTCTCATCCCTTCACCTCTTTCTCTATTTGGAAGACTAGTGAAAAAGTTAGTGTTTTATGTACTTCTCCATTAATACTAAATTATGTTTAGTTCTTAAAGGCTTAAGAAATACTAAATACGAGTAACATCCGGTTTTAAATAGTTCATTATTCGGGGTCGTGGCCCGATTATAGGTTATCATAAGCCTTAGGGCCTTGGGGATGAACGTAATTGACCAGTTTTGGTTATGGGTGTTATGGATTAGGTAATCCGAGTGTTCGTTTGTGTTTGGAAGCCCAAGGGTATCATCGTAATTTGGCGACTTGGTTCTTTATGGATTTTGGGTTTTTATTCAAAAAGTTTTATGGCTCGGGTGAGGTGTCAGAAGTGTAGGGCTTCCCATCACCTTTCCATGGATATAAAGCTTGTTGGTAACAGACCTAAGATGAGGAAGTTATGGCCATTTGAATTAATGGCAGAAATAGTCATTAGTTGAAAAGATTTGAAAGATAGGCCCCATGCGTGCACGATGAGATGGTACGTGTCTGGGTGAGTACGCCTAGCGTAAGCGGGGGTACGCCCATTGTAATTGGCAGAGTGCCAAACCCTAATTTTTAGGGTTTGTGCACTATTTAAACATCCTTATAAGCTCAAGGTTCTCTCATTTCTCAGCCTCCATGGATCTTAGAGACTCATTTCGAACCCTAAATCCCTTGGTGGTGTAATCTTAAGATTGGAGGTGATTTGAAGGGTTCTTGGTGTTATTTCAAGGAAGTGAATCTTGGTGATCAAGCTTAGTGTGGCCTTGGGATTGTAGATCTAGAACCTTCACACTCTTGGGAAGCTTCAAGAGGTATAAAGTTCTTATTATAACTCCTTCTTATGTTAGTTTTAGTTTAGGGAAAGGTTAGGAGCTTTTATGGTGTATTAAGTTCTCCTTGTGAGTTGGAGCCATTCTAGGAGTTTGGAGTGATAGATCTTGCCCCTTATGATGTTGTTAGTTCATAAAAATGTTATCTTGATTGTGGATATTGGACCATGCATGAGTTTGAGCCCTTGTTGTGATACTTAATGGACAAAATCGAATTTTGGGTCCCATTAAGACATAAAAATGGGTAAAGTTTCCAAATTTACAAGTGAAGGACTTAATTTGAAGGTTTCCTGAAGTTTAGGGGCTAAGTGCTTAATGGTTTAAGTCATAAATGAGTTTTTGAGTAGGACGCCATTACGTTGCGCGTAATGTGTAGTACGCCCCGCGTACTAGATTTTGCCCTCGTCCTAAGTCGTTGAGCGTACGCCGAACATATGTGACCAACATGTAGTTTGGAGTTTCGGACCTTTTTGGACTTTCGTACTTTGTTCTTAGGCTTGGATCAAGTTTTTGGGATTATTTCTTTAAAGTGGGGATTTTTTTTCAAGGTTTGTAACTATTTATTGGGCTTGCCTTGTTGGGCCTAGGATTGTGGTTTTGGGCCTTAGTGGGCCCAATTGGCTTGGGCTATTTTTGGGCCTAGTTAGTTTAACAGTTTTTGGACCTAGTGCTTGCGGTAAAGTCTTGGTTAATTATTAAAATATGGTTTGGTTGTTTGATTCAGTTCGTGGAGCCTTCGCAGTAGCTGCAGCAGTTATGGGATTTTTTCTGTTGATTGAGGTGAGTCTCCTCACTATACTATGGGTCGAAGGCACCAATGCCGACCAATTTGGTTTATGTATTATAGGAAGACTAGGCGGTGGCCCTTGGTATTTGTATGAAAGACCAGGAGGTGGCTCCTTGCAGATCTGTATGCAAGACAAGAGTTTGGACTGTGGTAGTTAAGCAGATATGTAGTTGTAGATTATATGATAGTTGTCTTTGTGATGCTTGCATGGAAGACCAGGAGGTGGCTCCTGGCACTTTTCTATAAGGCCCATGGTTTTGGTCCCCGACTTTGCAAGGAAAGACCATGATACGGCTTATGGCATAATTGCAAGACTACAGTTGGCACATAGCACCTCCTATTGCATGTTAATATGTATGATCCGTATGTTGTGTATGGTATGTGGTATCTTGGGGAACTCACTAAGCTTTGTTCTTACAGTTTGTATTATGGTTTCAAGTACTTCCGGTTCGTAAGGGAAGGGCCCGACTTAATCACAGTGCATTAGTGTTTTCCGCAACTCGTGATTTTGGGAATGTACTTTGATAATTGTTTTTATTTGAAATACTCTTAAATGGTTGAATAAATGATAAATGAATGTTTTGATTATATTAAAGATGAAATTTTTATCCACGTAATTCGGGACATTACACTTGCTGTCTTATACTTGTTGGTGGATACATTATAGAGGATCTCTACTTTGGGCTCTTTTTGCGATATACTTCAACTCCCCAATTTCCAAGTGAAATCAAAGACTTCAAAGTTTTTCATCCTAAACATCCTATGGTTGTTTTATAACTTTTAATCTGATATAATTGGTGGATACTTGGTAGTTTTTTTTCATATGCTTTTAAAATAATAGTTATTTTAATATTTCTTTTGTTTCCATTATAAGAAAAGGTATCATTTTAGCTATCCAAACCCATCAATATACACTTATATAAGTGTGTTAGAGGTGTTGGAATGCTAAATGGACGAGCCAAAATAAAGATAACATTTTATTTTTAGAAGACTACATGGCCTGTGTAGTATTTTTCCTTTGCATTACATGTCTTGTAATGCACATATCCACATAATTACACAGACACTTAATATTACACAGCCACCGTATTTTCCTAGCACACACACATGATAGATTTTCTACTTTCGGAAATGTACTTTGTTATCTATGCGTCAATTTTCACCAAGCTTTACAATGAGGTCTTAATGAGCTAAATGAGTGTTATTAACATTACTCTAACTCAATTAAGTTTGCTTCAGTTTGGGAAGGAGATGTAAAAGAGGAAACAGGGGACAAGGGTTTGGGAAGGAGATGTAAAAGTGACGGTGTGATGGAGGTACTAACATGCAAGAAATAGAGGCGACGAGAAAGTTATCAAGCGGAAATGGAGAGGAGTTTGAGTTGGATAACATATTTAAAGAAATGGGAGTAAGGTTGGGTGGGGTGGGTCACTAGTACAAAACTGGTTTTTGGCCATGCAAAAAACCTATCACTATAGACATTAATTGTGGGTGTTTTTAATTCAATGTGTAAAGAAAGGTTGTATCATTAATGGTAAGTTATGATGACGTTTATTCTGGTGACTATAACCCATAAAGACCGTGACTATAGGTAAAAATCGTCACCATAGGGTATAAATTTTTGTATTTTTTTCAATAATTTTTTATCACCGTCACCATAAGCTATTTTGCCACACAATTTGTTTTGTTTTCATGACTATTGCTAACTCTTAGTGACACATAATAATTTAAAACATGACCATAAACTAGTATTAGTCACATATTTTTTCATTTGTCGTGACTATTATTGAATTTTTACGACACGTAATATATTAAACCATGATCATAAACTACTTTTAGTCACATGCTTTGTTCGTTTGTCATGACTATTACTTACTTTTAATGACATGTAATATTTTAAAATGTGACCATATACTACGATTAGTCACATATTTTTTCATTTATCATGACTATTGTTGACTTTTAGTGACAGATAATATATTAAAACATGACTATAAACTATTATTTGTCACATATTTTTCATTTTTCATGGCTATTATTCACTTTTAGTGACATGTAATATATCAAACCATGACCATAAACCACCTTTACTTACATGGTTTTTTCGCTAAGTTTCTTTTACAGAAAAAAATAAAATATATAAAAACCAAATGCAATTTCAACCACAATAATAGTAAAAACTAATATAAAAAATATCCAATACAAGTTCAATTAGAATGATAAAAACTATCTAATACAAGTACTTCTCCATAGTTCAGCCTCTTCGTCATATGCACAAACCCTAACTCGATAATAGCAATTATTGTTCCAACTGTCAAGCCATAATGTGTACAAATGTAACATTACCGATGGACTCACATACATATACAAAATCCCCATTAGTCCCTTTTATAAATGCATCTACATGAACGGAAAATAATAATCACTTCATATAGGCTACATACTTTCTCTTTTCCACATAATATAGGCATCCTACTTTATATTTTATACATCATCACTTCATATAAGCAACAAATCATCTCTTTTAACCAATAAAGGTAACATACTTTATCTTCTACACATAATAGCAATGGGTTGATTCTGTAAGCTACCTAGTACTTACCTTTCTATATATACCATTTTCTAGTCAAAACTTACATACATGATTGTTATTGTTTCTTTATTCTTGTGCAGAGTCTGAAACATGAAGCATTTTGCAGAGATAATTATGTCCAAGTTTAGTCATCCAGTAACAAAGGAGATTCAAATTGATCAGAATGATACCAATGTGATAAATGTCCCTGTTTCATGTCATTTAACGAAATTACTTTCAAGCAATCTATTTCACTGTCAAAAACATTAAAAAAAAAGATCAAATGTTAGTAAAAATTGGTACAACAATAACAATAACAACTGATAAAGAATAATTATTCACCTGACTTTTGGTCCCTTTTTCTCTTTCAGTTCAAGCAAGGCTAACAATGGTACATTTTTAATACAAAAAATTCGAATCTTGATCTTGTTTGAATGTGTAAATTTAACAAATGTGTGTGTTGTAGAATGGTGAAAGAGAAGAAAGAAATGATGGCTCTGGTGATACCTCATAGAAAGATGAAAAGAAATAGAGGATTGAACATGATTCGTGATTAGGCAAGCAAATAAGTAAACAAGCGGCAACCAAGGATAATTCTTATAATAGGGGAGCTCCTAAAGACAACTACATTCATGTGAGAGCCAAAAGAGGCCATGCTACCAACAGTCATAGCCTTGCAGAAACGGTGAAATATTTTCCCCCGTCCTTTTATTTTTCTTCTTGATTCATAATATTCATAGACCATGTTTTACTTTTTCCAGGTGAGGAGAGAAAAGATTAGTGATCGAATGAAATTGCTTCAAGAAATTGGGGTCAATGATAAATCTTTCCACTCTTTGTATAATTATCAAAATTTGAATCTTACATATGTGTAAGAATAAAGTTCACAATTGATGAATTGTAGTTATGTGGGTACCTTGGGACAAGAGTCGGAGTCGGAGAAGGAGGTGTAACCACCGCTTAGCTGGCCAACAAAGAGGCGTAAAGGACATTATGTTGTTGAATCATAAACCTAATTCATGTTCAGAACCCTAAGCTTGAATGAAATCTTCATGGTGGTGGTGCTGGTACGGTGTAGCAGTTACGGTAGGGGCGGTGATGGATGGAGGAGCTTGTGGCGGTGGTTGTTTTGTGATTTAACAAATGTGGAGATGGTAATCCAATGGGTAGTGGTTGTCGACAAGATTCAAGATGTGTAGGGTTTGTAATCGTGTAGAAGAAAAAAGATGGAGCGCATCGAAGGTTTGGTGGATGATGGTTCCAATATATATATATATATATATATATATATATATATATATATATATATATATATATATATATATATATATATATATATAGAGAGAGAG